>NC_059107.1:45985001-46285001 GCF_020740685.1 Jaculus jaculus | reverse complement strand
CTCTCTCTCTCTCTCCTTCTCTTTCTCTCTCTCTGTCTCCTTGCAAATAAATAAGAATTCCATTGCAGAGAAGATGGAAGAAAGGCAGCACACTGGCCACACCAAAGCAGCCTGAGGAGGGAAATAAACAGAAACAGCAAAATACACTCTTCCACTGAAAAGTGAAGGTGTATAAGTTATTATCATCCACAGCAGAGAAGCAGAAGAGACCAAGATCTTCCAGAAAGTAGGAGAACAGACAGAATCCCACCAAGGCACCAGCAGCCCCAATCCATGAGCCCACCTGGCCAGCAGCAGAGAGCAGCAGAAGTAGGAACAAGGTGAGGAATTTTCCACCCACCTCAGCCTCCTCACAAAGTCAAGAAACCTGAAGGAAAGACAGCAGAGACCTGCCGAGCAGCTGCTAAAGAGAGCTACCAGCCAAGCAGCTCTGGTACAACTCCAGGCATCCTGCAAAATATCCTATCTCCATCAGGGCCATGAACCTCCAGAGAACTCATTTACCCTTAGCTGCCTGGCACCAAGAAAGATCAAGGTGGGCACTTATTATCAGTGATATCAGAAGCAATCCCAAAAGGTAACAAGGCCTACTTATATAAAACCAGGCACATAAGCCTGCACTGGAAGTGCTAACCTCTCTTTCCATGTCAGGAGAGGTTATGTATTACATTTGAATGATAAATTCTTGGTTGGCTTTACCCTTCTCACATAAGCTGTATTTTGGTATTGACTATTGTTGCCTTTGACCTCTCATGATTTTTAGGGCCTTTGTCTTTTACTTCTGTCATTTTGGGGGGCAGGGATTGACTGGCCCCAGACTGACGTGGAACCTGTTTCAGACTAGAAATCTCCTAGTTGACAGGATGAAGGGTGTGGGGCAACACACACCCTTGGGGATTTCGGCTTTACTAGGTTATCTGCATACTTTAATCTCCATGTTTGTATAAGTACTCTGTGCTGGTTGTGATTGAATGTCAGTATTGCTAAGTTGAATCTTAGAGTTTGCCAGTAATTTGCTTCACCCAGTCTACTACAACACTTGAATAGCACACGAATCCAACACCTAGGGTCACTTCTGCTGTTTCTCTTTGAGTACAAGAGCTACACCTGGCATCTTACACTCCTACACTGAAGATCTATGAAGTTAGATTTACATGGCTAAGAACACTGCAGATAATTAGAAAACCCAAGCATCAAATTACTCAAGATACAAAAATCTCTACATTATAATACAAGAAACACAAAAAATCAATACAATACAATCCCACCAAAATTTATAAGCCCATCAGAAATGACCTCCAGTGAGACTGCTTTAGATGAAATGCCTGACAACGATTTCTAAAAAATTTAATTTCAAAAATATATATATTTATGTTCAAAAAAATCAAAGAAGAAATGAGAGGAATCAAAGAAGGAAAAAAACTTCTGAAGGAGAACACAGGAAACCAACTAATGAAACAAGGAGGTAATTACAAGACATGAATAAGGAAATAGAAATAATGAAAAAATACCAGTCAGAAATTCTAGAAATGTAAACCACAGTAAAGCAAACAAAAAACTCTGTAGAAAGTTTCACCAATAGAATGGATCAAGGAAAGGTCAGAATATCTAAACTAGAAGACCAGGTGGCAGATCTAATACATTTCAACAAAGAGAAAGACAAAATAATAGGAAGGCATGAATGGGGATTTCAAGACATTTGGGACACTATGAAGAGATCAAACATAAGAATTCAGAGCATAGTAAAAGGAGAATTTCACTCCAAAGGTATAACAGGTATGTTCAACAATATCACAGAAGAAAACTTCCCCCAAGTAGGGAAAGTGATGCCAGTACACATACAGGAAGCCTACAGAACACCAAACAGACAAAATCAGGAAAGAGGCTTCTCACTGTCATAGTGTAATTAAACTATGAAAGACACAAAGCAAAGAAAGAAATATATATTGAAGTCAGTAAGAGAGAAAAATCAATTTATATGCAAAGGCAAGCCCATCAGGATAATAGCATATTACACAACAAACTTTAAAAGCCAGAAGAGTTTCGAAAGATGTATTCCACGTTCTGAAAGGTAACCTACAACAGGGGTAGTCAGGTCGTCATGAGCCCTAGGGGTACACCGTCTGCTAGTGTCTGGCTAAATGTATATACCATGCTCACCAAACTGCCCAATAAGTACTTCGCTTAATGTTCATACCCATATATTGATACTATTCTCACTTTTACTTAGAGAAGTGTCTCTTTTCAGATGGCAGTGACCTTGGGATGACTCAGAAGGCACAATGGTGCTAAGAAGAAGTGATAGAGAAGTGCTCAGCACTGAAATATCTCTATCACAACTTCCAAGGTTCAGGGTCCATTGCAGAAGAGGTGGTGGAAAGAATGAAAGGTTTGCATTTCTGGCAGAAATCACCCAACCAAGAACAGCTAGCTTGTGGGGTGGGGGAAGGTTTATTTTGGTTTACAGACTCGAGGGGAAGCTCAAAAATGGCAGAGGAAAATGATAGCATGAGCAGAGGGAGAACATCACATCCTGGCCAGCATCAGTTGGACAATAAACACTGGCAAGGGGAAACTGGCTGTGATACCTATAAACCCATCCCCAACAATACACTGCCTCCAGAAGGCATTAATTCCCAAATCTCTACCTGCTGGGAACCTAGCATTCAGAATACCTAAGTATATGTGGGAATACCTGAATCAAACCACCACATTCCACCCCTGGCCCCATAAACTGAAAACCATCCATGATGTAAAATGAAGTGCATTCATCCAACTTTAAAAGTCCCCATAATCTTTTTGTTTTGTTTTGGTTTGGTTTGTTTTGGTTTGGTTTGTTTTGGTTTGATTTGGTTTTCTGAGGTAGGTTCTTATTCTAGCTCAGGCTGACTTGGAATTCACTATGTACTCTCAAGGTGGCCTCCAACTCATGGTGACCTCCCTACCTCTGCCTCCCTAGTGCTGGGATTAAAGGTCACTCTTGGCTACATAGGAGTTAGAGTCCAGCCAGGGCTAGAGATTTTTTTCTCAAAGAAAATGGGATTTGACTCATTTTGCTTAAAAGAACTAATGCCAGGTATGATATGGGAGGGTGGGAACAGTCAGGAACCTGGGAAGAAAAAGTGAATGAAAGACATAAAATGCATTGCAGGATAAAAATGTTCACAGTAGTCACTAGTAGAAGCCAATAAGCTATAAAGGGGCGACAAGGGAAGGAGAAGAGGGGAGAACTTAAGAAGAGGATATAGTAGACATGTAAGTAGAGAGGAAGAATACTGGGAGTGAAATGGAAACTGCCCCCTGTTGACTAGCTGTCAGGACGCTAAACTTAGATCTTAAAGGACACACCAAAGTATGTGGTCGACTTCTGGCTAGTCTTGATGGTCAAACAACACGACTTATACTGCAAAGTATGTCAAAACTCTTCATAAAGGTAGAGGTAGAAAAATGGTAGACTCATGTAAAATTTCCAAGCAGCAACACTCTTTGATCAACTCACCACCAATCACAGGAGTCACAGCTGCAGATTCTCTGCATGAATAGGAAGCTACCTTTGAATCTGTTTTTGTTGAAACTAACAAGGTTCTGGGTGCCCCTCATTCCTCAGGAAAATGTGAAGGTAAGCAAGATCTTTCTTGCCTTTCATATGCAGCTGAATGGTAGTTAGAGTACTTTCAAAATGATTTCTTGTGGCCTGGAGAGATGGCTTAGTGGTTAAAGTGCTCAGCTGCAAAGCCAAAGGACCCAGGTTCAATTCCCCAGGACCCACATAAGCCAGATGCACAAGGGGATACATGCATCTGGAGTTTCTTTGCAGTGGCTGGAGGCCCTGGCACATCCATTCTCTCTCTCTCTCTCCCTCTCTCTCTCTCTCTCTCTCTCTCTCTCTCTCTCTCTCTACCTGCCTATTTCTATATCTCTCTCTCAAATAAATAAATAAAAATAAAATATTTAAAACAAATGATTTCTTGTAAAGAAATTAATCTATTACTTAATTATTACTTAATGAAAACATTTGTTGATGGCTATTTTAGGTGCTTTGGTGCTAGAAATTATTAAAGTCATACACTAGTGTGTTAGTCTAGTGAGCTGGTTACCATTTACAATTTTCTGGAGGACCATGAGGATGTTTCACCTAGCTTTTAAGATTATGGAGTGTTCCCTCTTTTCCACTATATTTAAATCCTGAGGCTATTGGAACAGTAAGTTTGATTAACTATAGAATGTATAAGATGCCTCAAATGAGATGATTAATGCTTTTTAAAGTTCTGAGTTAATTAATATGACAGCCTCAGAAATTTAGTGATAATGTGTACTTACAAGAACAGGCAAAAAGGCTAACTTTTTATAACCTCAGGTAAACTAAGTAACAGAAATTTTCTAATCTGAATTATTTCTAGTGTTGGTTTTATTTTAGATAACGTTTTTAACCACAAATGATGTTATTGTCATCTGTTTCATGGTTTTAATTCATTTTTAAAGGGTCAATAAAGGCATTGTGAACGAGACTGCTCTAGAAGGACAGACTATAACTATCTCTATACAGTAAGACTATTTTCATCCTGAGTGAATCAGAATATATCAAAGATTTACTTTCTGTTCCTTCAACTAAGACTCAAGTCCTTTCAGTTTTCACTTCATGACATAATCAGTTGTAGCAGTAATGGTGTTTCAATTTTAAGAATTCTCTGCTTCTACCCTATGTAATTACTTTTTAAAATTTCATATTCAAGATGTACTTTAAATATTAAAACTATGTCACATTGAATGCACATTTAGATTTAGTTTTTACTTGGGACTATTCATGATCAACCACTCTGGAAGTGAAGATGGGAAGCTGGTGAGTTCTGAGCCTGCCTAGACTACGTAGTGAGAATGTCTCAAAAAAAGAAATATTTTGGAAAATTTCTATTTATCTTAAGTAAACAATCTAACAAGCTTATTTAAAATTAAGCAAATCCCAGAATTCAGTATGCGCAGGTAGGAGGATCACTGTAAGTTCAAGGCCAGCCTGGGACTACAGAGTTCCAGGTCAGCCTGGGCTACAGTGAGACCCTACCTTGAAAAGGAAACAAAAAAAATTAAACAAGATAAAATAGTATTATCTACAAGAACAACTGATGTGCCATCAATAGCGTTCCAAGCTTGATTTTGATTTGGTTTATTTGTGCATTTTAGGGGCAAGAATTGTTAATCACAGGGGCCTGGCAACTAAGATGACTGGGGCCCATAATGAGTCTGGGGTCTGAGAATGACCATATAAACCAAAGCACATCAGCAAGGCAATATCTCCCTTCTGCAGAGGAGTGTAGATCAAGAGTTCAGGCAAGTGAGCTACAGCTGGAAACTTTTCCCCTGGGGAGACTTGAACACGCTTCTTCACATCATAGGTCTCAGATAGCAGACCAAAGTATTATTACACCAATACCAGGTTAATGAATGAATGAGCTTACTGGGGCTTCTTACAGAGCAGGGAGAGGGTTTATTTAGAGGAATGTGGAACCCCCAAAGCAGCCACTGTGATGGGGTTCCATCACATTTACTCCTCAGATGCTCCTCCCCCAGCGGCATGGTGAGGACCTAACTTACAGGTCACAGAGCAACTCGCACACCTGAAAAGCCTCATCTCACCCTGAATGATGCTTCCCCACGTCTGCTTCCAGAAGCTCCTTGCCCCTGTCCAGAGGTAAGAGACCACAGAGCAGCACTTCAGTGGGGCTCACTAAGTCCTCTTCCAACCCTGGGGGGAGAGCTTATTTACAGAGTATGGAAACTCCAAAGAAGCCACCTTGATGGAGCTCACAGTCCTTATCCTGTGCCCTCTATATACGTTATCTGCACCCCGCACCCCAGGCCAGGAGAGCAGATGTGCCATTGCAAAAAGCTGGCCAGGGGGATGCCTAAGATCTCAGGGGCGGGTCTGATGACCCCTCCCATGTCCTTCTCCCAGGAGTTGTGCCAGCTGCTTTTGATGAAGCTGGCAATAGTTGTTCGCTGGTTCGTTGTGGAGGAAGTTTGCCACACAACACACGTGCTACTGCCAGGGAGCAGCCCACTGGGGTTATCCTAATGCGGGAGCATGGGCTCTGTTTAGTCCGAGCTTGACCTCTCAGTCTCACATGACTAGCTAAGCTTTAGTTTCCAGGACTGTTGACTTAGGAGGAACTTTCCCACTAAATAATGTTCTATGGAGATGAGTTCCCCTATCCTATCTAACCCTTTGATAGGCAAGTCAGAATGTCTTTCATATTTCTCACATCGGGGAGGTACAAACTTCCCAGTGTCCTAATGTAACCTCTGACCTGTCTTTTAGCTCTTTTGTTTAGCTAACAGTTCTGATTCTGCTTTTGGAAGGCATGAGTTTTTTATCTGTCTTAGGACTTTGATACCTGTAGGCCCACACACGCACTGAGTCGCTTCACAGCCTATAAATTTTCACTCTGAACAAAGAAATCTAAACAGCCCCTGTTCCATACCTCTGGTGTGTTAAACCAATAAACTAGTCTAATATGAGGTAATATGTATATATAATGGACCCTCACATTCATATATCTTACAACAGATCTAGTTGTATAAGTTCCATTAAGTCTACCAAAGGACTTGGGATGGTTAATCTTTTTAAAAAAAGATATTTATGTATGTAGGTAGGTAGGTATTTATTTAGACAGCGAGAGGGGGAGAGGGAGAATTGGCACACCAGGGCCTCTAGCCACTGCAAGCAAACTCCAGACGCATGTGCCACTATGTGCATCTGGCTTGCATGGGACCTGGAGAATTGAACCTGAGTCCTTAGGTTTCACAGGCATGTGCCTTAACCACTAAGCCATCTCTCCAGCCTGGGATAGTTAATCTATTGACAATGTGGCTGAATTTAGAATTATCCAAGAGACAAACTTCTGGGTGTGCCCATGAGAGCATTACCAGAGAGGCTTAACGGAGTTAAGAACACGCACCCTGAATGTGAGCAGTACTACCCTGTGGTCTGGGGTCCTGAGCTAAAGAAACATGAGAAAGTGAGGTGGAAACTAGCATACATCACTTTGTTTCCTGACTACAGATGTAATGAAAGCAGCTCCTGCTGTCACACCTTCCCCACCATGATGGACTGAATAGCCAGAATAAACCCTTCCTGCCTTCCTTAAGTTGCATTTGTCAGACATTTTGTCACAGACCAAGAACAGTAACCAACATAGGACTTGTACTAGCTTTCCAACTAGGGGCATAGCGAACAAGCTGAAATACTGGTTATCACACGGATACCTGATTAGTTGTCATTACACTTGTGTTTTCATCATCAGAACACCATGATGCTAAGCAAATATACCCTTCAGGATCAGGGTGCATGGGAAAGGGGTTTGGTCTGATTTGGTTTGGTTTACTTGACCAGTATGCTTAATGCCCCATCCTGCCTCAGAACACCTTCACTTCATGTGGTCAGTCTTCATTGATTTTTATTCTACTTACTTATTTTGCTGCTGCCATTATTGCTATTAGTCAACATATAAAGTTATTGTATGGTCTTTTCACTGAAAACCCTCAGAAGTAAAAACAAATTCATGTTCTGATGCCTGTCATGCAAGTCAACAGTAGCAATGATAAAGCAACCAGCTAGTTTTGAATGCTTAGTGTGGTGCTTTAAATGTGAAATGTCCCCCTCAGCCTTATGTTTTTGTGATTAAACATCGTACTTAGCCCTCAGATGGTGGAGCATTGCTGAAGAAGGTGTGTTACTGGGGGGGGTGAGTCTTGGGATTTTATAATCCAGCCTCCTTGCCAGTACTAGCTCAGCTACTCTTGCTGCTTCCTTCCAGTCGATGTGGCACTGGCTGTCTGTTCCTGCCAAGCTTTCCTTGCCATGATGAAACTTCCCTCAAAACTGTAAGCCACGCCAGGTGTGGTAGCCCATGCCTTTAATCCCAGCATTTGGGAGGCAGAGGTAGGAGGATCATCATGAGTTGGAGGCCACCTTGAGGCTACAGAGTGAATTCCAGGTCAGCCAGGGATAGAGCTAGACCATACCTTGCAAAACCAAAAAAAAAAAAAAAAAAACAAAAAAAAAAAAAACCTGCAAGCAAAAATAAACCCTTTCCTCCCATAAGCTGCTTCTTGCCATGTGTTTTGTTCCAGCAGCAAGAAGATAATTGGCACTACACTCCCTGTGCACCAGGTCCAGTCCAACCACTCCATAAGCATGGTTCTACTGCCTGCACCCAGCGCTGGCTTGTGCCTTGATGATTCTGTGTTCTCTGTGAGTCAGGCACCACACTAGGTAATAGGAGTATAGCAGCAAATGAAACAGGTTTACTAGTGATCACTGCTGTGGGGAACATAAGAGAAAAGAAAGCTTGGAATTCTGGCATGGGGTAGAATTTTAAACAGGGGGATCAGGAAAGTCACTAGATCTCTAGAAGAACATGTTAGCCCTATTGTGCAGGGGTGAGGTGCCAGGAGAAACATATGGAAGAAGAGAGCTCCTTCATCCTGGAGGTGATGGGGAGAAAGAGGGACTAACAGTGCAAGAGCCCCAAGGCAGGATGGTCCTTCACATGCTAGAGGGCCAGCAAGGAGGCTAACGCGGCCGCAGAGGGATGACTGAAAGTAGGAAACAAAGATGTGGGACGTGAGAGAAGCTAAGACAGAGGGTACCTGGGAGGCTCAGGCTTTCAAGCTAGGTTGGGAGGGAGTAACCCAGGTTTTTGAGAGAGGAAAGATAAAAGCTGTCTGCAATATGTGAAAAAGACACTCTCGGGCTGGGACAATGGCTCAGTAATTGAAAGCACTTAATTGAAAGCCTCACAACCAGGGGCTCAATTCCCAAGTCCCCCACTTAAGCGTAAGCCTGATGCAAAAAGTGGCTCAAGTGTCTGGCACTCATTGGCAATGGCAAGAGAACCTGGCACACCCATATACATACATACACACAGATAAATATATTTTTTAAGATTTATTTTTATTTATTTATTAGAGAGAGAGAGAGTGAGAATGGGAGCACCAGGACCTCTAGTCACTGCAAACAAGTTCCAGACACATGTGCCACCATGTGCACCTGACTTACATGGGACCTGGAGAATTGAACCTGGGTCCTTAGGCTTCGCAGGCATGTGCCTTAAGCACTAAGCCATCTCTCCAGCCCTATTATTTTTTAATTTCAAAGAACATTCTGATAGCTGTGAGGAATAGACTCCAGAGGGATGAGGTCAGACACAGAAAAGCCATTACTAAAGTAATCCCAGAGGGAGAGCAGAGTTGAAGCCACAAGATTGAGGCTATGGGCAGTTAGTGGAATGCTTGCCTTGCATGCACATGGCTCTGGGGTGGATCCCTAGCACTGCATAAAACTGGGTGTGATGCTATAATCCAAGTACCCCAGAGGTAGAGGCAAGAAAATCTGAAGCTCAGGTCATCCTCAGCTGCATAGTGACTTTGAGACCAGCTCGGGTTACATGAGACCCTGCGGTCAAAAACAAAACAAAACAGCAATGAAACTGATGAGCAGTGATCAAACACTAGATGTATTCTGGAAACAGGTTTTGCTGGCAAAAGGATAGTTTTCCAGCCACTGGGAAGGTGATGACCATTGAGACAAGATTAGAAGAGGTCAAAAATCTGGTGCTGGGGCTGGAGCGATGGCTCAGTGTTTAAGGTACATGCAAAGCCTAAGGATCTGAGTTCAATCCCCCAATACCCACATAAAGTCGGAGGAGTGGGGCATGCATCTGGAGTCCATTTGCATTGGCTAGAGGCACCAGCACACCCATTCTCTCTGTCTGTCTCTCGTCAATCTCTCTCTGCTTGCAAATAAATAAATAAAAATATTTAAAAAAAATAAAAGAAATCTGGTGCTGGCTCTATGGCGATAAGATGTCTGATGCTCACTGCAAGGTCAAGTGAGGTGATACAGGAACCTGGAATTAGGGAGAGACCAGAGCCAGGGGTAAAAATGAGAGCATGGTTACCATTTAATTGCTATTTAAAGGCCTGACTGAGGTCTCCAAGGAACAGTGCTAATGGGGGACGGAAGGTTGAGGCACAGATGGCTGCCCCACCAGGCATGGCCTCAGCAGTGGCTTTTGCCCTTCTGATCCACAGTTATCTTGCCTCTGCCCACTGGCCTGTGCCCCCACCCCCAGCGCTGGCTGAACAGGAGTAACTGCTCTGCCACCCTCAAACCCAGAGCCTCACAGATGGGGAGATGGCTCAGTGCTTAAAGGTGCTTGCTTGCAAAGTGTGCTGGCCTCAGTTCAGTTCCCCAGTGTCCTTATAAAACCAGATGCACACCATGGCACATGCACTTTGCAGTAGCAAGTGGCCCCGGCAAACCCATATTTATACGCACACTTTCCCTCTCTCTCAAATAAATAAGTAAACAAAAATATTTTTAAAAAATAAAATGCTTAGGAAATCTAGCTAGAAAAATAAAATAAATCAAGGCCAGGCACGGTGGCACACATCTTTAATGCCAGCACTTGGGAAGCAGAGGTAGAAGCTTCTCTGAGAGTTTGAGGCCACCCTGAGACTACATAATGAGTTCCTCCAGGTCAGTCTGGGCTAGAGTGACTCTACCTCAAAATAAATAAATAAACAAATAAACCTTATTACCCCACTTCAATGTAACTATGGCCACCACATATTATTAGAGGAAGTTATGAATTATTTAACTTTCTTATTGTATTTGAGATAAAAAGAGGAAGAAAATATGCATACATAGGGCCTCCTGTCTCTGCAAACAGACTCCAGACACATGCATAACTTTGTGCATCTGGCTTTACGTAGGTACTGGAAATTGAACCCTGGGCCACCAGGCTTTGCAAGTAAGCACCTTCAACCACTGAGCATCTCTCCAGCTCTGGAAGCCATTAATTTTAATGTTATGATGATTTTAAAGAAAACAAAATTGTGGCCCAATGCGGTGGCACACACCTTTAATCCCAGCACTCCACTCAGAAGGCAGAAGTAGAAGGATTGCTGCAAATTCAAAGCCACCCTGAGACAACATAGTGAATTCCATTTCGGCCCACTAGAGCAAGACCATACCTCGAAAAAAAAAATTTTTTTTTTCCAGGCGTGATAGCCCACACCTTTAATCCCAGCACTTGGGAGGCAGAGGTAGGAGGATCACTGTGAGTTCAAGGCCAGCCTGAGACTACATAGTGAATTTCAGGTCAGCCTGGGTCAGGGCAAGACCGTACATAGAAGAAGAAGGAGGAGGAGGAGAAGAGTTAAACACTATTAATAGGTCCCTTCTAAACCTTGCCAAGATGGTCCCCAAAAGAGAAAGGTATGACCATAGGTGACTGAGACATAAGAATCTACATCTGTGAATCCGCCGTATTTTAAAGACACTGTGAAGCCTCTGGTACGAAACAAAACACGCACTGACAGCTGCAGTCAGACTAAGTTTCGAAGACTGAGCCCCTCAGCTCCTCCCATCCTGACCCCTTGGGACTCATGACTCCTGTACTTTTCAGCAGCTCAGCCACAATGATGCTGAAGTAAGCTGGCCTCAGGTCATGCTTTCCATTCAGCACCCATTTACTGAATGCCTACTATTGCAACACTTCTGGCACTGGGGATACCTACGCAAATGAGCCTGACCAAAATCCCTAACCTTATCACACAGTGCAATGGGAAGGCAGTAATAAAAATTTAACATATAGTGATTGAGTTCTACAGAGAAAAATAAAGCAAGGAAGGTAAATGGTGGGATTTGAGATCATCTTTAATAGAGTCATAAGAAAGGGTCATATTAAGAGACTTTGAGCAAAGACCCTATGAAAGTAAGGGTACAAAGATGTGAATAGATAAGGAAAGAACTTTCCAGAAAGAAGAAAGAGCAAGCATGGAAGTTAGCAGGCATGAATACCAAAGAAGGGCCAAGTGGTCTGCTTTATTATTTTTAAATTTTTATTTATTTATTTATTGCAAAGAGAGAGAGAGAGTAAAGGGGCAGGCCAGGGCCTCCTGCTACTGACAGTGAACTCCAGCTGCATGCGGCCACTCTGTGCATCTGGATTTACTGAGGAATTTGTACTGGGGAAGTGAACCCAGGCCATGAGGCCTTGTGAGTGCCTTTATGCACTGAGCTGTGTGGCCAGCCCTCTTTTTTTTAATTTTTATTGGAAACTTTAATATATGAACATGCTGTAATTTGATCATGTTCCTTTGACCCCATTCCACTGACGACTCTTCCTTTTCAAGGCAGTCTTTCCTGTTTTGTTGTCTCATTCTCTTTATTCTCTATGTAGAAATGTTAATTGGCTCAGAATCATGCTGGTCTTATGTGGGCATCAATGGGCACTGCGGGGTCATGAATGCACCCGTAGGTTCATGTCCCGAGGACTACGCCCCAGCTCCCCTTCCCGCCCTGCCGCTCTTACATTCTTTCTGAGATGCAGCCTGCTTGGTGTCCAGAGAAAAACCCTGCAGGGTCTGGGGGTGGCTGAGGCCCAGAAGAACAGCTAATGATTAACCTGAACCACCTCACGATCCCACAGTCTGTCCCTGCTGCTGCAGGCCAGATTCCAGAGCTTCTGTTCTTGGGCCTCAATATCCCAAGCCCATGATGCCCCTCTGTGCCATTAAAGAAAGCATACAGCCCTGCTCACTGACCAGCCTGTGACCTTTCCAGGACCTAAGACAGAGTGGTCACACAGAACGCAACAGTGATTCTCTCTCAAATAAATAACTAAAAATAAAATATTAAAAAGAAGTTTCTCGTGTGGGTACAAGGCCACCTGACTGACTGCTCAGTGAATGGGTCCTGTGGCTTGCAGCACTTAAGTGATCTCTGAGCTTCAGTTTTCCAGAGCCATAAAAGAAGGGAAATGGCTACAAATCCCAAGAGTCTCTTCCAATTTCGATTTTCAAAGCCAAGCAGCTGCAGGGTGACTGCAATGTTTTTTGGGTTTTGGTGGTGGTGTTTTGTGTTGGTTTGGGGATTTTTTGGGGTTTTGGTTTTAAGTTTTTGGTTTGGGTTTTTTTGTTGTTGTTGTTTGGTTGGTTGGTTTGGTTTGGTTTTTTAGTTTTTTCAAGGTAGGGTCTCACTCTAGCTCAGGCTGACCTGGACTCATTCTGTAGTTCCAGGCTAGCAGTGATCCTCCTACCTCTGTCTCCCAAGTAATAGGATTAAAGATGCGCACCTCCATGCCCAGCTTCTATGTTGTTTTTTAAGCTTTTTGCCATCAAGTTTCATGCAGGTACATAATGTGTTTTCCTCCTAATCCCCTCCTGTGACTTTCTCTTACCCCCCTTTCCCCTGAGCTCCACCTTCTTTCCAACTAGTCCCTCTTCCTTGATGCCCGTGGGGGGGGGGGGGGGGCTCCATCACCCAGGATGGAGTGGTGATGAACCCAATATTGTGCAGCTCCTGTACAGATGATGGCAGTCACTGAGAGGTCATGGATGCAAAGGCCACTTAATGTCGGGGATACAGGGATCCAGAGCGCCCCTCCCAATCCTCCAGCTCTTACATTCCTTCCACCTCCTCTTCCACAATGTCCCCTGAGACTGTGATTTACCTACAGTGAGGAAAGAGGGCTCTGAGCTGTCTTTCTCCCTCCGTAAGATTCCAGTAAAGTCTCTAGTTTTAAAGGGCTGAGTTTTGTTTTTTCTTTTTTTCTTATTGTAAGTTTGAGTAGACATTTGGAGGGGGCTTTCGCAGTTGACTCCTATCTTCAAATGACCACGGCGGCTGGAGGGAGATCAGATCGGAGCTCGGGCTGGATCTTCGGTGCCAGCGCTGCCCCCTACTGGCAGAATGTTCTACCGCTGGTTAAGTGGAGCATTGTTGAGATCAGGCTGTAAGTTACTCCAGGTATTGTATAAAACAGTGACTTTTCAGATTGGGTCTTGCCCTAAAGAATTCCATTTTACAAGCATTTTTTTATTCCATTTTGAGGGCAGAAGATAACTCTGCTTCTGGGTGGACACAAAAATGGCAGTGTCTTCCCAGCATCACCCATGTGGTATAGACCGAAAAATGACATTCCTGGGAACAGAAAGGGTTCCACCCTACAAATCTATTGAGATGAATTGAGACTATAGGAACACATGGGCGTATTAAAAATCATATCAGGAAGGGCTGGGGAGTTGGTTTAGCACTTAAGGCGCTTGCATGCAAAACCTAAGGACCCAGATTCGAGTCCCCGGTACCCACGTAAAGCCAGATGCACAAAGTAGCACATGCATCTATAGTTCATTTGCAGTGGCTGGAGGAACTAGCACATCCATTCTCCCTCTCTCTCTCTCTCTCTCTTCTTGCAAATAAATAAATAAAAATAAATCATATCAGGAAAACTAGGCTCACGTCAGACTGAGGAATGGGTGTAACTCCCTCACCTGGACACAAGGCAGAGGTGGACACCTAGCACTGTGGTGGCAACACCCCACCCACCTGTCATTTGACCACTCAGTGTGGCACAGGGAACTCCCACTGCTCCAGGGGCTTCAGCTCAGCTCCGCCTCCACTGCGGACGCAGCCTACTCAGTTGCTGTCTCCCACTTGCCACTTTTGCCTGTCTGGACCTGTCCGTTCATCCATTCATCAGGACCGGGTCCTGCCTCTCACCTCACCTGGCTCTGACCCTGCAATATGCCTGTGACCAGCAGCAGAAAGTCTCCCAGCTCCTCCTGCCACACGTCATCGTATCAACACAGACTCTTGCACTTCTAGCTGTTTCCCAGATTGGTCTTTCAGGTCTCTTTGAAATTCTGCCTTTTTAATTGATCCTTTGTAGTCATTCTGTAAGCTACTGTGGTGGTTTGATTCAGGTGTCCCCCATAAACTTAGGTATTCTGAATGCTAGGTTCCAAGCTGATAGAAACTTGGGAATCAACACCTCTTGGAAGTAGTGTATTGTTGGGGGTGAGCTAATGGGTATTATAGACAGTTTCCCCTTGCCAGTGGTTGGCACACTCTCCTGTTGCAATTGTCCACCTAATGTTGGCCAGGAGGTGATGTCCACCCTCTGCTCATGCAATTGTTTTCCCCTGCCATCATGGACCTTCCCCTCGAGCCTGTAAGCCAAAATAAACCTCTTTTTCCCACAAGCTGTTCTTGATTGGGTGATTGGGTGATTTCTCTGACAGGGTTGCTGCTAGACACCTGACTGTGTGGCTTTGGCCTTTTGCAGCTGATTTTCAAGAGGAAAGTGGAAGGATTTGAAACCTTGGCATAAGAAATGGCTTGAAGTGCTCTAAGTACAGCTTGGTAGACTATTCTGGTCAGAGTTGAAAGACCTGCGTGCAGTAAGAGCTATGGTCTGTGAGGTTTAGCTTATGAATGTGAGAAAGATTTACCTGGACTGGGTTAGAAGCAGTTTTGTGAGAGGCTTGCTGTTATGCCACTCTCCTGAGAATTTGTGCAGGATTGCATTGAGTAGAAATGGACTGGTGTGAGCAGAAGGATATGACACAGAAAAAATGAAATCTTTGGGTCAAAACTTCTGCCTGTTCAGCTGCAATTGCATGAGAGATTACAACCATTGACATTGGGCCAGATGACCTGCATTGGAAAAATAGAAAGAATGCAGTCTTTTGAAGGGGTCCAAATGCTGAAGGAGTGCCCTGTTCTTCAAAGTTTGCTTTATCTGCCCCCCCCTCCAAGGATTAACAAATTGGAACCACCTGGTATTATGAAATATAAGAAATGCAGGAAAGAGAACATCATTGAATTTGCACCACAGTCTTGTGTTTTGGAAATGGCCATGGGCAGTGTGAAGCAGGTTTGCTGGATGCCTGCATGGTGTCCCAATGGAGCCTTCAGGATGGACCATGGGTTGCAGTGGAGACCAAGTGGAGATGCTGGGTCCACAAATTGGCTGCTAAGGAGAGCTGCTGGCCCTAGATGAAGTTTTCCAGGACTATGAGTAGCCAAACTGAAGGGGCAGAATTGGAACTCCAGAGACTTGTTGCTGGTTAGAATGATTGGACTTAAAGACTTATCAGTGGCTAGAATTGTTAGACTTGGAGCTACAGAGTTTGATGTTTGCCCTGTTTGAATTTTGTATTTGTTGGCTATTTCTTTGCTATGCCCAATGCCATCTTTAGCAGTGTGAGTGTTTATTCTGTGCCATTATGGGTTTTTTTTGAGTTTGTTTTTTTTTTTTTTTTTTTTTGGTATTATGGCTTAGTTAAAAGACTTTGTAATATGAAGATGTTTGAACATCATTGGGATTGATAAAAAACTACAGGGACTTTTAAAGTTTAACTGAATGCATTACATTTTACATCATGATGGCTATCAGTTTGTGGGGGCCAGGGGTGGAATGTGGTGGTTGGATTCAGGTGTCCCCCATAAACTTAGGTGTTCTGAATGCTAGGTTCCCAGCTGATGGAGATTTGGGAATTAACACCTCCAGGAGGCAATGTATTGTTGGGGGTGGGCTATGGGTGTTATAGCCAGTGTTTGGCACACTCTCCTGTTGCAGTTGTCCACCTGATGTTGGCCATAAGGTGATGTCCACCCTCTGCTCATACCATTGTTTTCCCCTGCCATCATGGAGTTTTCCCTCAAGGCTATAAGCCAAAATAAACCTTTTGCCCACAAGCTGCTCTTGCTTGGGTGATTTCTTCCAGCAATGTGAACCTAACTTCTATACCAACATATATGCCTCAGTGGGTAGATAGAAAGATAGACCATTTTCCTGTGTGGTATGTAATGTGCGAGGTGTAGTAATGTGTGATTTGAGAGTTAACATTAGTAATGAAGACTGTAATAACAGCAACTTTCTTTGCCTCATCCAGAGCTATCAAGGAAAGCAGGAGTATCTGCCAACTTGCTGACATTGAAACTGCCTTACTTTGGGAATTTTTTGTTATTCAATAAATTCTGAGATTATGGAAAAACATGAGCATGCTAATCTATGTTTCTGACATAGCATGCTCATGACAAACTTCTTGTCATCACCAGATAGGTTTCTTTTGTAAGACACTCAGGGGCCCAACATTCAGTAAACTCACATCTACTCTACACACATTGCCTTCGCAAACATTCCAAAGTCCACCCAGATCTGTGATAGGCTGGCTGGCATGGACTGGCCCTGGCCTGCCTTCTAAAGGTGTCTGAATCAGAGACCTTACTTTCTTTTCTTCCTACTCAGGAAAGAGAGTCAAATGTACCTGTGGCTCCTCCCTGCCTCCCCAGGCTCCTGAGTTGAAGTAGTCTCCTTGCTTTGAGCATTGTTACTGGACCACACCTCTGGCAGCCTGCAAGTATCTGACCCCTTCCCTATACTTTCTTTTTCCTCCCATGAACTGGTGTTAGCTCCAATAGCCCTCCTGCACACACTCTTCCATTCTTCCATTGCACCCCTACCAACAGTGTCCTAATTTACCCAGGCTTAGGAAGCTTGTCCCTTTGTCTCAGTCACCTGGAGGGATTAAACTGGAGATATTTTTTGCTCTTTCCCAGAAAGTCAGAGTTACTTTCAAAAGTAACATTCTTGAGCTGGAGAGATGACTTATTGGTTTAGGCACTTGCATGCAAAGCCTAAGGACCCATGTTTAACTCTCCAGATCCCACATAAGCCAGAGGCACAAAGGTGAGGTAAGAGCAAGGTTGCACATGCCCACTAGATGGCACAGGTGTCAGGAGTTCCATTGCAGTGGCTAAGGCCCTGGCATGCCAATTCCCTCTCCCTCCCTCCCATTCTCATTCTCATTCTCCCTCTCTCTCTCATAAAATAAATAAAATAAAATTCTTGCCAGGCGTAGGATGGGCACACCTTTAGTCCCAGCACTGGGAGGCAAAGATAGGAAAATCACCTTGAGTTCAAGGCCACCTGAGATTACAGGTCAGCCTGGGCTAGAGCAAGACCCTACCTCAAGAGACCAAACAAAACACCAAAAAGCCCCAAAAATAAAACTCTCAGTATGCATAGTGTTTACATAGGGAGAGAACCTGAGGTAATAAGTGTGTGCTCCTTTAAGCCTCTGAGTCTGGGAATTTATTACCCACCAGGTGAACTGGGGTGGCACATTCCCAGGAGCTCTAGCATGGGCACTCCTCAGCAAGGGGCATTCTCGAGGTGAGCAGCCATAGTCCTAAACTGATGGAATTGCAGAAACAACGGCCTCTCCTGCTGCGAGGTGGGCAGGCTACAGGTACCCCTGAAGATAGCATGTCACCAGACTCCATCAGTCACACATCATCTGCACCAAAATGTCTCAGTAGGAAAGGGTGACAATTAGCCAAAAGTTGCTTTTGCTGATAAGAATGGCAGCAGCTTGTCAGAAACGGAAACCACCCCTGCCAACAGGTAGCTAGCACGGCTCTGTCAGCGCAGCCTGTGGCTGCAGCTGGTCTGGCACCCCCAGCGAGGCCATGGTGCTCTGTGGAACTCAATGTCCAGAGCAGCAGCAGCAGGCAAGGCCACTGCGTGGCTATGATCAATGAAGACAGAAGTAGAACTACTCTCCTGAGCCTGCTGGCCCACGCCATAGTCTCAGCCCTTGGGAGGTAGGGGCAGGAGGAGCAGGAGTTTGAGGTTATCCCTGACTACAAAAGCAAGTTCTGGGCCAGCCTGAGCTACATGAGCCCCTGCCTCAAAAAAATAATAAAATAAAAAGAGGGCTGGTGAGATGGCTTAGTGGTTAAGGTGCTTGTCTGTGAAGCCTAAGGACCCAGGTGCAATTCCCCAGTATCCACATAGCCAGATGCACAAGGTGGTACATGCATCTGGAGTTTGTTTGCAGGGGCTGGAGGACCTAGCATGCCCATTCTCTATCTGCCTCTATCTCTCACTCTTTCTCTTTCTCTCTCTAAATAAAATGACATTATTTAAAAAAATAAAAAATATGACTATTCCAAAATCATGTGTGAACCCAGATAAAGCAAGAACATCAAAGTTCCACAAAAAAATAAAAATAAAAATAAAAATAATAAGAGTTGCATGGCATCACAGTCTGGACAAAAAAATAATAATAATAAAAATAAAAATAACAGTTGAGCATGGTGGCGCATGCCTTTAATCCCAACACTTGGGATGCTGAGGTAGGAGGATCACTATGAGTTTGAGGCCACCCTGAGACTACATAGTGAATTCCAGGTCAGCCTGGGCTTGAGTGATACCCTACCTTGAAAAAATAAATAAAAATTAAAAAAAAAAGACATCCCTCAAGTTGGCTAGCAAACAACTGATGCTCCCTTTGGTCTCCAGCCTTAGAATTCCGTTATTTTCTCCATTGTATAGATTAAATTTATTAAGATAGTATTTGAAGATTAACTGTACACCCCCCTAAAATTAATATGCTGAGTAGCATAATCCTCAGTCTCCACATGCGGCTGTATTTGGAGGTGACTCAGTTAAAATGAGCTCATTAGAGTGGGTTGTCCTCAGATGGACTGGTGTCCTTATAAGAAGAGGAACATGGGACACACAGAGACACCAGGAGCACATGGACCCAGCCAGAAGACAACTATCTCCAAGCTAGAAAGGCTAGGAGAAAGGATGCCTGCTTATACTGGTATCGCTCAGATTCCACAATGGCAAGGAGGGGACATTGCTGTTGTTTGAGCCTTTCCCCTAGGGATTTTTTCTTTTTTAAATCTCATGACAGGCTGGGCTAACTACGTAGACACTCAGTTGGAATCAAACTCACTTAGCCAGGCATGGTGGTACCTGCCTGAAATCTCATCCAAGAGACCAAGGCAAAGTTTCAAATTTGAGGCCAAACTGGACTACAGAGCAAGACCTTGACTCAAAATGATGATGATGATGACGATGACAATGACGATGATGATGATGATGACGATGATGATGTGTTGGTGGCATAGTGGTGCCTTCCAAAGTAATAACAAAGCTGGGCGTGGTGGTACACACCTTTAACTCCAGACTTGGGAGGCGGAGGTAGGAGTATCATCATGAGTTCAAGGCCACCCTGATACTACATAGTGAATTCCAGGTCAGCTTGGGCCAGAGGGAGACCCTACCTTGAAAAAACAACAATAATAATAATAATAATACTTATGCCTACTATCTGAGAACACCCCACCCAGAGCAAAGTCCTTTTCCCTGAAAATGCCCCAAATTCACTTGCAATGCAATTCAAACCCTACAACAGGCCTACTAGCGTCCTCTTACTGGCATGTCACACAGTTCCCGGAAGATATGAGGATGTTCAGACACGCAAAGATACAAGGGCTGGGGGCTAGTTACTGGTGCTTGTGTAGCATACACAAAGTCCTGCATTTCATCCCTAGCACAAAAGAGAGTGAGACAAGGAGGGAGCTCTTCGCTGCAAAGAACAACAGCCCAACTAATGCAGTGTGAACTTTTGGCCCATAATTGCATATCTCCTTGGGGTGACATTGCTGAGGATCAAACCCAGAGCCTCATACATGCTAGGTAAGAGCTCTATCACTGAGCTATAGCTCCCAATCTGTTTTGTTTAGACATTGTTCGACTAACCGCCTAGGCTGTTCTCAATTCTTGATCCTTCTGCCTCTGTCTTCTAAGTAGCTGGAATTATAGATTCCTTCTACCACTCTGGGCTCTAAATGTGCTGTTTCTAAAGTTAAAACAACTATAAACACTCATCCCTCCCCCCGTCCCTGCCCCTGAGACTGACAGAGGCCCTAATTACCACACAGTGAACACTAAGGACCCTACTGAGGTGGGCCTTCAGGGAAATGGAGACTGGGAGTGAAGGGATACAAGACTATAACCTATGTAAAATAGGATATAACCTATGTAAAATAGGAGATATAAGGATATAGATATATAGATATATAGGTACATATATAAACTACAAACATTTTCTAAAGGTGACTCACATGATCAATGAGCATTTCTTGGGGGTTTTATTTCTTTGTTTAGGTTTTTATTTATTGTTTGGTGGGTTGTTTGTTTTGAGGCGAGGCCTTGCTCTGTCCTCAGGCTGGCCTCAAACTCACTCTGCAGACCAGACTGCCTTGAACTCACAGTGATACTTGCCTCAGCCTCTTGAGTGCTGGAATTATAGATATAAACCACCAGTGTGCTCAATGACTTTTCCAAGGTAAGTCAGCGCTTATCCCACCAATCCTTACAAAAGCTCTCACCTTTTCCTTTAACTTTTTCTCATTGACAACTTCCTTAATTATAGACAATACGCCATACTAACTCCCTTCCCTCCCCCACTTACCCTTTCACATCATATCCACCCTCCTTCGTATTCCCTCCTCCTCTCAACCAGTCTTTCTTTTATTTTGATGTCACCATCTTTTCCTCCTATTGTGGTGGTCCTATGTAGGTAGTGCCAGGCAATGTGAGGTTATGGATATCCAGGTCATTTTGTGTCTGAAAGATTGCATTGTGGGTAGTATTACCTTCCTTTGGCTCTTACAATACTTCCACCACCTCTTCTGTAATGGACCCTGAGCCTTGGAAGATGTGATAGAGATGTCTCAGTGCTGAGAACTCCTCTGTCACTTCTTCTCAGCACCATGGTGCCTTTTGAGTCATTCTAAGGTCACCACCATCTGAAAAGAGAAGCTTCTCTAACCAAAAGTGAGAGCAGCATTAATATATGGGTATAAACATTAAGAAAAGTTCTTACAGGGTACTTTGGTGGGCATAATAAATGCATTTAGCTAAACAAGAACAGGCATTACTCCCCTAGGGCTCATGACCTCCCCTGCCATAGGCTTTTGACTAGGTTTTTAGTACCAGACATATATTCCCTCCTGTGGAGTGGGCCTCCAGTCCAGTTAGAGAGCAGTTGACTGAACGGGTGCCATAGTGACATGTCTGTTACTAGCTTCATTGGTGAACTCCAGGCCAATAAGAGACACTGGATGTAGACAACATTACTGGGACAACATCCAAGGCTGTCCTCTGGCACACACATGCACATGCATGTATACATTAAATAAATAAATAAAGACTTTAGGGCTGGAAAGAGGCTTAGTGGTTAAGCACTTGCCTGTAAAGCCTAAGGGCCCCGGTTTGAGGCTCAATTCCCCAGAACCCACATTAGCCAGATAGATGCACAAGGAAGTGCACGCATCTGGAGTTCATTTGCAGTGTCTGGAGGCCCTGGCATGCCCATTCTCTCTCTCTATCTGCCTCTTTCTCTCTGTTGCTCTCAAATAAATAAATAAATAATTTTTTTAAAAAAATTTAAAAGCCACCAACGGCAGGCTGGAGGGATGGCTTAGTGGTTAAGGCATTTGCCTGCCAAGCCATAGGACCCAGGTTCAATTCCCCAGGATGCACAGATGCACAAGGGGAGCATGTGTCTGGAGTTTGTGTGTAGTGGCTGGAGGCCCTGGAATGCCCATTCTCTCTGTCTGTCCCTCTCTCTCTGACTCTCTCAAATAAATAAATAAAACTTAAAAAAAAAAAAAAAACTACCAAGGCTAGAGAGATGACTTAGCACTTAAGATGCTTACCAGCAAACCCAAAGGATCCAGGTTCAATTCCCCAGTATCCACATAAAGCCAGATGTACAAGGTGGCACATGTATCTGGAGTTTCTTTGCAGTGGCTGGAGAGCCTGGCATGCCCATTCATTCTCTCTCTCTCTCTCTCTCTCTCTCTCTCTCTCATAAACAAAATAGTTTTTAAAATACCAGGACTCGCCGGGCGTGGTGGCACACGCCTTTAATCCCAGCACTCGGGAGGCATAGGTAGGAGGATCGCCGTGAGATCAAGGCCACCCTGAGACTACAGAGTTAATTCCAGGTCAGCCTGGACCAGAGTGAGACCCTACCTCGAAAAACCAAAAAAAAAAAAAAAAATACCAGGACTAGAAAGATAGCTCAGCAGTTAAGGTCTGCAAAGCCTAACAACCCTGGTTCGATTCCCCAGTACCCACATAAAGCCAAATGCACAAAGTGGCACATGTATCTGGAGTTTGCAGTTGCTAAAGGCCCTGGCATGCCCATTCTCTCTGTCTCTCTTCTCTTCACTTCTGTTCTCTTCTCTTTTCTCTCTCTCTCTCCTTATAAATAAATAAGTTTAAAAAAAAAAACAAACGACCATGATTCAACCTTTATCCCGGTTAGTAAACTCTGAATCTCTGTGGAATGTGGCTCCAGCATTAGCAATTTTAAAGCTGTCCTGGTCATTTTAATGGGCAGCCATGATTGAGAGACAGGAAGACCAAAAGAAAATTATGGGGATGGGGAGATCGGTAAAAGAGCTTGCTGTGCAAGCTTGACAACCCAAGTTCAGATTCCCAGAACCCATACAAAGCTGGGAGCACCTAAATCCCCAGTACACTTACTGAGAGAAGGGAGGCAGAGGTAGGAGATCCCAGAAGCTCAATGGCAAGCTAGTCTGGTGTCTGCAGTGGTGAACAAGACTGTGCCTCAAACAAGGTGGAAAGTGAAGACCAGCACTCAAAGTTGTCTTTGGATCTCCACATGGTGCCAAGGCACCCAGCACACCCACATGCACAAACACACAGGTATCATACACACATACACAAAGAAAGGAGAGGAGAGGAGAGGGGGAGGGGAGGGGAGGGGAGGGGAGGGGAGGGGAGGGGAGGGGAGGGGAGGGGAGGGGAGGGGAGGGGAGGGGAGGGGAGGGGAGGGAAATAAATGATGGTAACATGAGTTTGACAAGGGTCCATAACAGTTCATAACCAAGCTCACCCTTCCAGAATTTTCCACTGGAATGTTGTCCAAACAGAGACCTACATTTCAGAAGAGCTTACTGGAGAGCAATATTGCAGGAGAGGGAACAGTATAGATCTGGAGGTCTGACAGAGTGAGCTGGGTTCACAGGATTGGGTCAAGGCCAGTCGGGATGAGAACAGGAGAGCGAGAGCAGGGCAGAAGCCGCGGCGAGGAGCTTGAAGGGCTGCAGAGCCTTAGCAGGGCTCCCAGCGGAGGCTTGCACAGTCACACGTGTGCTTTAGAAAGAAGCTAGGGCTGCGGGTGGAAAGGAAGTCAGGGTAAAAGGTGCAGTGGTGAGATGAGTTCAAACACATCCTGGGGACCAGGTGGAGAAAACAAGAAACTTCCTAGAATTAGCAGCCAGAATGACCTGTAGACCACACCCCTGGCCTCAATTCTGCAGCCACAGTGATAGCCACAGAGAGGGAAGACATAGGAGACCCCAATTTCCTCAGCATCTCAAAGGTCCTTCACACAACAAAGGGGGTAGAGGAAGAGGGGCATTTGTTTCTCAGTTCCTTCATGTTTGGAAGCTCACTTAGATCCCCTCAAACTTTTCCCCAGCCTCCTTTTTTCTTTCTTTTTTTTTTTTTTTCTTCTGGTTTTTCCAGGTAGGGCTTCACTCTAGCTCAAGCTGACCTAGAATTCACAACGTAGTCTCAGGGTGGCCTCGAACTCATGGTGATCCTCCTAACCCTGCCTCCCAAGTGCTAGGATTAAAGGTGTTTGCCACCACGCCCGGCACCCCCAGCCTCTTTCTGAAACTCTTGAACACCCCTGGGTTTTTCCAGACATGTTTGTGAGTCCTGCCCACCTTCAGCAGCAAGCCCCATCTCAGGCAGTTTCCCCTCAGCCTGAGCGCTTTGAAAAACAGCTCTGGCCTTGGGAGCAGCCACAGCTAGAATCCCCTCTTGTCTCTGCCACACATTAGTCATGCGGCCTCAGGCTTGCTCGGTAACTCTCTGAACTTTGGCTTCATCATCTGTGAAATGAGAAGAGTAATGCCTTGCAGGGATGTTATAAAGATTGGAATTAGCTGGGTGTGGTGACACCCACACTCCCAGCGCTCAGGAAGCCCAGGTAAGAGGATCACAAGTTTGAGGCCAGCCTGGCCTGCAATAGAAAGACTGACTCAAAATAGATATATACAGGGCCCGAGAGATGGCTTAGGTTAAGCGCTTGCCTGTGAAGCCTAAGGACCCCGGTTTGAGGCTCGACTCCCCAGGACCCACGTTAGCCAGGTGCACAAGGGGGCGCACACATCTGGAGTTCGTTTGCAGTGGCTGGAAGCCTTGACATGCCCACTCTCTCTCCCCCTCTGTCTCTCTCAAATAAAAATAATTAACAACAAAAATTAAAATATATATGCATATATACATATACTAACCAACTCAAGCAAATAAATTCTGCAGATGAAAAATGATGCCCAAAAATATAAATTCATTTAGTGAACCAGACTTGTTCAGTGCACTGAACAATGGTCCAAATGTTAAATTTTATGTTATAAATATTTTACCATTGAAAAATAATGGCTGGCATAGTGGTACAAGCCTGTAATCCCAGTATTTGGGAGGTGGAGGAAGGAGGATTAGAAATTCAAGGTCACTGGTAGCCACATAGCAAGTTCAAGGCCAGTCGGGGGTATACCAGACAAGTTTGACTCTGTAGCCCAGACTGGTCTCAAACTCGTGGTCCTCCTGCCTGAGCCTCTGAACACTAGGGTTACAGCCATGTGCCACCATGCTCAAGTACAGCAACTGTTTTCGTTTTAAATTACAATAACTTTAAAGACAATAAGTACCCTCTCAACTCTGAAATTTAAAAACAAAAGCTTGACAAGATCGAATAAGGAAGCCCAAGGTTTTTATAAAGCAGTTGGGACCACTTAAAGTATGCTCTTTGACCTAGAAATCACACAGTAGGAATTTGTCTCAAGAAAATAGAGGAAGGGAAAAGGAAAAATATATTGACTCCTGTATGCAAATACACCAAGCAGGGATGGAGGGAGGGAAGAAAAGAAAGAGGGAGAAAGGAAAAGATGAGTGAGGAGAGAGACTATGGAGATACTAGAGAGGAGGGCAAAAATAAAGAGGATAAAAGAAAGAAGGAAACAGAAAGGAGAGAAAAGAGAGAGGGGAAGGGAAGAGGATAGAGAAGAGAGAAGAAAGAAGGGAGAGGAGAGACTGGAAAGAGAGCTTGGGAATCACAGAAAGAACTGGGTCACTAGCAGCATTCCAGCAGTGAGAATCAGGAACAACGGAAGCTGTAGGTGAGGTCCACCATCGCCTAGAGGCATAAAGAACGCGAACGCGGCGAGAAGGCGGCGGTGGAGACAGGCAGGGCCCAGAGAGTGAGCGTCACGCTCCACTGGGCTGCGTTGGAGGCTCTGCGCCGCCGCCAGTCTGCTCCTTTCCCCAGCGTGCTGGCTGCTGATTACTTCTGCCACCGCCTCTCTGGCTAGCTGGCTGCCTGCAACCCCCATCTGGCCCCAGCCATCCTGCCAGCCTTTGAAAAACTACCCTGGCATCTAGCCACTGGAAATACAACAACTGAGTGGGTAGGCAAAGAGGCCTCTTTACTTCTCTTTTTCATTCACTCCTTCCCAGAGGTCTTGCTTTCTTGGGCAGCAGGTTCCATGAGTCGTGGATTCATATGCCCCGTCCCACCACTAATGCTAAAGCCTTAGCTGAGGTCAGCCTCTGCCAGGTTCCCTCCCAGCTGTACGCCATAAGCCATTCTTCTGACCATGGAAGGCCAGGGATCTGCTTTCCTTCTTGCTATGATCTCAGTGAACCTTCTTGTGGCCCAAAATTCCGGCCCAAGGCAGCTTATCTCCAAGTGGGCAGGGACATGCTCAGTCTGAGGCAAGACTCATCTCTGGGTCTTGAAAATATGGTATACAGCCTCCCAGAAACAAAATGCCAATAAAATTACTGTTTTCTTGCAAGTTCCCATACATATAAGAAAGAGAGAGAGAGGAATGATGAGAGAAGATATATATGTACATATAGACATACACACATATACAACGTATGTGTGTGCTGTGTGCTATGTTTGTATGTATGCAGACATATGTGGATGGTTAGGTGCAAACGCACGTGTGTGCAAATCATGTGGAGGCCAATGATCGACATCAGCATCATCTTCAGGTGCTCTCCACCTTATTTAGTTATTTTTGGTTTTTTGAAGCAGGGTCTCACTCTAGTCCAGGCTGACCTAGAATTCACCATACAGTCTCAGGCTGGCCTCGAACTCACAGCAGTCCTCCTACCTCTGCCGCCTGAGTGTTGGCTTCCACCTCATTTTTTGTTTTAGTATGTTTTGTTTTTTACTTTCTTTTTTTTAATTATTTATTTATTTATTTATTTGAGAGCGACAGACACAGAGAGAAAGACAGATGGAGGGAGAGGGAGAGAATGGGCGCGCCAGGGCTTCCAGCTTCTGCAAACGAACTCCAGACGCGTGCGCCCCCTTGTGCATCTGGCTAACGTGGGACCTGGGGAACCGAGCCTCGAACCGGGGTCCTTAGGCTTCACAGGCAAGCGCTTAACCACTAAGCCATCTCTCCAGCCCTATGTTTTGTTTTTTGAGGTAGGGTCTCACTAGCCCAGGCTGACCTGGCACTGATTTTGTAGTCCCAGGCTGTCCTTGAACTCATGGGGATCCTCCTACCTCTGTCTCCCAAGTGCAGGGATTAAAGGCGTGTGCCCAACCTTATTTTTTGAGACAGGGTCACTTGCTAACCTAAAGCTTCTGGATTCAGCTAGACTGGCTAGCCAAGAAGCCCTGGGGATCCCCTTTGTCAGCTCCTCAGCTGGGTTACAGGTGCACACTCCACACCCGCCGTTTGAAGTGAGTGTGGGGATCTACATTCAGATCCTGATGCTAACAGCACAACCACTTTACCCACTGAGCCATCTCCCCAGACCCACACTCTTTTTACACACAGAGTGCTGAGTTTTACATTTGATACTGTCTATAAAATAATTCCCACAGATGGAGATAGGCCTGTCACTCAAAAGTTCCCCAACTGGGGGGCTGGAGAGATGGCTCAACAGTTAAGGTACTTGCCTGCAAAGCCTAAGGACCTGGGTTCAATTCCCCAGTACCCACATAAAGCCAGATGCACAAGGTAGCACATGCACTTGAAGTTCTTTTGTGGTGGCTAGAGGCCTTGGCATGGCCATCTCGCTCTCTGCCCCTCTCTCACACATAAATAAACAAAACATATTTTTTAAAGTCCATTTTTAAAAAGTTCCCTGGAGGCCAGGCATCCATATACTTAGGAGGCCAAGGTAGGAGGATCACTCTGAGTTCAAGGCCAGCCTGAGACTACATAGTAAATTCCAGGTCAGCCTGGGCTAGAGTGAGACTTTACCTCAAAAAAAAAAAAAAAAAAAGTTCCCTGGGCTGGAAAGATGGCTTAGCCTAAGGACCCAGGTTTGATTCCCCAGTATCTATGTAAGCCAGATGCTCTAGGGGGCGCATGCATCTGGAGTTTGTAGTAGCTAGAAGCCTTAGCAGGCTCGCTGGCTTCCTCTCTCACGCTCTCTCTCTAAAAAATAAATAAACTTTAAGTTTCCTAACAGAAGCCACCCTGAACTGAGCCCTTGTTTAGGGACGCACAGTTTCAGCATGGGGAGAAAAGTTACCTGCCTCAGATCATAGGTAACTTGGAGCCCCACTTCCCTTACAGCATCCGCTCACTGCCAACCAGCCCTGTCTTTGAGGAGGAATAAATGCATTCTATCATAGGGCTTTTTCAAGAACAGTGACTTCATGTGTATATAACCCAGCTTTTGAAGGCTATACTTACCACTCCTCAGCTGGGTTCCATGAAATGCAATCTGGGAACCACACACTTAGATCACTGTCAGTGGCTCCCCCAGAGCCTGGTCAAGCTCAGGGCAAGGCCCATGAAGGTGGGGCCCAGTACAAGCACAGTTGACTGGCACAAGAAGCAGGGAGGGGCCTATTGGGAAGAGCAGGGAAACAGGGAGAAACTCAGCAGTAGTCTGGTTTCAGCATTAAGGCAATCTTGCTGGAGATCCCTGGGGGACCTTTTGCAGCCCTGGGCAGATCCCCTTCCCTCCAGGGAGGACGTGTCCCAGCTGGCCAAGAGAGTTCCCAACAGACTCCAGGTGTCAGCCCCTCGGGCTCTGATCTGTTGCAGAGAACCATCTGGCCCCTCTAATAGCCATCCTGGCCTTCCCTGGGATGACTTGGACATCTGTGGCCCCCTGGGGTGCTGGGGGACCTGAGGCTGTCTGTCACTAAGCAGGCATTGACATCAGTCTGACTTCTCCCTCTGTCGGCCCAGGCTTCCTTCCTCCCTTGCAGTGTTAATCCCAGGGAACTCCTGAATAAACATCCTGCCCAGTAAACCTGCCTCAGAGCTTGAATGTGGAAAATCAACCTACCAAACCCTTGCTTAAGGGAGTCCTAAATCTGCGTAGCAAATCCAGAGCCCCACCCCACCCCACCCCTGCACTGGGACATGGGGACTGTAATACCTCCTTTGCAAACAACATGCTGACTCCAGGACAGGACAAGATAAATGAATTTCTTGACAATTTTTTGTTTGTTTGTTTGTTTGTTTTTCAAGGTAAGGTTTCACTCTAGCCCAGAGTGACCTGGAATTCACTACATTGTCTCTGGCTGGTCTCGAACTCATGGTGAACCTTCTACCTCTGCCTCCCAAGTGCTGGGATTAGAGGAGTGCACCACCACACCAGGCTATGTTTTTGACAATTTCATACATGTATATAAGGCATTCTGACCACATTCACAGTCCCCATTACCTTCTTTTATCTCCTCCCACTCCCACTAAACTCCTTCCTCTTTCCAATCAATCTCATTTCTATATTCACGTCTATTTTTCTTGTGACCCTCTGAATTAAACTAGAGTTGCTTGCATGAGCATGGGTGGGGTACCCACTGGCATATCAGTCTACCAGGGGTACACCACTGAAGAAAATGTCTCCCTTCCTACTCCTCAGCAATCATTAACTGCCAATAGCTACTCTAGGAGTGGTAGAATCTTGTGAGCTTCATCCCCATTCACGGCGGGCTGTTGACAGGCTCAGTCTTGTATGTAAAGTCACAGCTGCTGCTGTTTGCCCAGTTCTTGGCGTCCCCAGTGACCACCAAGGAGAACCAAACACGTATGCAAAGGCAAGGAGCTTCATTTCAGGCCTAAGCTTGGACTCTTGACGTCATCAACGCAGTGGATCCGTACAAGAGCCCTGAGTAGCAGGAGGGCAGGTTTTTTATGGGGATTTGAACATAGAAGCAGGGGATGGGTACATGATTGGTTGATTTAAACAGTAACTGCACTTGTACTCTTCTGATTGGCTTAGGATATTGGCGGGCAAAGTCGGCGGGCAGGGGCTAGGGGAATTAAACTTATCTATGACTACAGGAATGTATGCCGTAAGCAGTTTGTGGTTTTTCCAGTAACTGTTAAACCCACCCTTACCAGAAAATAAAAACTTAGACCTTGCCCGGAAACAGAAATTTAGGCCTACTAAGGACTCTGAAGCCTGTCACGGCGTCCGTCTGGTTCCTGAGTCCTTCACTGTGAATTCATGAGTGTAATGGCCATGTCCTACTGTATAGAGCACAGCCTTCAGCACTGGTCCCCAGGCTCTGTCTCTTAACATTGTCTGGTCCCCACTTCCACAATGGTCCCTGAGCTCTGGAGAGGGTGGCATAGATGTCCCATTTAGAGCTGAAACACAAGAGTCACTTATTCTCAGCTGCTTTTCCAGCTATACATCTCTGCATTAACCTCTGCTCACCTCAAAAAGAAACTTCCCGGCTGGAAGGATAGCTTTGCGGTTGAGGCATTTGCCTGCAAAGCCAAAGGACCCACGTTCAATTCTCCACGAGCCACGTTAGCCAGATGCACAAGGAGGCGCACGTGTCTGGAGTTTTTTCACAGTGGCTGGAGGCCCTGTCACACCCATTCTCTCTCTCTTTCTCCATCAAATAAATACAAAAAAAAGAAACTCCCGTGACATTGGATGGCAACAGTGCTAATCCACTTAGCAGGCAGTTCGAGAACCTGTCCATTCTCCATATCAACAGTAGTGGCTTCCTCGCTGGGCCTTTGACCTTAGCCAAGGGCTTTGAACCAATTAGAGTATCAGGCATGCATCCCTCCTGAGGGGAGGGCCTCAAATCCAAACAGAAGGCAGTGGGTGGCCCTGCTAACAGTCATGCCACTGTTGTACAGGGGGCACATCGTGCCTGGCTGGTTGGTCTGTGGGGTGGCTCCCAGCGTCCACTACTGGGTAAGACTGCTGCTGTCTTTTCTCTCCCAGCCCCCTGCTTAGCACCTTCCAGTGACATGACAGCTAGCCTCCAGGGCGGAAGCTCCAGCTCAGTTTCAGCTTGACTCCTCTGGATCCTGCCCCCAAAATATGAGGGGTCTTCAGTATTAGGGACTAAACTGGTGGTAACAAAAAGCAACAGCAAACGGCTACATGGTCTGTTTTATGGGCCTCTGTGGCCTCCCTGAAGAACTCGCTGGGAGACATCTCATCTCTGACACTGCAAGTGTTAGTAATAATCTACGGCTGGGGCTGGGGAAATGGCTTAGTGCTTAAGGCGTTCGACTGCAAAGCCTAAGGACCCTGGTTCGATTCCCCAAGATACATGTAAGCCAGATGCACAAGGGGCACATGCTCCTGGAGTTCCTTTGCAGTGGCTAAAGGTCCTGGTGCACCCATTGTCTCTTTCTCTCTATCTGCCTCTTCCTCTCTCTCAAATAAATAAATAAAATATATTTTTAAAAAAATAATCTACGGCTGCCTGGAGCAGTTTTATCTGCCCACGTAGAGTACCTTTGTTCAAACTTTTTAAAAAAATTATACTTTTCGGGCTGGAGAGATAGCTTCATGGATAAGTTGCTTGTCTGCAAAGCCTAAGTACCCAGATTCAATTCCTAGTACCCATGTAAGCCAGATGCACAAGGTGGCACATTTGTCTGGAATTCATGTGCCGTGGCTGAAGGGTAGTATGCCCATTTTCACAATATTGGTTTTTCTGATCCAATGGTTTTTCTGACCTCCATGGGAGGTCATTCCATGTTCTAGTGCCTTCTCCAGTTTCTTTCTGCATTTGGTTAGCTTCCATTGCATAGGTCTTCACTCCTGGGTTGAGGTTTATTCCAGGCATGTATTTAAGCCTTTTGTGAAGGGAACTGTTCAGCTGATTCTTTCTTATTATGTTTGTCATTGGTAAATAGGAAAGCTATTGGTTTTTATATAATTTTGTATCATGCCTCTTAGCTAAAAGTGTTTATCCTCTCTAGAAGTGTTTTGGTGGAGTCTTTAGGGCCTCTTATGTATGGAATCATATCATCTGCAAAGAAAGACTTTAACTTCATCCTTTCCTATTTGTATCCTTAATGGCTTTTCTTATTACTGCTCTAGCTAAGACTACAAGATAAAATAAAAAAAAGTGCAAAATAAAAGTGGAGGAAACAGACGCCCTTGTCTTGTTTCTAATCTAAATGGAAACACTTCACGTTTTCCCAGATTTAGCATGATGTTGGCTATGTTTGTCATTGTATATAGTATTTATTATGCTGACATGCGTTCCTTCCACCCACAGCCTCTGCAGGGCTTTTATCATGAAAGGGTTGGACTTTGTTAATGGCCTTTTCTGCACCAATTGAGATGACCATGTGATTTCTATCATTAAATCCATTTATGTGATAAATTACATTTATTGAGTTAAGTATTTTGTACTATCCCTGCATCAGTGGAATGAAGCTCACGATGCATGAGCTTTTTGATGTGCTCTTGAATTTGCAGGTATTTTGTTGAGAATTTTTGCATCTATGCTTATTAGGGAGATTGTTCTATAATTTTTGGGGGGTGGTTGTGTCTTTATCTGGTTTTGGCATCAGGCTAATACTGGCTTCATAAAAGGATTGGAAGTGTTCCTTCCCTTTCTTGTTTATGGAGTAACTTTAGAAATATTGGTTTTAGTTCTTCCTTAGGGGTCGAGTAGAATCCTGCAGTGAATCCAGTTGGACCTGAGCTTCTGTGAGTTGGGAGAGTTTTTAAAATATTTTTATTTATTTACTTGAGCAAGTACAGGGGCACCAGAGTCTCTTACCACTGCAAATGAACTCCAGACACATGCACCACTATGCATCTGGCTTTGTGTGAGCATTGAGGAATCAAACCCAGGTCATATAGTTTGTAAGCAAGTGCCTTTAACTGATGGGCTATCTCTCCAGCCCAAGATTTTTTGATTACTGCTTCAGTCCATTACTTCTTAGAGGTATGTTTAAATTATGGATCTCAGCCAGGCGGGGTGGTGCACACCTTTAATCCCAGCACTGGGAGGCAGAGGTAGGAGGATTGCCATGAGTTCAACGCCACCCTGAGACTACATAGTAAATTCCAGGTCAGCTTGAGCTAGAGTGAGACCCTACCTCAATAAATAAATAAATAAATTATGGATCTCATCTTGATTTAGCTTGAGTAGGTATTGCAGTCAGCTTCTTATTGCTGACACAAAACACACAACCAAAAGCAGCTCGTGGGAGAAAAGGGTTTATTTTGGCTCACAGACTTTAGGGGAAGCTCTATGATGGCAAGGAAAAACATGGCATGAGCAGAGGGTGGACATCACCTCCTGACCAACATCAGGTGGATAATAGCAGCAGGAGAGTGTGCCAAACACTGGCAAGGAAGAGCTGGCTATCATACCCCCAAGTCCACCCCCAACAATACACTGCCTCTAGGAGGCTCCACTTCCTAAATTGCCACTAGCTGGGGACCTAGCATTCAGAACATATAAGTTAATGGGGGACACCTAATTCAAACCACCACATTCTGCCCCTGGCCCCCATAAACTGATAACCATATATGATGTAAAAGGCAATGTATTCAGTCCAACTTTAAAATTTTTTTTGGTTTATTTTTATTTATTTATTTGAGAGCGACAGACAGAGAAAGAGACAGAGAGGGAGAGAGAGAAAGAATGAGCATGCCAGGGCCTCCAGCCACTGCAGACGAATTCCAGACGCGTGCGCCCCCTTGCGCATCTGGCTAAAGTGGGTCCTGGAGAATCGAGCCTCGAACCGGGGTCCTTAGGCTTCACAGGCAAGCGCTTAACCACTAAACCATCTCTCCAGCCCCAGTCCAACTTTAAAAGTCCCCATAGTTTTTATCATTCCTAATGATGGCTCAAACACCCCCATAATACAAAGTCTTTTTTAATTTTATTTATTTATTTGAGATGGAAAGGGGCAGACACAGAGAGAGTGAGTATGAACACACCACGACTTCCTGCCACTGCAAACAAATTCCATATGCACACACCACTTAGTACATCTGGCTTTATGTGGGTACTGGGTATTCAAACTTGGGTCCTTAGGTTTGAAGGCAGGTACCTTAATCACTGAGCCATCTCTCCAGCCCAGTCCAAAGTCTTTTAACTGAGCCACAATACCAAAAAAAAAAAAAAAAAAAAAAAAAAAAAGCATAACAACACAAAATAAATATTCACACTGCAAAATGCGGCATTGGGCATAATAAGGAAATGAGCCAATACTATATATGCATATATATTTTTGGAGGTATGGCTTCAGTGGCTCAGACTGACCTGGAATTCACTATGTAGTCTTGGGCTGGCCTTAAACTCATGGTGATCCTCCTACCTCTGCCTCCCAAGTACTAGGATTAAAGGTGTGTGCCACCATGCCTGGCTAAATTTTGAAAAATGTGTGAACACAGCATACAAGATCTCTGAGACATTGAAAGACCAAATCTATGAATTGTGGCCATGGAAGAAGGAGAAGAACTCTAAGGGAAAAGAAAATATTTTCAAACTGGGCATGGTGGTGCATGCCTTTAATCCCAGCACTCTGGAGGCAGAGGTAGGAGGATCACCATGAGTTCAAGGCCACCTGAGACTATATAATGAATTCCAGGTCAGCCTGGACTAAAGTGAGACTCTACCTTGAAAAACAGAACAAAAAAAGAATGGCTTTATTATTTCCTGAATTTTAATGGTATCCTGATAATGTCTCCTTTTTTGTTTAGGGTCCCCTCCCCCACTATCCCTGAGATAGGGTTTCACTCTGGAATTCACTATGTAGTCTCTCAGGGTAGCCTTGAAATTACAGCGATCCTCCTCCCTCCGCCTCCCAAGTGCTGGGATTAAAAGCAAGCACCACCACGGCCAAGGGTCCTCTTGCTGTTTCTTTTGGTTAATTTGGCTAAGGGCATGGCAATCTTGTTTCTTTTCAAAGAATTAACTCCTTGTTTCATTGATTCTTTGTGGGTTTTTTTTTTTTTTTTTTTTTCATTTCTGCCTCTGATCTTTGTGTGTGTGTGTGTGTGTGTGTGTGTGTGTGTGTTGCCACTACAAAGCAATGCTAAAGGCTTGCAATGCTTTCTGCGTCCACTTTTAGGTGGTGGCTTGGGAAATGCCAGCAGACCTTTTTTTCATGCAAACACCTTTAAACGCTGAGACAGTTCCCAGCTCCGCTGCCCCAATCTGTTATTTCTTCCTGTATACTGTTTTTGCTTTTGGTTTGGTCTTGTTTATCCAAGGCCTTAAGGTACAACTTTCACTTATATTTTTGATACCTCTCTGATTTTATAATGTAGGCACTTAGGACTGCTTTCATCATATCTCTTAGAATTTGATACATTGTGTTCTCATTTCGTTCACTTCTAGGAATTTTTAAGGATTTTTAAATTTTAAATTAAAACTTTTTTACATAGGTTATAGTCTTATGCCCTCTCTCCCCCATCTCCATTTCCCTGAGGGCCCTCCTCTGCAGGGTAATTGGTGTTTACTGTGGGATAATTAGGGCCTCAGTCCTCACACTGGTGGGGAGGGCGTGTGCTGTGCCTCAGGACATTTCCACCCTCCCTGTGGCTCTCACGATCTTCCCACCCTCTCAGGAATTCCACAGCCATCTCTGCGCCCCAGCAGGTCTGTTAGCGCTTCGGTTTAGTGCTGAGTTCTCTGTAGCTTCTCTATTTCTGCTTCAGTGTGCTTTGATTCACCACAGTGTCTATTGCCACTTCCCTGGAGACGGCTGTCAGGCTAGCACTGGGAGTAATACCACAGTGTTGCGGATTCCTCTGCAGTTTCTCCTGGGCCCTGCCTGGTAAATGTGGTAGAAGTGGCACATCTTGTGGTAGGCAGTCAGTATTTTTTCTTGTCATTTTGATGGATCTTGGATCTCCCCAGTATTCTTTGTTATCTGTAAAATAAAACAGATTCTTCAACCAAGAATGAGAGCAGCTTTGATTAAGATGCATAGACATAGAAATCTGAGAGACATTTTGATACGTATTTCAACTCTTCTTATCAAGAGAGCAGTGGGGACTTCTCTCTGAGGTCTGTGAGTTTCCTGGCCACAGGATTCTGACTTGGTTCCCAGTACTAGCCTCTCCTACTGAGCAGGCCTCATGTCCAATCAGAAGGCAGTTGGTTACCTGCAAAGGCTGTGTGCACTATTGCACAGGTGCGTACTTCTTGTCTAGCTGGTTGCTTGTGCAGCTTGCAACGTCCCCTGCTGATTCATGCTGTTGGCGACCATTATCACCCACGAGCTCCCATTGCACTTTGCAGCGCCGTCAGGGTTTGCCAGGAGAGGACCTCACGGGTCTCCCTGTTCAACTGCTCACTGCAGGGAGCGAGAGAATGACTTTATTCTTTATTTTCTTGCTTTCTTCAATAACTCATCATTCAGGAGTATGTTGTTTCATCTCCATGTGTTTATGTATTTTCTGTAGCTTCTTTGCTATTAATTCCTATCTTTGTGGTCAAATAGAATATAAGAAGTTATTTCAATTTTCCTATATTTGTTGAGACTTGCTTTGAATTCTGACATGTGATCTATTTTAGAGAAAGTCCCATAGGCTGCAAAGAAGAATGTGTGTTCTATAGTGTTTGGGTGGAATGTTCTACATTGCTATTTCATTGCAATGTTTCTGTTTATTTTTTTGTCCAGGTGACCTTTCTATTGATGAGAGTTGGATATGGAAGTCACCCATTATTACTGTGTTGAGGTTAATCTCGGACTTCATATCTACTAGAGTTTGTTTATGAAATTAGGTACATCTGTGTTTGGTGAGTATGTTTAGAATTGTAACATTTTTTATCTCTTCTGATTAATTTTGGTTTGATGTCTATTTTCTTTCAGACATTAAAATAGGGATACCAGCTTGTTTCCTGGTTCCATTTGCTTGGAATATCTTCTTGTATTCTTTCACCTTCAAGAAATATCTATCTTTATGCCCGACATGGTGTTTGCGCCTTTCATCCCAGCACTTGGGAGGCAGAGGTAGGAGGATCCCCATGAGGTCGAGGTCGCTCTGAGACCACATAGTGAAGTCCAGGTCAGCTTCAGATGGAGTGAGATCCTGACTCAAAAAACAAAAACAAACAAACAAAAATTTTGTTCATGACTAAATGTGCCAATTTTTCTACCTTGACTTCAAGCCCTCATAGTCTATTCTCCCCATGATCCCTGATATTGAAGAGGCTCTCCACTGAGCTTTTTTTTATTTTTTTTAAACATTTTTTTTTAATTTTTATTTATTTATTTATTTGAGAGCGACAGACACAGAGAGAAAGACAGATGGAGAGAGAGAGAATGGGCGCGCCAGGGCTTCCAGCCTCTGCAAACGAACTCCAGACGCGTGCGCCCCCTTGTGCATCTGGCTAACGTGGGACCTGGGGAACCGAGCCTCGAACCAGGGTCCTTAGGCTTCACAGGCAAGCGCCCAACCGCTAAGCCATCTCTCCAGCCCTCCACTGAGCTTTTTATTTGACTTATTGTATTTTTCATTTGCAGCATCATTTCAGCTTGTTTTTTATTCAGGATTTTGAAAATTTTATTTATTTATTTACAAGCACAGAGAGATAGAAGAGAAACAGGTAGAGAGGGAATGGTCACGCCAGGACCTCCAGCTGCTGCAGATCTGCAAAAAACCTCCAGACACATGAGCCTCTTTGTGCACATAGCTTTACATGAGTACTGGGGAAATCTAACCCAGGTCATTAGGCTTTGCAGGCAAACGCCTTAATTGCTGAGCCATCTCTCTAGCCATTTTTCAGGATTTCTATCTCTTTATTGAATTCCATTTTCATATCTCCCACTGACTTCTTTATTGCATATTACTTTTGTTTGTTTGTTTTTGCACTGGGAATTTCACCTCAGGATTTAGATCTTTGGTTGAACTTTTTTTTAATTTAGATTACCTGTCATCTTTATTCTTTTTTTCTTTTATAAATATTTATTTATTTAAGAGAAAGAGGCAGATAGAATAGAGAGAGAATGGGCATGCCAGGGCCTCCAGCCACTGCAAAAGAACTCCAGACACATGCACCACCTTAGGCATCTGACTTACATGGGTACTGGAGAATCAAACCTGGATCCTTAGGCTTCACAGGCAAGCTCCTTAGCCACTAAGCCATCTCTTCAGCCCGCCTGTTTCCTTTCATTGGAAGTGTTTGCGTTGTTCAAAGAGGGAATAGTTTGTAGTAAGATTAAAGTGTCATTTTCTTCTGTTTGATGTTCAGAGCACCAGGCTCTATCCCCAGTCTTATCATTTGAGTAAAATCCTTTCTGTCACAACAGTCATTATCTAAGTAAAGGCCAACTATAGGAAAAAAGAGTGATAACCATGGGATATTGTTTACAATTATGGGAGTTGTCAATAAAAAATTAAATTAAAAAAGAGTAATAGATTACTGAAAAACAAGCACTTCTGAAGTGATAATTATGTTAGGGAGTAAACAGTGGTGTTGCCTGCATATTAGTCATTCTAAGTCTGAGAGAAAAGGGGAAAGAAAAAATATAAGAAAAGTGCTTGGTTTGGGGATGATACAGAGAAAGTAGAGGGGAGAATGTAAGTAGATGGAGATTTAGGAGCAAAAAAAATTTTTTAAGGTGGGAGAGGATGAGGAAATTTGGGTTAAAAGTAAACTGGAGATGGGTAAAGATATTAGGTAATGTGGACTAGTCCCTTTCTCAGGAGCTGAGGTTCAGGGAGACATTAAGACCAGACAATCGTCTATCACTCTGTTTTCACAGTTGGCCTATCCCAAGGTCACGACTGTATAACACACAGGATTCTACTTAAATGGAAGGATTTTGGATACAGCTTGGTCCCCTGAACACCAGTCTAACAAGAGAAACTGACAACTCAAACCTATGTTCTTAGGAAGAGGAAAATTTAAAGGGAAAAAGTAAGGAGAAAGAAGAACAAAACAAAACAAAAGGAAGGAATAAAAGCTAAGAGCAGAGTAGATCTGAGCTGTTAAAATGACATTGGCTGTTGAAGATGGCACAGGTTCAGAGCAAAAGAGCGAGATACAGAACTTGAAAGCTGACTGACCTGACTGTTGACTCTCATCTGGACTGTGAAGTTCCTTCCTCCACACCTGGAATGCTGTCTCCTCTGCTGGGACTTCCTCTGGGATGGACAGTTTCTTCCTCCCTTCTGGTTCTTCCTTTGGATTACTGGACTAGTGACGCTGTCCAGGTCTGCGGGTAGTACTTCAGCCATGGAGTCTCAGGTCTAGCTACTCCTAGGGGAATTCTTTCAGGGCTGTAGTTGGGAATTCTGGCCTACCCATGTACAACTTTTGCAGAAGTCCTAAGTGATTTGTTGTTTTTTTTTTTAAATATTTTATTTTATTTATTTGACAGAGAAAAAGGGAGAGAGAGGAGAGACAGAGAGAGAATGGGCGTGGCCAGGGCCTACAGTCACTGCGAAGGAACTCCAGATGTGTTTGCCCCCTTGTGCATATGGATAACGTGGGTCCTGGGGAATCAAACCTGGGTCCTTTAGCTTTTGCAGGCAAACGCCTTAACTGCTAAGCCATCCCTCCAGCCAGTCCTAAGTGTTTTTTTGGCTTTGGGTTTTTTTTGTTTGTTTGGTTTTTTTTTTTTTTTTTTGGTGTCTGTGTGAAGTTTCCTGGATATACTGTGGTTCCCACCTGAATGAGGATGGGAAGTGTGATGGTTTGAATGAGACGTTCCCCCAGAAACTCATGTGTTCTGAATGCTTGGTCCTCACCTGGTAGCAGTTTGGGAGGTGAATCCTTGCTTTAGGAGGTGTGGTGTTAGGGGGCAGGCTTTGGGGTATCATATGCAGCTTCCCATTGCCAGAGTTTTGGCTCAGTCTCCTGCTGCCGGTGTCCACCTGCTGTGGCAAAAGTGATGTTCAGCCACTGCTCCTGCTGTGCCTTCCCCTGCCACCATGAGGCTTCCCCTCCAGACGGTAAGACGAAAGGAAAATCTACACTCCCATCCTCTGACTTTGGTCAGGTGTTTCATCCCAGCAATGGGAAGGTCGCTATCACAGGAGGGTTGTGAGATGCTGCTTGGTGGGGTTTCTACAGTCTCCTCACCCTCGGCTTCAGATGCTTCTGAGATGGCAAGGCCCATGCCTGCAAGGAGACGCACTCCCCCACCATTTCCACTGCCCTCCATGGCCGGGCTGGATGTGTACAACCAAAGGCCCTTTGCAGAGCTGGCCGGCCAGGCCAGCCACTGCACCTTGATTAGAGTGTCATCTCCTGCTTCTCCACGGAGATCTCACCTGGCTTACTAAGTTACTTAAAATTCCTGCCTCTTGTGAGAAAAGAACATATTGTACATTATCTTGCCTCTTTTATTTTCCCAGGTCTTGTTGGTGAGGTTTCTAAACCAACATCTTACCCAGAAGTCAAAACACAGCTTTTAAAGTTCATTTCTCTGAAGAAAGGATCAAGCTTGGTACAGTCAGACCCATACTTTGAGGAAAGACACAGGTTTGGGTACTCGGCAAGCACGAGGACCTGAGTTTGAAGGAAGAACAGGTCCAAGATGGCTTTTGTATAGGCGGTCCAGGGACAAAGGCTCAAGGCAAACATAGTTGCCATCTTGCCTGCCCTGGCAGGACTAGAACCCGCTTCTGATTCAGTTTCATTCAAGATGGCTGCAAGCAACAATTCAGCAGTGCTTGCGGCTTCTTCATGTTTTCCTGGGTTTAGCATACCTGTGGGCTAACCACTCCCACGTCCGCCTCTGGAGTCCACCAACCAGTCAGATCTCTCCCTTATACACATGCGTCTGATGACAATATTTATCCTAAATTGGATGTCTGGCCCATATAAAGGGTCTGAACCACGTGTGTAAATCTCTTGGCTTGCTCTGCACTATCCTGGTCTTTGCTTCCTGACCCTGTTGGTAATCTGTTCCCCTTCCCAACCTGGCTGGGAAGAGGCAAGCCTCCTTTTGTCTGGGCAGTTTCCTGCTTGCTGGCTGCATGGACTCTGCTTCTGGACATTTTCCTGTCTTATTACATGTGTGACCTTAGCTTTTTCCTGACCCTCTATGTGAAGGTGAAGGGCTTGTCCTCTCATGCTTTGCTTCCCATGGCTTTGATGTGCATGACTTCACAGTGGCTAACACTACCTCCTTAAGGCCTGCATAATAGGAGGGAAATTATGACATCTAAATAGAAAAAAGAGCCAAATATGGTGGTGCATACTTTAATCCCAGCACTAGGGAGGCAGAGGCAAAAGGATGGCTATTCTGGAGCTACAGAGTGAGTTCTAGGTCAGCCTGGGCTACAGTGAGACCCTACCTTGAAAACAAACAAAAAATATAGAGAGAGAAGAGAGACTAATTGGAAAGAAGGGGTTAAGTGAAGGGTGGATTTGGGAGTGAGAAATGGTGGTGGTGGGAGGGTATTATCATGGTTTATTGTCTGCACTTACAGAAGTTGTCAATAAAATGTTTTTTAAAAGTGGACAGGGGCTGGAGAGATAGCTTAGTGGTTAAGCACTTGCCTGTGAAGCCTAAGGACCCCGGTTCAAGACTCGATTCCCCAGGACCCATGTTAGCCAGATGCACAAGGGGGCGCAAGTGTCTGGAGTCCGTTTGCAATGGCTAGAAGCCTTGGGGCGCCCACTCTCCTCTCTCTCTCTCTCTCTCTCTCTCTCTCTCTCTCTCTCTCTCCCTCTTTCTTTCTCTGTCTGTCACTCTCAAATAAATAAATAAAAATAAACAAAAAAAATTTAAGTGGACAGTGTACCTGAGAATGGCACCCAAGGTTTTCCTCTAGCCTCCACATGCATCTGTACACATGTGCACTCCTGCATAGACACACATGAACACACATGCACAAAAAAAAAAAATCCTCAGTGAACTAGAATTGTCTTTTTTAAAGGTTGGATTAAAGAAAAGGCAGGATATGATCTTTAATCTTCATTGTCAATTTGACTGGACTTGAAATCACCTAGGAAATAAGATTCTAGGTGTGTCTGTGAGTACATTTCCAGACAGGTTTAACTGAGGAGGGAAAACCCACCCTGAATGGTGAGGGGACCACCCTATGGGCTGAAGTCCAAGATGGAATGGAAAGGACCAAAAAAAAGCAAGCAGAGGGCTCGCCTTCCTTTGAGTCAGCTTCCTATGGACGCAACGTGGCCAGCTTCCACACGCTCCCGCGGCCATGACCCCCCCCCACCCCGACCCCGACGATGTTCCCTAGAACTGTGAGCCAAAATAAACCCTTCCTTCCTTCAGCTGCTTTCATCAGACATTTTGTCATAGAAATGAAAACAGTAACCATTATAAGGGAAGAGCCTAGAAATATGGCTCCAAGCCAAAAGCAGCATATTACCATGCAGGGGTCAGAAAAAGAATAAGAACTCTAAAAGAAGGAAAGTAACTAGAACTAAAGTTGATACTTTGTATCTCTGAGATGGACGTAGTACCTACTGCACTAATGAGGCACCTCTTTGCATCTTTAAATACAAGGGGAAATCTGGGGTGCAGAAGGGGGTGGAGTCATTGCGGGAAAATCATACAAACTAAGTAGATGTCAGAAATGGCTGAAGAGAGCTGGGCATGGTGGCCCAGGCCTTTAATCCCAGCACTCAGGAGGCAGAGGTAAGAGGATTGCCTTGAGTGCAAGGCCACCCTGAGACCACATAGTGAATTCCAGGTTGGTGTGAACTAGAGCAAGACCCTACCTTGAAAAAAAAAAAAGAAATGCCTGAAGATTAGTGAAAACTACAAGAGCAAGTAAACCAACAGTGAGCGGGTGTCCTAGAGTTACTGTGCACAGGTGTGGGTTTTTTTAATCTTTTTTAATTTAATTTTATTTATTTGAGAGAGAGAAAGGAACAGAGAGAGAGAGAGGGAGAGAATGGGCACACCAGGGGCTTCAGCCACTGTAAATAAACTCTAGACACATGTGCAACCTTGTGCATCTGGCTTATGTGGGTCCTGGGGACTTGAACCTGGGTCCTTTGGCTCCACAGGCAAACACCTTAACCACTAAGCCATCTTGCACAGGTTTTGATGGCTTCCTTCATTGTAGCAGTGTGTGAAGGAATAGTCTCCATCCCAGGCAAGAGGGGTTAGCAATGTGGAGGGTTCTAATCTGGTGTGTGACCTTGGCCCGAACCTCCCCTGCTGTGTATCCTGAAAACAAAGGGTGACTGTACTTCAATATCTCAGAGGTTTGTGGAGGGGCAGGGGGTGCTGCTGGCAGAACCTAAACCCAAATAGCCTCTGGTTGGAATGATGAAAGCTTTTGCTTAGGAAGTTCCATACTCCAGCCTTTCCTCTCGGAGGTTTCTCAGCAGGGCTAAGGCTCCGTTTTCTGATTTCTCTTCCTGTGTCCTCTGATCTGTGGCTCCCAAAAATTAGCACAGGAATTCCTGTGGTTGTAGAAGTGACTCACCCTTTAGGAATCAGCACAGCCTGCCCAACAGTTGCTGATGTCAGCTGCAGTAAGTAGCTCTTATTATTCTTAAGTCTGTCTGGTCTGGATGTCGCATTGAATGTGAGGCAGATGCTTGACACCAGCCACAAGATGGAATGCTAAGATTGCAAAGAGCTTCATTTTATAAAATTATTCATGGAAACTGGGTGTGGTAGCTCACACCTATAATGCTAACACTTGAGAGGCTGAGGTAGGAAGATCGACAAAACTTCAAAGCCAGCCCAGGCTTTGGAGTGAGTTCCAGGGCAGCTTGGGCTACAAAGGGAGTTGCCAAAATAAATAAATAAATAAAATATAATTATTACTTGAACCCTTCGACACTGTTGGTGGGAATGCAATCACTGTGGAGGTCCCTGAGACACTAAAAATAGATTTACCATATGACCCAGCTATAGCTCTCCTAGTCATAGATCCAAAGGACTTGTCTCACTACCTTAGAGATACTTGCTCAACCATGTTTACTGCCACTCTATTCACAATAGCTAGGAAATGAAACCAGCCTAGATGTCCCTCAACTCATGAGTGGATAATGAAGATATGGCACATTTATACAATGCAGTTCTACTCAACAGTAAAGAAATGAAGTTATAAAATTTGCAGGAAAATGGATGGGTCTGGAAAGGATGATACTTAGTAAGGTAATCCAGGACCAGAAAGCCAAATGTCACATGTTCTCTCTCATGTGTGGATCCTAGCTCCAAATAATTGGATTTCTATGTGAATATGAATAAAACTCAGTAGCAGCCAGGCGTGATAGCACATGCCTTTAGTCCCAGCACTCAGGAGGCAGAGGTAGGAAGATCGCTGTGAGTTCTAGGCCACCCTGAGACTACAGAGCGATTTCCAGGTCAACCTGGGCTAGAGCGAGACCCTACCTTGAAAAAAAAAAAAAACAAAAAAAACTCAGTAGCAGAGGCCAGTAAGCTAGAAAGCAGATATAAAGGGAATAGAAAGGGAGGGAGGAGGTACTAATAAGGATAGTATTGTATATATGTAAGTAGAAGAACAGATTAGTGGCAAGGAAGCCTAAGTGAGGTCAGTGGAAGAGATTGAGTAAAGGAAAGGTAGAGGAAGGGCTAATCAAAATCTAAGAGGCTATAAATAAGTCATATAGAAACCTACTTTTTTGGACAATGGAATACTCAGAAGCCATAGATTGTTACTAGAAAATTTTCAGTGCCAAGAATAGGACACCTCCCAGTGAGTTGTTGGCCAGGGAGGTCCCTGATGCCCTCAAAACATTACAGGCCATTGCCAAGGTTCTTGGTTTCCCACCAGTAATAGATGGTAAGACCCTACTGCTGAATACTCCACATACTTGGGCTGCAAGGTCACTGAGAAATCCTACTAGAGCTGAGTTGAAAACCTCCTCCATGCAGAACAGCTGACAGAAAGCTGGAAGAAGCCATTCTGCATGCAGTTCAATGGGAGAGAGAGAAATCACCAGTGAAGACACTTAACAGTGGACAGTACAAGCCTTATATTTGGCCAGCCAGGCCAAATGAGCCAATGGGTGCAACAGTGGCACGTCTGTTATGGGGGAAACCAACTGCCCTCTAATTTGACTTGAGGTCTGTTCCATGGGAGGGAATACATCCCTGATACTGAAAACCTACAACAGAGTCATGAGCCCTAGGGGTGTAATGTCTGCTGCTATCTGGCTAAATGTATATATTATCCTTATCAAATGGCCCAGTAAACACTTCTCTTAATGTTCATACCCATACGGTAATTCTACTCTTGCTTTTGGTTAAAGAAACTTCTCTTTTCAAATGGCAGTGAAAGACCACAGGGATGACTCAGAAGACACCATGGTGCTGAGAAGTGACAGAGGAGTGCTCAACACTGAAATATCTCAATCACACCTCCCATGTCTCAGGGTCCATTGCGGAAGAAGTAGCAGAAAGAATGTAAGAGCCAAAGATAGGGTAGGACTCCTTACAATGTGCTCCCCCAGACACAAAATGGCCTGGATATCCATGACCTCACAGTGTCTGACACTACCTACACAAGACCATCATAATAGGAGGAGAAGATGATAACATTAAAATAAAAGAGCGACTCATTGAGGGGAAGGGGATATGATGGAGAGTGGAGTTTCAAAGGGAAAAGTTGGGGGAGGGAGGGAATTACCATGGGCTATTGCCTACAATTATAGAAGTTGTCAATAAAAATTAATTTAAAAAATAATATAATTATTACTTGAACTTATCTACATCCACAAAATTTTAATGACTTTATTTTTAAAGAATTTTAGGAGCTAGAGAGATTGTTCGGTGGGTAAAGTATTTGCTGCACAAGCATGAGGACCTGAGTTCACACCCTCAGTGCTCATGTGAAACGGCAGGTGTGGCGACCAGCCTATAATCCCAATACTGGGGAGACTGGGAAAGCTGGCTAGCTAGCTTGTCTAGCCAAATTGATGAGCTCTGTGTGCAATGAGAGACCATGTCTCTAAAAGTAAGGTGGAAGGCTAGAGAGATGGATTAGCAATTAAGGCACTTGCCTATGAATCCTAAAGCTCAAGTCAGATGCACAAGGTAGCACATGCGTCTAGAGTTTGTTTGCAGTGGTTAGAGGCCCTGGTGTACTTATTCTCTCTCTCTCTCTCTCTCTCTCTCTCTCTCTCTCTCTCTTTCTCTCTCTCTCCTCTCAAATAAACAAATTTAAAAATAAGGCAGAGGACTGGAGGGATGGCTTCACAGTTAATACACCTGCCTGCAAAGCCAAAGAACCCAGGTTCAATTCCCCAAGACCCAAATAAGCCAGATGCACAAGACGGTGCATGTATCTAGAGTTCATGCGCAGTGGGCTGGAGGCCCTGGTGTGCCCATTCTCTCTCACACACACACAAATAATAAAAAAAAATAAGGCAGAGAGCATAAAATAATGACTCCTCATCATTCATGACTCCTGTATTTGCAAAATTAATCTACCTGCTAAAATCTATTTGGATCCTTAAAATCAGTACCCTTGGCACTTTCAGAGTTCTTTGAGGACATACCTAGAATGGCAAAAGCTTGAGGTTTCCAAGTGCATGTCCCCAGCAGAGGTCAGGCAAGGTGACGCTGTCTTCTGTTGCAATTTTCAAACCATAAATGAGCACCTTCCTGATTTCTACATAGGGCCCCATTTCCACGCAGGGTGCTTTGCTGTTTTAACAGGGTCTCTCACAGAGCGGGCAATTTGTTCATCAGCAGAGCTGTTGTCTAGCATAAGCACGGCCAGCATTCAATCCCCAGCTCTGGGGGCGGGGAAAGTCCCTCAGTGGGTTGCAGAAAGCATGGCTTAGTGTGCATAAGCACAGGAAGCTGTGATGTACCTTACTGGTAAATGCTAGATGTTAAGCTGCATTTAAACATATTCGGCAAAAATATTGTCTGTTAAGTTTTATTCAATTTTGGAGAGACGCTTGGCAGTACTACGGGGCTGAACGTGGGTCTCACACATGCTAGGTAAGTGCTCTACCACTGAGCTGTGTCCCCAACGCCAGCTCCTTTTTACTTTTGAGATGATTTCTCACGAAGTTGCTCAAATTGGTCATGAACTTATTCCATAGCCCAGGCTGGCCATGCATTTGTAATCCTCTTGCTTCAGCTTCCAGTGTAGCTGGGATTGCAGGTTTGCACCACCAGGCCCAACTTTTGAGTTCAACTTTTTTTAATTAATTGAGAACTTAACTGTATGAACACGTTGCCTATGGGTCATATTCCCCTTGGGTTATTCTTTTATTTTTCCCTCTTCTCTGATCCCATCCCACTGAGGGTCCTTCAGTGGGGTTGTCAGTATTCACTGTGGGATCCTGAACATACCAGTCAGTCTCTGTCAGAGAGGACAATGTCTCAGGATAGTCTTTCTCACCCTGTGACTCTTGCAGTCTTTCCACCCCCTCTTCTGCAATGTTCCTGAGCCTTGGAGGGCTATTTTGTTTATCGGCAGGAGGGGTGTATGGGCACACCAGGGTCTCTTGTCATTGGAAGCCATCACCAGATGCTTGGGTCACTTTTTGCATCTGGCTTTCTGGAGGTGCTAGGGAACTGAACCCTAGCCATCTGGCTTTGCAAGTAAGTTACATTAACTGCTGAGCCATCTCCCCAGCCCCTGAGTTCAAGTTAATAACTCAACAATATATTTCTGGGGTTTTTTTTGTGGCCTTTTACTGGTTGATTGGCTGGTAGGTTTTTTGAGCCAAAATCTCACGTAGACAGTACTCAAACTTGTTATGTAGCCAAGGCTAGTCCTGAATTCATGATCATCCAGCCTCGACGTGCCAACTGCTAGAATTACAGATATGTGCCACCACACCCAATTATTTAAATGCCTTATTTAAAATGCAAGTAAAGTATCTTCCAACAGAAAAACACATGAAGCAAGGTGATGTATTGACCAATTGATGAAAATGTGGTCAAAGGCTCACAGGACCCATACCCTGTATTTCCACTCATAGGAACTGTTCAGTATTTGCTAATTCAATGTTCACATCAACTTTATACATAATGACTACCACAAATAACAAGATTTTGGAATAGAGAGATGACTCAACGGGTAAAGGTGCTTGCTTGCAAAAATCTGACAGCCTGAGTTTGATTCCTCAGTACCCATGTAAAGCCAGATGCACAAAGTGGCACATGTACCTGGAGTTAGATTGCAGTGACAGGTCCTGGCATACCCATATTCTCTGGCTCTCTGTGCCTTCCTCTTTCTCTGTCTCTCTCTCTCTCTCAAATTAATAAGCCATTTAAAACAATTTTAAAAGATTTTGAATAATTTAATATAGTTACTTTTTAAAAATCTTTTAGATCATTTCTATATAGTCATAAATTATGTGAAAATATGGTTAAGAGAATATAAGAAAAAAATTTGAAATAAATAATTTATGAATTATATATGCTCTTTTATTTTTTGCTTTTTTATATATTTTATTATTTATTTGAGAGAGGGAAAGAGGCAGAGAGAGAGACTGAGAATGGGCACACCAGGCCATCCAGCCACTACAAACAAACTCCAGAGGCATGTGCCACCTTGTGTATCTGGTTTATGTGGGTCCTGGAGAATCGAACCGAGGCTCTTTAGCTTTGCAGCCAAATGCCTTAACCACTAAGCCATCTCTCCTGCCCTGTTTGTTTTTGTTTTTGAGGTAAAGTGTTGCTCTAGCCCAGGATAACCTGGAATTAACTCTGTAGTCTCAGGCTGGCCTCATAATGATCCTCCTACCTCAGCCTTCTGAGTACTGGGATTAAAAGTATGTGCCACCAATTGGGTGTGGTGGTGCATGCCTTTAATCCCAGCACTTTGGAGGCAGAGGTAGGAGGATTGCCAAGAGTTTGAGGCCACCCTGAGACTACATAGTGAATTCCAGGTCAGCCTGAACTAGAGAGAGAACCTACCTTGAAAAACTGGAAAGAAAAGAAAAAAAGTATGCACCACCACACCCAGCTTTATTTTATTTCATATTTTGAGGCAGGGTCTCACTGTAGCCCAGGCTGACCTAGAACTCACTCTAGTTCCAGACTGGCCTCGAACTCATGAAGATCCTCCTACCTCTGCTTCCTGAATGCTGGGATTAAAGGCATGCACCACCACGCCTAGCATATGCCCTTACTTTCTAGCTGTAAAATTTTGTGTGCATGTAGTTTATGTGTGTGATGTGTATATATATTCATATACATATACATAAAGATGTGGGGGGATGCACATGCACATGTGTGTACACGAGTGGAGGCCAGAATTGATATAGTGTTGTGGTGGTTTGATTCAGATGTCTCCCATAAAGTTAGGTGTTCTGGATGTAAGGTTCCCCAGCTGATGGCAATTGGAAACTAAAACCTCCTAAAAGTGGTGTATTATTGGGGGTGGGCTTATGGGTTTATAGCCAGTTTCCTCATGTCAGTGTTTGGCATACTCTCCTGTTGCTATTGTCCACCTTATGTTGGCCAGAGGGTGATGTCCACCCTCTGCTCATGCCATCTTTTTTTCCCTGCTATCATGGAGCTTCCCCTCAAGCCTGTAAAACAAAATAAACCTCTTTTTCCCAGAAGCTGCTCTTGGTTGGGTGATTTCTGTCAGCAATGTGAACCTGACTGCAACAAGTGTCTTCCTCAATTGCTCTCCACTTTTTTGTTTTGTTTTGTTTTGTTTTGTTTTGGTAGGTAAGATCTTTTCCTGGCCCAGACTGACCTGTAATTCACTATGTAGTCTCAGGCTGGCCTCAAACTCTGTGATCCTCTTCCCTCTGCCTCCCAAGTGCTGGGATGAAAGGCCTATACCACCATGCCCAGCTCCCGCCTTATTTTTTGAGACCAGGTGTCTGGCTAAATCTAGAGCTCACCAAGTCAAGGAGACTAGCTAGCCAGTGAGCCTAAAGGGATTCTCCTGCCTCTGCCACCCTAGAGCTGAGATTACAAGTGTGCACCACCACACCCGGCAGTGGACTGCTAGGGACCCGAACTCAGGCTCAGGCCCTCATGCTTACGTGGCAAGCGCTTTACTCGCTGACACATCTTCGCAGCCCCTGTCTTCAGTTGTTCATCCAAATTGGCAGACGTTATTAAAAATTCAGTCATGTGTGACAGTTTGCCCATTTTTTTAAATTAATTATTTATTTATTTGAGAGCGACAGACACAGAGAGAAAGACAGATAGAGGGAGAGAGAGAGAATGGGCGCACCAGGGCTTCCAGCCTCTGCAAACGAACTCCAGACGCGTGCGCCCCCTTGTGCATCTGGCTAACATGGGACCTGGGGAACCGAGCCTCGAACCGGGGTCCTTAGGCTTCACAGGCAAGCGCTTAACCGCTAAGCCATCTCTCCAGCCCAAGTTTGCCCATTTTTACTCATCTAAAAACCAACATTTTCAAATTGAGTTAGAAACTGTATCTGATTTGCAGGATAGAATGTATTTTATTTAGCAGCATGTTGGCTTGCTTTATATTCTAAATATTTGCACATGTGGCTTTTGAGTCTCCATTTATATTCTTGCCCTGGCCCCTGCAAATGCTAGGGGTAGCAAATTGCTGAAAACAATGTAAGTGAAGACCAATGTGATATTGATTAGATAATGCATGGTACATTCATATAATAGAATCAACTTTAAATTTTAATAAGGAAAATAAAAACAACAGGCTTGGAGCCAAAGTGCTAGGAATCAAGTCTTAACATGCTATTTGTGGAACCTTAGTATCTAAACTCTCTGTGCCTCATTTTCTCCATCTGTAAATAAGGAAATACTTGACCTTGCTCTTAGGAGGCAGAAAGATCAGGAGTTCAAAGCCAGCCATGGCTACATATCAAGTTGGAGATCAGCCTGAGCTAAATGATACCCTGTCAAAAAAGAACAAAGAGAGCCGGGCGTGGTGGCGCACGCCTTTAATCCCAGCACTTGGGAGGCAGAGGTAGGAGGATCGCTGTGAGTTCAAGGCCACCCTGAGACTCCATAGTGAATTCCAGATCAGCCTGGGCTAGAGTGAGACCCTACCTCGAAAAACCAAAAAAAAAAAAAAAAGGAAAAAAAAAAAAGAACAAAGAGGGCTGGAGGGGTGGCTTAGTAGTTAAGACACTTGCCTGCAAACCCAAAGGACCCAGATTTGATTACCCAGGATCCACATAAGCCAGATGCACAAGGTGGTACATGTGTCTGGAGTTAATTTGCAGTGGCTAGAGGCCCTGGAGTGCCCATTCTTTCTATATATCTGCCACTTTCTCTCTCTCTCTCTCTCTCTCTCTCTCTCTCCATATATATCTCAAATAAATAAATAAAAATAAAAATACTTTTCTAAAAAACAAAGGGTTAATACATGTTACATATGGGGTTTATGTCTGTACTCCTAGCACTCAGAGGGGCAAAGGCAGGAGGATCACTACAAGTTCCAAGCCAGGCAGTACTTAACAAAAACTCAGTCTCAGGGCTGGAGGAATGGCTTAGCGGTTCAGGCATTTGCCTGCAAGGCTAAAGGACCCAGGTTCAATTCCCCAGGACCCACGTTAGCCAGATGCACAAGGGGGCACACACGTCTGGAGTTTGTTTGCTATAGAGGCTCTGGAATGCCCATTCTCAATCTCTCTCTCCCTCTTTCTTTGTCAAATAAAAGTGAAACATTTAAGCCGGGCACGGTGGCACACACCTTTAATCCCAGCACTCAGGAGGCAGAGGTAGGAGGATTGCTGTGAGTTTGAGGCCAGCCTGAGACTCCATAGCGAATTCCAGGTCAGCCTGGGCTAGAGTGAGACCTTATCTCGAAAAAACAACAACAAGAAAAAAAAAAAAAAACTCTGTCTCAAAACAAAAACAGTGCCATTATGTAAGAGCTTAGAGCTGTGACAGACATAATCATGTATGCAGTTAGCTATCAGTATCCATATGCATGTTGTGTTCTCACTGAAATGACACATACGGGGAGGAAAACAAAGAGAATGGATTAACATGCTGTCACTTTGGAAACAAATAACAGGGCTGAGCATGGGGCACACACATGTAATCCCAGCATTCAAAAGATTGAGGGTGGGTAGCAAGATCCTGACGCACACCCCTGCACCACAGAAACTGGGACCTTAATTATCCAGCAGTGAATACCAACAACCCCATTGAGGAGGGCCCTCAGGGAAAGTGAGTCAAGGGAAGAGAGGATATAAAACTGCAACCTTGGGCAGGAGAGACGGCTTAGCAGTTAAGGCGCTTGCCCGCAAAGTCAAAGGACCCAGGTTCAATTGCCCAGAACTCATGTAAGCCAGATGCACAAGGAGGCACATGCGTCTAAAGTTTGTTTACAGTTGCAGGAAGCCCTGGTGTGCCAACTCACTCTCTCTCTCTCTCATTAATAAATAAAAATAAAATAATTTTTTAATTATTTATTTATTTATTTATTTATTTGAGAGCGACAGACACAGAGAGAAAGACAGATAGAGGGAGAGAGAGAGAGAATGGGTGTGCCAGGGCTTCCAGCCTCTGCAAACGAACTCCAGATGCATGCGCCCCCTTGTGCATCTGGCTAACGTGGGACCTGGGGAACCGAGCCTCGAACCGGGGTCCTTAGGTTTCACAGGCAAGCGCTTAACCACTAAGCCATCTCTCCAGCCCAAAAAAATAAAATATTTTTAAAAGACTTCAAACTTTGTAAAAGAATTAATAATAATAAAATAATAAAGAGGCTGAGGCAAGAGGAGCTTGAGTTGAAGGCCAGCCTGAGCTATATAGTAAAGCCATCATTAAAAATATCTAAAAGGGGGCTGGAGAGATGGCTTAGTGGTTAAGCGCTTGCCTGTGAAGCCTAAGGACCCCGGTTCGAGGCTCGGTTCCCCAGGTGCCACGTTAGCCAGATGCACAAGGGGGCGCACGCGTCTGGAGTTCGGTTGCAGTGGCTGGAAGCCCTGGCGCGCCCATTCTCTCTCTCTCCCTCTACCTGTCTTTCTCTCTGTGTCTGTCGCTCTCAAATAAATAAATAAATAAAAATATTTAAAAAATAAAAAAATATCTAAAAGGGCTGGAAAGATGGCTTAGTGGTTAAGATGGTTGTCTATGAAGCCTAAGGATCCAGGTTCAATTCTCCAGAACCCCCACCCCCATAAGCCAGATGCACAAAGTCATGCATGTGTCTGGAGTTCATTTGCAGTGGTTAGAGGCCCCGGCATGTCCATTCTCTCTTTCCCTCTCTCTCTCTCTGTCTCTCTCTCTCTCTCCCAATAAATGAAAATATTTTTTAAGTTTATAAAAGTAAAACAAATCAAAGAAAATATATGTGTGTATACACACATATGTGTGTGTGTGTCTCTTGTGTTGAAATAGACATATGCAAAGATCTCTGAAAGCGTGCACACAAAGCCCTTAACGGTGACAGTAGTAAGAAGAGAAAAGGAAGAACGGGCTGAAGGGCTTGGCGTTGGGAGCCTTTGCACTGTGTGTTAGCGCCTCTGGATTTATCACAAATCAGCCCCTAAAGCTTAGCGGCTTAAACCAGCAGCCATCCTGTACGGTATCTCCTGGCTTCTGAGGGCTAGGAGACCAGATGGAGCCTAGCAGGATTAGCACTCATCTCTGTCTCTGGCGTCTCTGCTCTTTCTCTTACTTCATTCTCTAAGACTTAGGTTATTTCAGGTCTGTATCCACAACCAGGGAGTCTGGTCCGTGAGACAGGAGCCACACTCTCTATGCATCACTCACAGAGCATGACATAAAGACTCAGAAAAATCTTGGTGAAGGAAATGAAGAAATAATATATTTATTTTCATTTTGATTCCGTTCCTGGTCTTACCACACTCTCAACTTCCTCCTTGGCTAGCACCATGGCACAGAAAGTGGAGTTTCATAGCCTGAGAAAGAAGCTGCTTCTGTTTATAGGTGGACACATCTCATATCCAAACGACCTACTCAAAGGCATGGGGGTGCACACCTTTAATCCCAGCACTCGGGAGGCAGAAGTAGGAGGATCGCTGTGAGTTCAAGGCCACCCTGAGAATACAGAGTGAATTTCAGGTCAGCCTGGGCTAGAGTGAGACCCTACCTTGGGAAAAAAAAAAAAAAAAAAAAAAAAAGGAGTTGTATCAACTTATCGCACTGGGGCAGAAAAGAGGGTACAAACAGCCCTGGGTGAGCACTGTGCGGAGAAGTGAGGCCACATAGAAATCAGGAGCAGCACCCAGCTGGCCGGCAAGCACTCCTCTTAATGTTCACACCCATATATCAATGCTACACTCACTTGTGGTCAGAGAACCTTCTCTTTTCAGATGACAGTGAAAGACCACAGGGATGACTCAGAAGACACCATGGTGCTGAGAAGAGGTGACAGAGGAGTGTCCAGCACTGCAATATCTCAATCACACCTTCCATGGCTCAGGGTCCATGGAAGGTATGATTGCAGACGAGGTGGCAAAAAGAATGTTAAGAGCCAAAGGAAGGGTAGGACTCCTTACAACGTGCTCCCTCCAGACATAAAATGGCCTGGATCTTCATAACCTCATAGTGCCTGATACTACCTGCACAAGACCATCATAATAGGAGGAAAAGATCATGACATCAAAGTAAAGGAGAAACTGATTGAGAGGGGTAAGGGACAGAATGGAGGGTGGAGTTGCAAAGGGGAATTGGGTGGGAAGGAAATTATCATTGTTTATTCTATATAATTATGGAAGTTGTCAATAAAAAATATAAAATAAGCCAGGCATGGTGGTGCATGCCTTTAATCCCAGCACTTGGGAGGCAAAGGTAAGGGATTACCATGAGTTTGAGGCCAACCTGAGACTATGTAGTGACTTCCAGGTCAGCTTGGGCTAGAGTGAAACCCTACCTCGAAAAACCAAATAAAAGAAAAGAAAAAGAAATCAGGAGCAAGCAGAATCCAGGAACTGAGCACTTCACATTCAGATAAATACAATAGGGAGGGAAGATGAGATTTGTTTGGAAAATATAAAACTATTTAGCTAATATTAAAAAAAAAAAAGCAGGGCTAGAGAGATGCCTCAGTGGTTAAGGCTCTTGCCTGCAAAACCTAAGGACCCAAGTTTAGTTCCTCAGTATCCACAGAAAGCCAGATGCACAAGGTGCCACATGTGTCTGGAGTTCATTCACAGTTGCTAGAGGCCCTGGCATAGTGAATTCCAGGTCCACCTGAGCCAGAGTGAGACCTTACCTCTTTTCAGCAAGAACCAAAGTACCAAAGATCATATGCTGTTAATTTTTACTTTTTTAATATCTATGCAATAAATATATATATGAAAAGAGAGAGAGAGAGTATGGGTGATCGAGGACCTCTTGCCACTGCAAACAAACTCCAGACACATGTACCACTTTGTGTATTTGGCTTTATGTGGGTAGTAGGGAATCAGACTCAGGCCATCAGGCTTTGTCAGCAAATGCCGTTAACTGCTGAGCCATCTCTCCAGTCTAATTGTATTCTTTTTTTTTTATTTTATTTATTTGAGAGGGAGAGATAAAGAGAGAATGAGCAAGCCAGGGACTCTGGCTTCTGCAAACAAACTCCAGATGCATGTGCCACCTTCTGCATATGGCTTACGTGGGTACTGGGGAATCAAACTCTGGTCCTTAGGCTTTACAGGCAAGCCATCTCTCCAGCCCCTGATTGTATTCTTTTAAAAAATATATACTTTTACTAATTCATTTCAGAGAGAAAGAGATAGGCAGACATAAAGAGAGTGAATATGGGCACACCAGGGCCTCCTCCCCCTGTAAATAAACTTCAGATGCATGTGGCACTTTGTGCATCTGACTTTATGTGGGTACTGGAGAATCAAACCCAGGCTGTTATGCCTTGCAAGCAAGCTCCTTTAACCACTGAGCAATCTCTCCAGTCCCTGATCATATTCTTTTAGAGAAGGGAGTTAGTACTTCTCCAAGGAAGGAATCAAGAAATGAAGGAGGGACTTAGGAAGGGAAGAAGTGAGATAAGAGCTATCTGGGTTCCCTGTGACACAGAAAGAACCTTTAAGAAAAAATCTGAAGCTGGTTATATAGGTCAGTTGGTAAGAGTACTTAGCACACACAGGCTCTGAGTTAGGTCCCTAGCACCACATAAACCAGTTGTGTATGCCTATAATCAGGTGGAGATAGGATGACCAGGAATTCAAGGCTAGCCTGGGCTGCATGAGACTTGTGAGGGAAAATAAATAAATAAATAAATAAATAAATAAAACTTGAGGTCATGCATGGTGGTGCATGCTTATAATCCTCACACACTAGAGGCAGAGACAAAAGGATCACCACAAGTTCACTGGCCAGCCTGGTAATGGCTTGTATTGACCATCAACTTTTTAAAAAATTTTTTTTCTTTATTTATTTGAGAGAGAAATATAGGCAAGGAGGGAGAGAGAATGGGTGCACCAGGGCCTCCAGCCTCTGCAAATGAACTCCAGATGCATGTGCCCCCTTGTGTATCTGGCTTATGTGGGTCCTGGGGAATTGAACCTGGGTCATTTGGCTTTACAGGCAAGCACCTTAATCACTAAGCCATGTCTTCAGCCCAACTATCAACTTTTTGTTTTGTTTTGGTTTGATTTGGTTTTCTGAGGTAGGGTCTCACTCTAGCTCAGGCTGACCTGGAATTCACTATGTAGTCTCAGGTGGCCTTGAACCTATGATGATCCTCCTACCTCTGCTGGGATTAAAAGTATTGCCACCATACCCAGCAGACTATCAACTTATTATCATCACCTGTGCCTATGAGTGTTTTTTAATGTTTTATTTTTATTGAGTTATTTGGGAGAGACAGAGTCAGAGAGAAGGAGAGAGAGACAGAATGGGCACATCAGGGCAGCCAGCAATGGCAAATGAACTCTAGACACATGGGCCATCTTGTACAGCTGGCTTATGTGGGTCCTTTGGCTTTGCAGGTAAACACCTTAACCACTAAGCCATCTCTCCAGACCAAGATCTTTTGTTTGTTTTTTTGTTTTTTGAGGTAAGGTCTCGCTCTAGGCCAGACTGACCTGGAATTCACTATGTAGTCTCAGGGTGGTCTTGAACTCCTACCTCTGCCTACCAAGTGCTAGGATTAAAGGTATGCGTCACCATGCCCGGCAATGAAGGATTATTGTATTAGGTTCTTTGAGGTGGGAAGACCCACCTTAATTGTGGGCAGCACCACTCCATGGACTGAGTAAAAAGACAGGGCTGGCTGGGCAGCAGCATTCATCACTCTCCGCTTCCTCACTATGGACAGACTGTGACCAACTCTGCTTCAAGCTCTTGCCTTCTTGCCTTCCCTACATGACCGAGCTGGAACTATAAACTGAACTAAACCCTTCCTTTCTAAACTGGTATCTGTCAGCTATTTTGTCTCAGCAACAAAAAAGGTAAGTAAGGGCTACAGAGATGGCTCAGCAGTTAAAGGTGCTTGCTTGCAAAGTTTGGAAGCCTGAGTTTGATTCCCCAGTACCCACATAAAGCCAGATACACAAAGTGGCAAATGTGCTTGGAGTTCATTTGCAATGGCAGGCCCTGGCACACCCATATCATTCTGTGTCTTCCTCTTTCTTTCTTTCTTTCTCTCTCAAAGAAATAAATAAAATATTTTTAATTTTATTTTATTTATTTGAGAGAGAGAGAGGCAGATAGAGAGAAAGAGAATGGGTCCTCTAGCTTCAGCCATTGCAAATGAACACTTGATACATGTGCCACCTTGTGTATTTGGCTTATGTGGGTCCTGGGAAATTGAACCCGAGTCCTTTGGTTTTGCAGGCAAATGACTTAACTGCTAAGCCATCTCCCCAGCCTGATAAAATACTTTTTTATTTTCACTGGTAAAATAGTTTATAAAAATGTAACAAAAGCCAGGCATGGTGGTGCACGCCTTTAATCCCAGCACTTGGGAGGCAGAGGTAGGAGGATCACTGAGAGGTCAAGGCCACCCTAAGGCTACATAGTGAATTCCAGGTCAGAGCTAGAGTGAGACCCTCCCTCAAAAAAAAAAAAAAAATAGGTAACTAATAGCCTGGTCTACAGTCCAAGGTGGATGAATGGATAGATGATAGATAGATAGTCAGATAGATAGATAGATAGATAGATAGATAGATAGATAGATAGATAGATAGATAGATAGATAGATGACAGACAGATAGAGAGAGATGATACATAGATGATAGATGATTGATAGATATATAGACAGATAGATGATTAGATAGATAGTAGATAAATTGATAGATAGATGACAGACAGAGATGATAGATGATAGATAGATGACCAGATAGATAGATAGATAGATAGATAGATAGATAGATAGATGACAGACAGATAGATAGAGATGATAGATAAATGATAGATAGAGAGAGAGATAGATGATTGGATAGATAGATGGATAAATAGATAGATGACAGATAGATATAGATGATAGATAAATGATAGATAGACAGACAGAGAGATGACTAGATAGATAGATAGACAGATGTCACCTATCCCATTCAATTTGGCCTCAAACTCCCTATGTAGCCAAGGATCACCTTGAACGATCCCCCTGCCTCCACCTCCCAAGTGCTAAGATTATAGATGTATACTTCAATACCTGCCTTTTAGTTTTATATTTTGTTTTGTTTTGTTCTTAAGACAGAGTCTTGCTATGTAGCTCTAGATATCCTGGACCTGTCTACACAGACCAGAAAATAAAGGATGGCATGAGAGACTCCCTTAGAGGTGATGGGGTAGATCTGCAACTGGATTGTGTTGGTGGTGGCTATACAACTCCCTAAATGGGATAAAGTTGCATAGAATCACAGACATACTCATGCACAAATGAATACATGAAAAAACTGGTGAAATCTGGAGAAAAGTCTATTATAGATTGTACCACTGTTAACTTCCTCATTTTGATATTGCATAATAGTTTTTGAAAGATGTTACCATTGGGGAGAATTAGGAGAAAGGCAGAGGGGACCTCAGTGTATTATCTTTGTAATTTCCTGTGAATCTATTGTTCCTTCAAAATAAGCTTAAAAATGAAAAAGACTAAAATAGAAAAAGTCAGAGAACCTCACTAGTGGCAGTTTGATTCAGGCGTCCCCCATAAACTTAGGTGTTCTGAATGCTTAGGTTCTCAGGTGATGGAGATTTGGGAATTAATGCCTCCTGGAGGAAGTGTATTGTTGGGGGTGGGCTTATGGGTGTTATAGCCAGTTTCTCCTTGCCAGTGTTTGGCACACTCTCCTGTTGCTATGGTCCATCTTATGTTGGCCAGTGGGTGATGCCCACCCTCTGCTCATACCATTATTTTCCCTGCCATCATAGAGCTTCCCCCTCAAGACTGTAAGCCAAAATAAACCTCTTTTTTTTTCCCATAAGCTGCTCTTGGTCAGGTGATTTCTACCAGCAATGTGAACCTGACTACAACATCACTCATAGTGACATTTCATTTCATTTGCATGTTCATGTGAATGCTGGGTCACAATGTCAAATATACTTAGTGCTCCTTTTCAGGGTTAGATCAAAAACAAATTGAAGAACTAGAGAGATGGCTTAGCAGTTAAGGTTTTTGCCTATGAAGCCAAAGAACCCAGGTTCAATTCCCCAGAACCCACATAAGCCAGATGCACAAGGTGGCACATGCATCTCGAGTCCATTTACAGTGGCTGAAGGCCCTGGCATGCCCATTTTCTCCCTCTCTCTCTTTATCTCTCTCACAAATAAAAATAATAAAAAAATAATAAATTGAAAACTACTGCTCAAAGTACCATGCATGTGTGGGTAGATAGAGCTATACCTGGAACCACAGGTTGTTATAGGAAAAATCCCAGGGCCAAGAGTGGGATACCTTGTGTAGTAGTCAGGGTTCTCTAGAGGAACAGAAACAACAGAATGAATTGTGTTAAAAGGGAATGTATTAGATTAGTTTATGGCAGTCCAACAACAGCAGTTTGCAGACCTAAGAGTCAAGGAACCCAGTAGCTGCTCAGTAGCTGCTGGATGCCTCATCAGTTCCAATCTAGCACTGAGGGGCTGACGGCTGAAGATGCTAAGTTCCAGTGCAGAGGAAGGACAGCCAAACGGGATAGAAAGATGCACATGAAGTGAAGACACTGAACAGCGAGCAGCACTGGCAGCCAGGTGGGAGGAAAGGACCCTTTCTGCTCAGGACTTCCTTACATAAAGCCCACCAACAGGAGGACCTGCCATTCTGGGGAAAGGTTTCTCCTTGCCAGTGTTTGGCACACTCTCCTGTTGCTATGGTCCATCTTATGTTGGCCAGTGGGTGATGCCCACCCTCTGCTCATACCATTATTTTCCCTGCCATCATAGAGCTTCCCCCTCGAGACTGTAAGCCAAAATAAACCTCTTTTTTTTCCCATAAGCTGCTCTTGGTCAGGTGATTTCTACCAGCAATGTGAACCTGACTACAACATCACTCATAGTGACATTTCATTTCATTTGCATTTCCTTCCTGGATGCAACCTCAGAGACCCAACCAAAAGGAATGTCAATGAATTCCTAAATAGATCAAGTTGACAACAGAACCTAACCACCACACTTGCTAATGAATGCTCTGGGTTGCCCAACAGAAACCAGAGAAATTCAAAAAATCACAGGAGCATACTATAAGAACATAGACTCCACTAAGTTTGAAAATCTGAAAGAAATGGATGATTTCCTTGATTTACATGACCTACCTAAATTAAATCAAGATGAGATAAACCATTTAAAGAGACCTATAACAAGTACAGAGATCCAAGCAGTTATCAAAAATCTCCTAACTAAAAAGAGTCCAGGCCCAGATGGACTCACTGGTGAATTTTAACAGGCCTTCATGGAAGAACTAACACCAATGCATCTCAAGCTTTTCCATAAAATAGAAAAGGAAGGAACTCTACCAAACTCCTTCCACACAGCCAGCATCACCCTGATACCAAAACCAGACAAAGACAGAACAAAAAAGAAAATTACAGACCAATCTCCCTCATAAACACAGATACAAAATTTCTCAACAAAATATTGGCAAACAGAATACAAGAATATATCAGAAAAATCTTCCACTCTGACCAAGTAGGCTTTATCCCAGAGATGCACGCTTCATGTGCATCTATCTATCCTGCTTGGCTGTCCTTCCTCTGCATTGGAGCCTAGTGTCTCCAGCCTTCTAGCATGGACATACACAAATTGATAAATGTAATACATTATATAAATGGACTGAAGGACAAAACTCATATCTCATTAGATGCAAAAAAAAGTATTTGACAAAATCCAGCATCCCTTCATGATAAAAGTCCTACAGAGACTCGGAATAGAAGGAACATATCTCAACATAATAAAGGCTATTTATGGAAAAACCTACAGCCAACATAATACTAAATGGAGAAAAACGTGACGCTTTTCCACTACAATCAGAAACAAGACATGAGAGTCCACTATCCCTACTTTTATTTAACATAATATAGTACTGGAAGTCTTAGACACAGTAACAAAGCAAGAAACACACATAAAATGGATACAAATTGGAAAGGATGAGATCAAGTTATCATTATTTGCAGATGGCATGATTCTATACATAAAGGACCCCAAAGACTCTACCAACAAACTGTTAGAGCTGATAAACACCTATAGCCATGTAGCAGGATACAAAATAAACACACAGAAATCAGTAGCCTTCCTATATGCTAACAACAAACACACAGAGGATGAAACCAGAGATTCACTCCCATTCACAAATGCATCAAAAATAAATAAATAGCCAGGTGTGGTAGTGCACGCTTTTAATCCCAGCACCAAAAAATAAAATAAAATAAATAAATAAATAAAATACCTTGGAATAAACCTAACCAAGGAAGTGAAAGATTTCTATGACGAAAACTTTAAAACACTCAAGCAAGAAAATGCAGAAGACACTAGGAAATGGAAAGACATCCCTTCTTCTTGGATTGGAAGAAACAATATTGTGACAATGTCAATCTTTTTCTTTTTTTGGTTATTCAAGGGAGGGTCTCACTTTAGCTCAAGCTAACCTGGAATTCACTATGTAGTCTCAAAGTGTCCTTGAACTCAAGATGATCCTCCTACCTCTGCCTCCTGAGTGCTGGGATTAAAGGCATGTGCCACCATGCCTGGCTGAAAATGTCAATCTTTCCAAAAGCAATCTACATATTTAATGCAATCCTCATCAAAATTCCAATGGCATTCTCCACAGACATAGAAAAAAACAATCCAAAAATTCATTTGGCAGCACAAAAAAATCCTTGAATATCTAAACAATTTTGAGCAACAAAAATAAGACTGGTGGTATCACCATACCTGATTTTAACCTATACTACAGAGCCATGGTAACAAAAACAGCATGGTGCTGGCACAAAAACAGACATGTAGATCAATGGAACAGAATAGAGGACCCACATGCAAGTCTGAGTAGCTACAGCAACTTGATCTTCAACAAAAAATGCCAAAAAATATTCACTGGAGGAAAGATAGCCTCTTCAGCAAATGGTGCTGGGAAAACTAGGTATGTATCTGTGGAAGGATGAAAATAGATCCTTATCTCTCTCTGTGCATAAGAGTTAAGTCCAAATGATTCAAAGACTTTAATATCAGACCTGAAACTCGGTAATTGCTAGAGGAAAAAGTAGGGGGAACCCTTCAATATACTGGTCTTGGCAAAGACTTTCTAAATATAACCCCATCTGCTCAGGCAATAAAACTACAGATTAACCACTAGGACCTTATGAAATTACAAAGCTTTTGCAAAGCAAAGGACAGTATGAATAAAGCAAAGAGGCAACCTACAGAATGGGAGAAAATCTTTGCCGGCTATACATCTGACAGAGGATTAATGTCTAGGACAAATAAAGAAATCAAACGAGACTTCCGGTTAAGATGGCGGCGTAGGTACCACGCCAAAGCAGCCTAGGGGGGAAAAAGACCAAAAAAACTCAGCAAAATACACACTTTTACTAAAAAGTGAGGTGTATAGGAAATTGAGGCGGCAGCGGAGAAGTAGAAGAGTTCCAGAGCATCCAGAGCCTGCACAGGCGGGAACAGCGGCTCCGGGGCAGCTCGGCCAACTGCCGCAGCCGCGGCGCGGCAGAAAGCCGCCGGACTCTCAGCTCGAGCCGCAGGACAAGCCAGGTGAGGGATTTTCCCCTCACACCGCGCTCTCTGCAACTCGGGAAACGTGAGGGGAGAGCGGCAGTGAGCAACGGAGGGAAGAGCAGACCGCGAGGTAGAAGCACACGTGGAACAGCGATACAACCAGAGCAGCCGCGGCTCCCTCCCCTCCCCAACCGCCTGAACCCAGCTCCAGCGAACACAGCAGCGGCCCGGGACCGGCCACGCCAACTTGGGCTGACAGCAGGACCCAAGCAGGAGCAGAGTTCGGCAGCAACTTCAGCGGCTCCAGCACCGGTACCAGTGGCCCCAGCAGCAGCGGACCCAGGAGCGGCAGCGGCAGCAGATCCCGCAGCGGCGGCTTCGGGGTGAACAGCAGCGGTGCACACAGCAGCGGCAGCTTCAGCAGCGGTGGTGGCTCCGGTGGTGGCAGCTACGACAGCAGCAGAGGCAGCAGCAGCGGCTCAGTTTGCCCCGTAGGAAAAGCAAGTGCCCAGCTCCAGAAATCAGAACAGCAGCCCGACGACCCAGGCAGCAACTTGACTGAGACCACAATCACCCAAGGTAACTGGGATTGCACCAGTGAAGGGTCTCACTTGGTCACAAGCTGACTTGGATACCTCAACAGACCAGAAATCTAAACCTCTTTGTTGATAGAGGATCTGGTCATTAAAATAACTACTCTTGCATACATACTCGGGGCTGTTTTTGATTGAATGTGTACAGTGTTTAGTTAAATTTTAGAATCTACCAGTATTTTATTCCACTCAGCCTGCTTGAATACTCCTATAGCAGGGAAACTCAACCCCTAAGAACATCTTTGTAGATACTCTGAGAGTCTTAAGAGCCACACCTAATACCTTAAGGTCCTACCCTGAAAATATATTACATCAAATCAATTGATACAGCTAAGAATACACAGCTAGCTAGAAAATCCAAGCATTAACTTACCAAGATGCAAAAATATATACAGTATAACACAAGAAACACTAAAAAGCAAGACGATATAAATCCACCTAAAAGTATTAATGCATCAGAAATGTCCTCCAGTGAGAAAGAGTTAGAGGAAATGCCTAAGAAAGAGTTCAAAAGAATAATTATAAATATGTTCAAAGAGGTCAAAGAACACATGAAAACAATCAAAGAAGAAATCAAAGAGGAAATCAAAGGAATCAAAGAAGAGGCAGGACACCAATTTAATGAAATAAAGAAGGTAATACAAGACATAAATAGGGAAATAGAAATAATAAAGAAAAAACAGTCAGAATTACTAGCAATGAAGAACACAGTTAATGAAATAAAAAACTCTGTAGAAAATCTCACCAGTAGGATGGATGAGGGAGAGGACAGAATATCTAAGCTAGAAGATCAGGTGGCAGACCTAATGCAGTCCAACAAAGAGAAAGACAAACTTATACAAAAGTATGAGTGGGAATTTCAAGATATTCGGGACACTATGAAAAGATCCAATATAAGAATTCAGGGCATAGTAGAAGGAGAAGAACTCCACTCCAGAGGCATAGTAGGCATCTTCAACAAAATCATAGAGGAAAATTTTCCCCAAATTGGGAAAGAGGTTCCAATACAGATACAGGAAGCCTTTAGAACCCCAGCCAGACAAAACCCAGAAAGAAACTCTCCTCGCCACATTATACTCAAACTTCCAAACACACAAACCAAAGAAAAAATATTGAAAGCAGTTAGAGAGAAAAATCAAGTTACCTACAAAAGCAAGCCCATCAGGATTACAGCAGATTATTCAACACAAACTTTTAAAGCCAGAAGGGCTTGGAGTGATATATTCCAAGTTCTGAAAGATAACAACTGTCAACCAAGGTTACTTTATCCTGCAAAGTTATCGATCCAAATAGATGGAGAAATAAAGACATTCCATGACAAAAGCAGGTTAAAGGAGTATCTGAAGACAAAACCAGCTCTACAGAAAATACTTGATAGAATCCTCCATGCTGAACAAAAGGAAAAGCACACATATAAGGAACTTAGAAAAAACCAGCTATACTCAAATACCAGTTAACAGAAGAGAGCACAGGTAGAACCAGTAACACACACACACATACACAAATGGCAAACATAAATTCACACCTTTCAATAATATCTCTTAATATCAACGGTCTCAATGCCCCAATGAAAAGACATAGATTTGCAGACTGGGTTAAAAAGCAGGATCCTACAATTTGTTGTCTCCAAGAAACTCACCTTTCTACAAAGGATAGACATTATCTTAGGGTGAAAGGTTGGAAGACGGTGTTTCAAGCAAATGGGCCTAGAAAACAAGCAGGGGTTGCTATCCTAATATCAGACAGGGTAGACTTTAGTCCGACGTTAGTCAAAAAAGATAAGGAAGGTCACTTTATATTGATTAAGGGCACACTCCAACAGGAGGACATTACAATCCTAAACATATATGCACCTAACATGGGGGCTCCCAAATTCGTCAAACAAACACTATTAGAACTAAGGTCACAGATAACAACAAACACAGTGGTGGTGGGTGACTTTACCACCCCACTCTCATCAATTGACAGGTCATCCAGGGAAAGAATAAACAGAGAGGCATCTGGACTAAATGAGGTCATAGAAGGAATGGACCTAACAGATATATACAGGACATTTCACCCAAAGGCTGCAGAATATACATTCTTTTCAGCAGCACATGGAACATTCTCTAAAATAGACCATATATTAGGACACAAAGCAAATCTTAACAAATTCAGGAAAATTGAAATAATTCCTTGCATTCTATCTGACCACAATGGAATTAAACTACAAATCAGTAGCAAGAAAGGCTATAGAGCATACACAAAATCATGGAAACTAAACAATACACTACTAAATGATGAGTGGGTCAATGAAGAAATCAAAAAGGAAATCAAAAAATTTATAGAGTCAAATGATAATGAGAACACAACATACCAAAATCTCTGGGACACAATGAAGGCAGTTCTAAGAGGTAAATTTATAGCCTTAAGTGCCTATATTAAGAAATTAGAAAGGTCGCAAGTAAACGACCTAATGCTTCGCCTTAAAGCCTTGGAAAAAGAAGAACAAGGCAAACCAAAAAGTAGTAGACGGGAAGAAATAATAAAGATTAGGGCAGAAATTAATGAAATAGAAACAAAAAGAACAATCCAAAGAATTAATGAAACAAAGAGTTGGTTCTTTGAAAGGATAAACAAGATTGATAAACCCTTAGCAAATCTTACCAAAAGAAAGAGAGAAGAGACACAAATTAATAAAATCAGAGATGAACAAGGTAACATCACAACAGATTCCAGAGAAATTCAAAAAATTATAGGGACATACTATAAAAGCATATATTCCACAAAGTATGAAAATCTGAAAGAAATGGATGATTTCCTTGATCTATATGACCTACCTAAATTAAATCAAAATGAGATTAATCACTTAAATAGACCTATAACAAACATGGAGATCCGAGCAGTTATCAATAATCTCCCAACTAAAAAAAGCCCAGGCCCGGATGGATTCACTGCTGAATTTTACCAGACTTTTAAGGAAGAGCTAACACCATTGCTTCTTCAGCTTTTCCAGGAAATAGAAAAAGAAGGAATTCTACCAAACTCCTTCTATGAGGCCAGCATCACCCTGATACCAAAACCAGGCAAAGATAGAACAAAAAAAGAAAATTACAGACCAATCTCCCTCATGAACATAGATGCAAAAATTCTCAACAAAATATTGGCAAACAGAATACAAGAGTATATCAAAAAGATCATTCACCCTGACCAAGTAGGCTTTATCCCAGAGATGCAGGGATGGTTCAACATACGCAAATCTATAAATGTAATACATTACATAAATGGGTTGAAGGACAAAAATCACATGATCATCTCATTAGATGCAGAGAAAGCATTTGACAAAATCCAACATCCCTTCATGGTAAAAGTCCTACAGAGACTGGGAATAGAAGGAACATATCTCAATATAATAAAGGCTATTTATGACAAGCCTACAGCCAACATATTACTAAATGGGGAAAAACTGGAAGCTTTTCCACTAAAATCAGGAACAAGACAAGGGTGTCCACTGTCTCCACTTCTATTTAATATAGTTTTGGAAGTCTTAGCCATAGCAATAAGGCAAGAGACACACATAAAAGGGATACAAATTGGAAAGGAAGAAATCAAGTTATCATTATTTGCAGATGACATGATTCTATACATAAAGGACCCTAAAGACTCTACTAGCAAGCTGTTAGAGCTGATCAAAACCTACAGCAATGTAGCAGGATACAAAATAAAATACACAGAAATCAGTAGCCTTCGTATATGCTAACAACAAACACACAGAGGATGAAATCAGAGAATCACTCCCATTCACAATTGCATCAAAAAAAATAAAATACCTTGGAATAAACCTAACCAAGGAAGTAAAGAATCTATACAATGAGAACTTTAAAACACTCAAGCGAGAAATTGCAGAAGACACTAGAAAGTGGAGAAACATCCCTTGTTCCTGGATTGGAAGAATCAATATCGTGAAAATGGCAATCTTACCTAAAGCAATCTACACATTTAATGCAATCCCTATCAAAATTCCGAAGGCTTTCTTCATGGAAATAGAAAAAAACAATCCAAAAATTCATTTGGAATCACAAAAAACCTCGAATATCTAAAATAATACTGAGCAACAAAAATAAGGCTGGTGGTATCACCATACCTGATTTTAACCTATATTACAGAGCCACAGTAACAAAAACAGCATGGTACTGGCACAAAAACAGACATGTAGATCAGTGGAACAGAATAGAGGACCCAGATGTAAGCCCAAGTAGCTATAGCCACCTGATATTCGATAAAAATGCCAAAAATACTCATTGGAGAAGAGACAGCCTTTTCAGCAAATGGTGTTTTAAAAACTGGATAAATATTTGCATAAGGATGAAAATAGATTCTTCTCTCTCGCCATGCACAAGAATTAAGTCCAAATGGATTAAAGACCTTAACATCAGACTGGAAACTTTGAAACTGCTAGAGGAAAAAGTAGGGGAAACCCTTCAACATATTAGTCTTGGCAAAGACTTTCTGAATACAACCCCAATTGCTCAGGCAATAAAACCACAGATTAACCACTGGGACCTAATGAAATTACAAAGATTTTGCACCGCAAAGGACACAGTGAAAAAAGCAAAGAGGCAACCTACAGAATGGGAAAAAATCTTCGCCAGCTATATATCTGATAGAGGATTAATATCTAGGATATACAAAGAACTCAAAAAGTTAACCAATAAGGAATTAAACAAGCCAATCAAAAAATGGGCTAAGGAGCTAAATAGAGAGTTCTCAAAGGAAGAAATACGAATGGCATATAAGCACCTAAAAAAATGTTCTACGTCACTAGTCATCAGGGAAATGCAGATTAAAACTACATTGAGATTCCATCTCACTCCTGTCAGATTGGCCACCATCATGAAAACAAATGATCATAAATGCTGGCGGGGATGTGGAAAAAAAGGAACCCTTCTGCACTGCTGGTGGGAATGCAATCTGGTCCAGCCATTGTGGAAAACAGTGTGGAGGTTCCTAAAGCAGCTAGAGATTGATCTACCATATGACCCAGCTATAGCACTCCTAGGCATATATCCAAAGGACTCATCTCATTTCCTTAGAAGTACATGCTCAACCATGTTTATTGCTGCTCAGTTTATAATAGCTGGGAAATGGAACCAGCCTAGATGTCCCTCAACAGATGAGTGGATAATGAAGATGTGGTACATTTATACAATGGAGTTCTACTCAGCGGTAAAGAAAAATGAAGTTATGAAATTTGCAGAAAAATGGATGGACCTGGAAAGTATTATACTAAGTCAGGTAACCCAGGCCCAGAAAGCCAAGCGCCACATGTTCTCTCTCATATGGGGATCCTAGCTACAGATGACTGGGCTTCTGTGTGAGAATGAAAATACTTAGTAGCAGAGGCCAGTAAGTTGAAAAGGAGACATAAAGGGTGGAGAAAGGAAGGGAGGAGGATACTTAATAGGTTGATATTGTATATATGTAATTACAATGATTGTAATGGGGAGGTAATATGATGGAGAATGGAATTTCAAACGGGAAAGTGTGGGGGTGGGGAGGGAGGGAATTACCATGGGATATATTTTATAATCATGGAAAATGTTAATAAAAATTAAAAAAAAAAAAAGAAATCAAACAACCCAATTAAAAAATCGGCTATGGAACTAAATAGGGAGTTCTCAAAAGAAGAAATATAGGTGGCATGTACATATCTTTAAAAAATGTTCTACATCCCTACCATCAGGGAAATGCAGATTAAAACTACATTGAGATTCAATCTCACTACTGTCAGATTGGCTACCATCATGGAAACAAATGACCATAAATGCTGGTGAGGATGTGGAGAAAAAGGAACCCTTCTACACTGTTGGTGGGAATGCAATCTGGTCCAGCCATTGTGGAAATCAGTGCAGAGGTTCCTGAGACAGCTAAAAATAGATTTACCACATGACCCAGCTATACCACTCTCCTCACTACATTAGAGATACTTGCTCAGCCATGTTTATTGATGCTCTATCCACAATAATGAGGAAATGGAACCAGCCTAGATGTCCCTCAACTGATGAGTGGATAATGAAGATGTGGCACATTTATACAATGGAGTTCTACTCAGTGGTAAAAATAAATAAATAAATAAATCAAAATGGATAGAACTGGAAAGGATTATACTCAGTGAGGTAACCCAGACCCAGAAAGTCAAACATCACATATTCTTTCTCATATGTGGATCTTAGCTCCAAATGATTGGAATTCTATGTGAGTAGGAATAAAACTTCAGTAGCAAAGGCCAGTAAGCTAGAAGGGGATATAAAGGAAATAGAAAGGGAGGGATGAAAGGGGACTTAATAGGAGGGTATTGTATATATGTAAGTAGAAGAACAGATAAATGGGGGGAGGCTTAAGTGAGGTCAGGGGAAGAGATTGAGTAAAGGAAAGATGGAGGGAGGGCTAATCAAAATCTAGGAGGATATAAATAAGTCATATGAAAACCTACATTTTTGGACAATGGAACACTCAGGAGCTGTAGACTGTTACTACAAAATTTTCAGTGCCAGGGATGGGATACCTTCCAGTATGGCCAGGGAGGTTCCTGATACCCCCAAAATATTACAGGCCATTGTCAAGGCTCTTGGTTTCCCACCTGGAATAGATGGTAAGGCCCTATTGCTGAAGACTCCACATGCTTGGTGTGATGGTTTGATTCAGGTGTCTCCCATAAACTTATGTGTTCTGAATGCTAGATTTCCAGCTGACGAAGATTAGGGAATTAATTCCTCCTGGAGGGAGTGTATTGTTGGGAGTGGGCTCATGGGTTTTACAGCCAGTTTCCCCTTGCAAGTGTTTGGTGCACTCCTCTGTGCTATGGTCCACCTTATGTTGGCCAGAGGGTGATATCCACCCTCCTCTCATGCCATTGTTTTCCCTGCCATTATGGAGTATCCCCTTGAGCCTATAAGCCAAAATAAACCTGTTTTTTTTTCCCGCAAGCGGCTCTTGATTGGATGGTTTCTACCAGCAATTCATACCTGACTACAACAGTAAAATGGAGTGAGATTGCTACTAGAATCCTGACTGTGTGGCTTTGGCCTTTTGGAGCTGATTTTCAAGAGGAATGTGGAAAAGTGCCTAAGAGCCAGGTGTGGTGGTGCATGCTTTTAATCCCAGCACTTGGGAGGCAGAGGTAAGAGGATCACCATGAATTTGAGACCACCCTGAGACTACATAGTTAATTCCAGGTCAGCTTGGACCACAGTGAGACCCTACCTCGAAAAACCAAAAAGAGAGAGAGAGAGTCCCTAAGAGACACCTTGCAGTGCTGTAACTACAACTTCATGAACTATTCTGATCAGAATTGAAAGACCTGAATGCAGTAAGAACTATAGACTGTGAGGTTTGGCTTATGAGGGTAAGACAGCTTTGCTTGGACTGGGCTAGAGGTGAGTTGTGTGAAAAGCTTGCTGTTATGTCCATGTCCTGAGAAGTTGTGCAGGGTTGCTTTGCATAGAAATGAACTGATGTGAGCAGAGGGGTATGGCACAGGAAAAAAAATGAAATCATTGGGCCTAAACTGCTGCCCATTCCCCTGCAAATTGTTTGAAAGATTACAACCTTTGAGATTGGGCCAGCTGACCTGCACTGGGACAAGAGGAAGAATGTCGACTCTTTTGAAGGGGCCTGAGTGCTCAAGGAGTGTCCTGTTCTTTAAAGTCTGCTTTATTCCCCCCACACACACACCCAGATTAACAAATTGGTACCCTATCTGGTATTGTGGAGTATAAGAAATACAGGAAAGAGAGGGTCATTGAGTTTACAACACAGTCTTGTGTTTTGGAAATGGCCATGGGCAGTGTGAAGCAGCTTTGCTCGTTGCCTGCATGGAGACCCCATGGGGCCATGAGGATGAACCATGGATTGCAGAGGAGACCCGATGGAGATGCCAGTACCATGAGATGGCTGCCAAGGAAAGCTTCCAACCTGGATGAAGTTTTCCAGGAATTTGAGTAACCTAGCTGGAGGGGTGGAATTGGAATTCCAGACTTATTGCTGGTTAGAATTATTGGACTTAGAGATTTGTCACTGCCTATAGTTGTTGGACTTGAAGTTACAGAGTTTGATGTTTGCCCTGGTTGTTTTAAATCTTGTATTGGTTGAATGTTTCTTTACTATGCCCATGCCATCTTTTGCAGTGTGAATGTTTATTCTGTGACATTTTGGGCTTTGCAGGGGGGCATTTTTTGGTATTATGGCTCAGTTAAAAGATCTTGGACTATGGGGATGTTTCAACATCATTGAGATTAATAAAAACTATGGGGACTTTTAAAATTGGACTGAATGCATTGCATTTTAAATCACATATGGATATCAGTTTATGGGGGCCTGAAGCAGAATGTGATGGTTTGATTCAGGTGTCCCCCATAAACTTACATGTTCTGATGCTAGGTTCCAAGCTGATGGAGATTAGAGAATTAATACTTCCTGGAGGGAGTATATTGTTGGGGGTGGGCTTAAGGGTTTTATAGCCAGTTTCCCCTTTCCAGTGTGCCAAGCACCAGTGGAGATACTCAACAGTGGACGCTGTAAGCCTTAAATTTGGTCAGCCAGGCCAAATGAAACAACAGGTACAATAGTGGCATGTCTGTTATGGGGGAAACCAATTGCTCTCTAATTGGACTGGAGGCCTGCTCCATGGGAGGGAATACATCCCTGATACTAAAAACCTACAACAGGGTTAGTCATGATCCCTAGAGGTATAACATCTGCTGGTATCTGGCTAAATGTAGACACTATGCTCACCAAACTTGCCAGTAAGCATTTCTCTTAATGTTCATACCCATATATTAATGTTACTCTCACTTTTGGTTAGAGAAATTTCTCTTTTCAGATGGCAGTGACCTTGGGATGACTCAGAAGGCACCATGGCACTAAGAAGTGACAGAGGAGTGCTCAGCACTGAAATATCTTTATCACACCTTCTAAGGCTCAGAGTCCATTACAGAAGAGGTGGCGGAAAGAATGTAAGAGCCAAAGGAAGGGTAGTACTCCTTACAACGTGCTCCTTCAGATACAAAATGGCCTGGATATCCATGACCTCACAGTACCTGACATTACCTACACATGACTATCATGATAGGAGAAAAAGATGATGACATCAAAATAAAAGAGAGACCTGAGACTACATAGTCAATTCCAGGTCATCCTGGACTAGAGTGAAAACTTACCTTGAAAAACCAAAAGAGAGAGAGAGAGAGAGAGAGAGAGAGAGAGAGAGAGAGACTGATTGAGAGGGGGAAGGGGTATGATGGAGAGTGGAGTTTCAAAGGGAAAAGTGGGGGGGGAGGGAATCACCATGGGATATTGTCTACAATTATGGAAGTTGCCAATAAAAAAGAAAGAAGAAAGAAAGAAAGAAAGAAAGAAAGAAAGAAAGAAAGAAAGAAAGAAAGAAAGAAAGAAAAGAAAGAAAGAAAATAGTAAGATGCTTCAGCTGTGGAACATTGAGAAATCAAGCTGGAACTGAACTGGAAACTTCAGGACCTCTAGGCCCTGCAAATGAACTCCAGATACATGTGCCACCATGTGTATCTGGCTTACGTGGGTACTGGGAAATCAAATCTGGATCCTTAGGTTTCACAGGCAAATGCCTTAATCACTAAACCATCTCTCCACACACACACACACACACACACACACACACACACACACACCTAATTTTTTTTCGAGTTTGGGTTTCCCTCTAGCTGAGGCTGACCTGGAATTCACTATGTAGTCTCAGGATGGCCTCAAACTCATGGCAATCCTCCTACCTCTGTCTCCTGAGTGCTGGGATTAAAGGCATGAGCCACCACTCCCAGCCCCAAAAATATTTTTAGAAGATTTTTTTAATAAAAAACAAAGGAAACTTTTTTTGCAAAAAAGAAAGGAAGCAAGTTTGGAATGCCTGTAAAGGTAAACATGTGAAGACATGTAGGTCATTAAGACTGTTGTCATTCACCTTACCCATATACTAGTCACAGCACTTATGATGGCAAATTTTATAATGATACATTATATCTACACCTGGGGTGGGCTTGGGCTAGAGAGATTGCTTAGTGGTTAAGGCACTTGCCTGTGAAGCCTAAGGACCCAGGTTCAATTCCCCAGTATCCACATAAGCCAGATATACAAGGTAGTACATATGTCTGGAGTTCATTTGCAGTGGCTAGAAGCCCTGGTGCACACTTTCTCTCTGTCTGCCTCTTTCTTGCTCTCTTTCAAATAAATAAATAAATATTTTTTAAAACATCTGTAGTGGCTTGAATCAAATGTCCCCCATAAACTCACTCATGGATTTTGAATGCTTGGTCCCCAACTGGTGACAAGTTGGAAGATAGAACCTCATTGGAAATATGTCACCAGGGAATGGAAGCTGACATTTATTAAGCTCCAGCTTGCCAGCGCTAGCTAGCTCACCCTTGCTGCTGTCTTCCACCTGCTGTCACAGGGAGCGATGTCCGGCCTCTGCTCTACCATTCTTTTCTGGCACCATGGAGCTGCCCCTGGAAACTGTCAGCCAAAATAACCCTTCTTTCCCAGCAGCTGCTTTTGGTTTGGGGCTTTGTCCCAGCAACAAGGAAACTATAACATCCATAAACAAACATACTTTGTAAAAAAAAAAAATCTTGAATCACATGGTACTCTTGATGTATCTTTTCTTCTCATACTTTTTCCTGTTTGGGTTTGGGTTTGCAGTGTGGAGGTTGACCTTAGGACCTTGCACATGCTAGGCAAATGCTCTACCACTATGTTGCATCCTGAAACCCTCTACTTTTCCTTTATTGTAATAAAACATACATACTATCACATTTATCATGTTAACCATTTTTGAAGGTATAGTTCAGTGGCATTATGTACATTCACAATGGCCAATCATGACAACTTTCTTTTTGTTTTTTAAAGAATATTTTACTTATTTATTTTCAAGGAGGGAGGGGGAGAGAGAGAGAGAAAGCAAGCGCCTGGCATGGTGGAGCACACCTTTAATCCCAACACTCAGGAGACAGAAGTAAGAGGATCAACGAGTTCAAGGCTACCCAGAGACTACATATTGAATTCCAGGTCAGCCTGGGCTAGAGTGAGACCCTACCTCAAAAAAAACAAAAAAAAAAAAAAGAGAAAGAGAAAGAGAAAGAGAGAATGGGCACACCAGGGCCTCCAGCCATTGCAAATGAACTCTTGATGCATGTTCCACTTTGTTTATCTGGCTTTATGTGAGTACTGGGGAACTGAACCCAGGTCGTTATGCTTTGCAGGCAAGCGTATCTACCATTGAGTAATCTCTCCAGCCCCCAACCATCACAATTTTCTATCTCTGAACTTTGTCATCATCTCATACTGAATGCTGTACCATTAAATAAAAACTCCCCATTATCCACTATTTTCTCATTGTTAGGACCAAATACCTGAAAGAAAGAAAAAAAAAACTTAAGGAAATGTTGACTTGTCTAACATTCTTCCTGGCATGCTGCACAAATGGTTCTAGCTGTGGAGGCAAGCGCATGAGGAGACCGCTACTCTCAGGAGGCAGAGAGAGATGAATGCTGGTGCTCAGCTCACTTTCTCCTTTTTTTTTTTTTTTTTTTTCCAAGGTAGGGTTTCACACTAGCCCAGGCTGACCTGGAATTCATGATGTAGTCTCAGGGTGTCCTCAAACTCACGATGATCCTCCTACCTCTGCCTCCCAAGTGCTGGGATTAAAAGCATGCACCACCATGCCCAGCTCTCCTTTATTTTTATTCAGTCTGGGACTCAAGCCCATGGGAAAGGCTGCCCATATTCAGGATGGGTCTTCCTTCCTCGTTAAAACATTTCTAGAAACACACTCACAGATATACCCAGAGGTCTGTCTCCTAGGTGATTCTAAATCCACTCAAGAGCTGGGAGATGACTTAGTGTGTAAAGTATTTGCCACACAAGCATAACGGTCTGGGTCCAAATCCCCAGAACCCATGTAAAATGCCAGGCATAGTGGCAAAAACCTGTAATCCCAGCACTGGGCAGAGACAGGCAGATTCCTAGGACTCACTGACTAGTTTTTATAACTGAACAGTGATCTCCAGGTTTAGCAAGAGACCCTATCTCATAAAGTAAGATGGAGAGCCACTCAGGAGGATACCCAGCATCAACCTTTGGCCTCGATATACATCGTACACATTTACGTGAGTACATGCACACACACACACATGCTACCCACACAAACAAACAAGCAAATGCATACATAAGCACACCACACACATGAAATAAGTAAGCCCAAGCAAATTGAGAATCAAAACTAAGCAGCACACCTCCTTTGGCTGAGTGCGTGGCTCAGGGGTAGAGTGCAGGCTCTGGATACACAAGGCCCTGGCCTTATTTCATAGCATAATCAACAAATACCACCCATTGTCCCTCCCACCCCCACCAACTGTGTTCCTCTTTCTGTCTCAGCACTTTTTCTCCCTACTTTTGAGGGTGAATTAACTAATCTATTACTGAGGACTAAATGATCTCAAAACTTAGCAACATAAAATACAAAGTTATTTTATCACTTGCTTCTGGGAGTGGTTTTGCTGGATGGTTGTAGCTCAGACTCTCTCATGAGGTGCTCTTGACTTGCCACCAAGGTTGTAACTATCTGAAGACTGCTTCAGCTGGAGACCTTGCTTGTACAGTTGTTGGCCTTGGCTCCTCATGGGCTACTGAACATAGACTTCATTTCTTCCTTTTTTTAAATTTTTATGAGAAAGAAAGAGAATTGGTGTGTCAGGGCCTGTAGCCACTGTAATCAAACTCCAGACGCATGTGCCACCTGTGTGTATGCATGACCTTGTGCACATGCATCACCTTGTGCATCTGACTTATGTGGGACCTAAGGAATCAAACCTGGGTCCTTAGGCTTTGCAGCAAGTGCCTTTACCACTAACCCATCTCTCGAGCCCAGGACTTCATTTCTTTGCTACATTGGCTTCTGCACTTGAAAGGTGAAGGCAGGATGACAGGGAGTTCAAGGTCATCTTCAGCTACATAGCAAGTTTGAGGCCAGCCTGGGCTATATGAAACCCCATATCTCAACCAGTAAAAATAATTTTTTTTATTAAACTTAGGATGGCCAAACAAAACACACCTGTCAGATAGACCCAGGCTGCCAGTGTGCAAACTCTGCTGCAAGGCCTAGGCAAGCTGGGCGGAGGTAAAGAGTGCTGGCTTTGGAACCAGCCAGACCTGGATCCAGGTTCCACCAAAGCTAGTGACCCTCTGTGTGGCTATGACAAAACCCCAGCACGCTGTAAAGCAGAGATGTTAAACAGTGCCATCTCATATTGCTTGAGTAAAGATTACATGAGACACTAAATGCAAATTCCTTGGCCAGTGGGGTGAGATAAGGCCATAATTCCAGCACTGGGGAGGGACAGGAAGGAAAATTTTGAGTCTGAACCAGTCTGAACCTCATAGCAAGTTCAAGGCCAGTTTAGATAACATAGCAATACCTTATCTCAAAAATAAAATAAACAGGACTTCCAGGTAAGATGGTGGCATAGGAACCATGCCAAACCAGCCTAAGGAGGGATTTAAGCAAAACCACAGCAAAATACTCTCTTCTTCTGAAAAATAAAGGAGTACAGTTTATTCGTAGACACAGCAGAGAAGAAGAGAACCAAAATCCACCAGAAAGGGGGAAAACTGCCAGAATCCCACTGAGGTGCTTGCGGCCCACCTATCCACACACCCTCCGGGCACCACCCTGCCAGGTGTGCCAAGCAGTGGCAGCAGCAGAGACCAAACAAGGAGATTTTCCAACCTCATCAGTCGCGTTGCAAGGTCAAGAAATCTTAAGGAAAGAGAGTTGATATCAACTGAGGAGCTGCTGAAAGGGATACAGGCAGGACTGCATGAGCATCTCCAGGCTTCTGCACTCTGGCATTCAGCCCCCAGTGCCAGCATATCCAGCACAGCTGACCAGAACTCCAGCTCCACAGAACAACACAGAGGAATCAAGGTGGGCTCAGCATTGGTGAGATTGGAAACCACCCCAAAAGGTAACAAGGCTGACTGACAGACAAAAACAAAAACAAAAACAAAAAAAACAGGTACATAGGTCTGCATTGGAACAGCTAATCTCTCTTTCCCTGTCAGGGCAGATTATGGGTTACATATTCTTGGATGGCTTTACCATTTTCAAATAAACTGTATTTGGGGATTGAATATTGTTTTCTTTGATGCTTTCAGATTTGTAGGGCCTTTGTCTTTTGCTTCTGTCATTATTGGGGGCAGGGTATGATTCAGATCTAGGCTGATCTGGAACACAACTCAGAACAGAAATCTCTACCTCCCAGCTAACAAGATTAAGAACAATACACACCCTTAGGGATTTGGGCTTTATAAGACTATCTATTTGTTTTAATCCCCAAAATTGAATACCCTGTGCTGGCTTTTTATTGAATGTGTATATTGCTCAGTTGAAGTTTAGAATTTGCCAGTAAATTGTTCCACCCAGTCCACTAGAAAACTTGCTTATCAAGCAAACTCAACATCTAGGATTACTTCTGCGGTTGGATTAGGGTACAAGAGCTACACCTGGCTCCTTAGGCTCATATCCTGAAAGTATATAAAGGTGGATCACCACATCTAAAAACAATGCAGATAAGTAGAAAACCCAAGCATCAAATCAATTCAGGATACAAAAGTCACTTCATTATAATACAAGAAACACAAAGAATCAAGACAATACAGTCCCACCAAAATTTATAAATCCATCAGAAATTATCACCAATGAAACTGTTTTGATGAAATGCCTAACAAAGATTTCTAAGAAATGATTGTATCTATACTCCAAGATATCAAAGAAGAAAACAAACTCCTGAAAGAGAACACAGGAAACCAGCTTAATGAAATAAAGAGGTCATTACAAGACATAAGTAAGAAATAGAAATACTGAAGAAAAACCAGGCTAAAATTCTAGCTCTAAAGAACACAGTCATTCAAATTAAAAACTCTGTGGCAAGTCTCACCAGTAGAATGGATGAAGGAGAGGACAGAATATCTACAGTAGAAGACCAGGTGGCAGACCTAATACAGTCCAAAAAAGAGAAAGACAAGCTAATACCAAGGTATGAATGGTAATTTCAAGATATTTGGGACTATATGAAAAGATCAAATGTAAGAATTCAGGTTATAGTAGAAGAATAATTTCAATCCAGAAGCTTAGTAGGCATTTTCAACAAAATCATAGAAGAAAAATTTCCCCAAATTGGGAAAGAAATGCCAAGGCAGATACAAGAAGCTTTTAGAACACCAAACAGATAAAAATCTGGAAAGAACCTCTCCTTACCACGTTATAATTAAACTACTAAACACGCAAACCAAAGAAAATACATTGAAAGCAGTTAGAGAGAAAAGCAAGTCACCTACAAAGGCAAGCCCATCAGAATAACAGCAGATTATGCAACACAAACTTTAAAAGCCAGAAGGACTTGGAATAATATATTCCAAGTTCTGAAAGATAACAACTGTCAACCAAGATTACTTTATCCTGCAAAGCTACCTATCCAAATTGATGGAGAAATAAGGACATTCTACAACAAAAACAGACTAGACTTCCTGTTAAGATGGCGGCGTAGGTACCACGCCAAAGCAGACTAGGGGGGAAAAAGACCAAAAAACTCAGCAAAATACACACTTTTACTAAAAAGTGAGGTGTATAGGAAATTGAAATGGCAGTGGAGAAGTAGAAGAGATCCAGAGTATCCAGAGCCTGCACAGGCAGGAAAAGCGGCTCCGGCAGCTCAGCCAACCGCCGCAACCGTGGCGCACCAGAAAGCTGCCAGATTCGGCTCGAGCCGCAGGAAAAGCCAGGTGCTGGAGCTTCACCTCACACCGCACTCTCCGCAACTCGGGAAACGTTAGGGGAGAGCGGCAGCGAGCAACGGAGGAGCAGACCGCGAGGTAGAAGAACGCTTGGAGCAGCGAGAGAACCAGAGCAGCTGCGGCTCCCTCCCCTCCCCCACCGCCTGAGCCCAGCTCCAGTGAACAGAGCAGCGGCCCGGGACCCAGCCACGCCAACAGCGGGACCCAAGCAGGAGCAGAGTTCGGCAGCAACATCAGCGGCTCCAGCATCGGTAACAGCGGCCCCAGCAGCAACAGACCCAGGAGTGGCAGCAGCGGCAGACTCGGCAGCAGCAGCTTCAGGGGGAGCAGTGGCAGTGGACACAGCAGCAGCAGCTTCAGCAGCAGTGGTGGCTCCAGCAGTGGCAGCTACAGCAGCAGCAGAGGCAGCACCAGCGGCTCAGTTTGCCCCGCAGGAAAAGCAAGTGCCCAGCTCCAGAAATCAGAACAGCAGCCTGACGACCCAGGCAGCAACTTGACTGAGACCAAAATCATCCAAGGTAACTGGGATTGCACCAGTGAAGGGTCTCACTTGGTCACAAGCTGACTTGGATCCCTCAGCAGACCAGAAATCTTAACCTCTTTGTTGATAGAGGATCTGGTCATTATAATAACTACTCTTGCATACATACTCGGGGCTGTTTTTGATTGAATGTGTACAGTGTTTAGTTAAATTTTAGAATCTACCTGTATTTTATTCCACTCAGCCTGCTTGAATACTCCTATAGCAGGGAAACTCAACCCCTAAGAACATCTTTGTAGATACTCTGAGAGTCTTAAGAGCCACACCTAATACCTTAAGGTCCTACCCTGAAAATATATTACATCAAATCAATTGATACAGCTAAGAATACACAGCTAGCTAGAAAATCCAAGCATTAACTTAATCTAAGATGCAAAAATATATACATTATAACACAAGAAACACTAAAAAGCAAGACGATATAAATCCACCTAAAAGTATTAATGCATCAGAAATGTCCTCCAGTGAGAAAGAGTTAGAGGAAATGCCTGAGAAAGAGTTCAAAAGAATAATTATAAATATGTTCAAAAAGGTCAAAGAACACATCAAAACAATCAAAGAAGAAATCAAAGAGGAAATCAAAGGAATCAAAGAAGATGCAGGACACCAATTTAATGAAATAAAGAAGGCAATACAAGACATAAATAAGGAAATAGAAATAATAAAGAAAAACCAGTCAGAATTACTAGCAATGAAGAACACAGTTAATGAAATAAAAAACTCTGTAGAAAATCTCACCAGTAGGATGTATGAGGGAGAGGACAGAATATCTAAGCTAGAAGACCAGGTGGCAGACCTAATGCAGTCCAACAAAGAGAAAGACAAACTTATAGAAAAGTATGAGTGGGAATTTCAAGATATTCGGGACACTATGAAAAGATCCAACATAAGAATTCAGGGCATAGTAGAAGGAGAAGAACTCCACTCCAGAGGCATAGTAGGCATCTTCAACAAAATCATAGAAGAAAATTTCCCCCAAATTGGGAAAGAGGTGCCAATGCAGATACAGGAAGCCTTTAGAACCCCAGCCAGACAAAATCCAGAAAGAACCTCTCCTCGCCATATTATAATCAAACTTCCAAACACACACACCAAAGAAAAAATATTGAAAGCAGTTAGAGAGAAAAATCAAGTTACCTACAAAAGCAAGCCCATCAGGATTACAGCAGATTATTCAACACAAACTTTTAAAGCCAGAAGGGCTTGGGGTGATATATTCCAAGTTCTGAAAGATAACAACTGTCAACAAAAACAGACTAAAGGAATTTATGACAATTAAACCAACTCTACAGAAAATACTTGAGAGAATTTTTCATGCTGAAGAGAAAACAAAACACACAGGAAGAAATGGGAAAAAAAAAAATAAACCATACTCAACAATTAAAACAAGTGAATAAGGGAAAAACAGGAAGCACTACAAATTAGGAAGAATGGTGAAAATAAACACATACCTTTCAATAATAACTCTTAATATCAATGGCCTCAACACCAAAAGACATAGGCTTGCAGACGGGATTAAAAGGTAGTAGCATCCTGCCATTTGTTGCCTCCAGGAAACTCATCTCTCAGTAAAAGATAGACACTGTCTTGGGATAAAAGGATGGAAAACAGCATTTCAAGCAAATGGGTCTAAGAAACAAACAGAGGTTGCTATACTAATATCTGACAGGATAGACTTCAAACCAACATTACTAAGAAAAGATAATGAAGATCATTTTGTACTGATTATAGGAACATCGCAACAGGAGGACATTACAATCCTAACCATATATGCACCTAACATGGGAGCTCCCAATTTCATCAAACAAACACAATCAGACTTAAGATCTCAGATAACACCAAACACAGTTGTAGTGGGTGACTTCAATACTCCACTCTCATCACCTGACAAGTCATCCCAGCAAAAAATAAACAGAGAGATATCTGGATTAAATGACACCATGGAACAAATGGACCTAACAGATAACTACAGAGTATTCCATCCAAATGCTGAAGAATATACATTTTTCTCAGCAGCACATGAAACAGTCTCTAAAATAGACCATATATTAGAACACAAAACAAATGCCAACAAATAAAGGAAATTGAAATAATTCCTTGTACTCTATCTGACCACAGTGGGATCAAATTGAAAATCAGCAACAACAAAAACTACAGATCATAGAGAAATTCAAAGAGACTAAACAGTACACTATTGAATGATGAATGGGTCACTGAAGAAATCAAAAAGGAAATCAATAAATTCATAGAATCAAATTATGAGAATAAGCCAGATGTGGTGGCGCATGCCTTTAATCCCAGCACTCGGGAGGCAGAGGTAGGAGGATTGCCATGAGTTCAAGGCCACCCTGAGATGACAGAGTTAATTCCAGGTCAGCCTGGACCAGAGTGAGACCTTACCTCGAAACACCAAAAAAAAAAAAAAGATGAAATACAACATACCAAACCTTTGGGACACAATGAAGGCAGCCCTAAGAGGGAAATTTCTAGCTCAAAGTGCCTATATTAAGAAATTAAAGAGGTTTCAAGTAAACAATTTAATGCTTCACCTTGAAGTCTTGGAAAAAGAACAAGGCAAACCAAAAATCAGTAGATGGGAAGAAATGACAAAGATTAGGGCAGAAATTAATGAAATAGGGCTGGAGGGATGGCTTAGAGGTTAAGATGCTTGCCTGCAAAGCCAAAGGACCCAGGTTCAATTCCGCAGGACCCATGTAAGCCAGATGCACAAGGAGGCACATGCATCTGGCGTTAGTTTGCAGTAGCTGGAGGCCCTGGAACACCCATGAGCGAGAGAGAGAGAGAAGTAGAGGCAGACAGAGAGAAAAAGAAAATGGGCACACCACGGCCTTAACTGCTAAGCCATTTCCCATTTTTTTTCTACCTGCCTATTTCTGTATCTCTCTCGCTCTCTCTCTCAAATAAATAAATAAAAACATTTTTAAAAGAAAAGAAATTAGGGTTGGACAAATGGCTTAGTGAATAAGGCATTTGCCTGCAAAGCCAAAGGACCTAAGTTCAATTCCCCAGGACCCATATAAGCCAGTTTCACAAGGTGGCGCATCCATTTGGAGCTCATTTGCAGTGGCTGGAGGCCCTGGTGTGCCCATTCTCTCCTCTCCTCTCTCTCTCTCTCTCCCTCTCTGTCTCAAATAAATAAAAATAAAACAAAAATTAAAAATAAAGAAATAAATTAATGAAATAGAAACCAAAAAATAAACCATCAAAATACACTCTTCTACTAAAAAGTGAGGTGTATAAGAAATTATCAACTATACCAGAGAAGTAGGAGAGATCCAGAGTGTCTAGAGTCCACAGAAGCAGTCAGAAGCAGCTCCAGCAGCAGCACAACCAGGTCAGCATGGCCAAAGCCACAATGCTTGGCCTGAGCTGCAGGAAAAGCCAGGTGAGGGAATTCTCCACTCATACTGACTCTACAAAACCTCAAGAAATGTGAAGGGAGGACAGCAGGGACCAACAGAGGTGCTGCTTATGAGGTAGAGGTCTCGTGGACCAACAGAACTAGATCCACTATCCACAGCCTCCTCCCCCTACCACCACCGCCAGCACCAGTACCAGACAGTACTAGAGACTTCGGGAAGGGAGCCCACCTACACAGCACCTGACACTGGCAACCAGAGCAGCAATCTAGCAACCCAGCCAGACTACCTGAGCCCACAGCACAACAAAGAGGGACCCAAATGGGAATGCAACATAACTGAGACCAAAACAATCCCAAAAAGTAACTGGGATTATACCAGGTCAGTACCCACCAAATAAGCTTGGTATACAGGCTTGAATCAGAACTGCTAATTGTACCTTCCATGTCAGGATAAATTATATGTTAATTCTGATGGATGGTTAGATCTTCCATTCTTAAATAAGCTATATTTGGGACTTGTTATTTGTTGCTTCCTGATTTATAGTGCCCTTGTTTCCTTGTCTGTTGTTGACTAGGGAAGGATCTCACTTGGTCATAAGCTGACTTGAAACCCTCAGCAAACAGAAATCTAAGCCTCCTAATTGACAGGATTAAGGGTGTGGGGCAACACACATCCTAAGTGACTGACTTTGTTAAAGGTTCTGGTTGTCATAATATCTACTCTTACCTAAATACTCTGTGCTGTTTTTCATTGAATGTATACATTGTTTAGTTAAATTTTAGAATATGACTGTAGGTTGCTTACTCAGTCTACTTGAATATTCTCATAGCAGGCAAACCCAACATCTAGGGTCACTTTGGTAGATACTCTGAGAGTTTTAAGAGCCACACCTAGCACCTTAAGCTCTTACTATGAAGATATATAACATCAGATTGATTGATACATCTAATAATACTGTAGCTAATGAGAAAATCCAAGCATTAAATTAATCCAAGATGCAAAAATATATATATTATAACACAAGAAACACAAAAATTCAAGACATATAAATCCACCAAAAAGTATTAAAGCATCAGAAATGATCTCCAGTGATACTGATTGAGAGGAAATGCCTGAGAAAGATTTCAAAACAATGATTATAAATATGTTCAAGGAAATCAAAGAAATGAAAGAAAACACAGGAAACCAATTTAATGAAATAAGGAGGTCAATACAAGACATAAATAAGGAAATAGAAATAATAAAGAAAATCCAGTAAGAATTAATACAAATGAAGAACACAGTCAATGAAATTTAAAACTGTAGAAATTTAAAACTGTAGAATGGATGAAGGAGAGGACAGAATATCTAAACTAGAAGACCAAGTGGCAGATCTAATACACAAAGAGAAAACAAACTAATAAAAAAGTATAGGAATTTCAAGATAGTTGGGACACTATGAAAAGATCAAACATAAGAATTCAGGGTATAATAGAAGGAGAAGAATTTCACTCCAAAGGCACAGTAGGCATGTTCAACAAAATCATAGAAGAAAAATTCCCCCAAATTGAGAAAGAGGTGCCAATGCATATAGAGGAATTCTTTAGAACACCAGAGACAAAACCTGGAAAGAACATCTACTCTTCATATTATAATTAAATTAACAAACACACAAAGCAAAGAAAATATATTTGAAAATAGTTAGAAAAATCAAGTCACATACAAAGGCAAGCCCATCAGGATCACAGCAGATTACTCAACACAAACTTTAAAAGCCATGAAGGTTTGGAATGATGTTTTCCAAGTTCTGAAGGATAACAACTGTCAACCAAGGTTACTTTATTCTCCAAAGCTATCCATTCAAATAGATAAATAAGGACATTCCAATACAAAAGCAGGCTGAAGGAATATTTGAAAACAAAACCATCTCTACAAAAAATACTTGAAAGGATCCTCTATACTGAAGAAAAAGAAAAGCACACATATAAGGAACCTAGAAAAAACAAATCATACTCAAATGCTAGTTAATACAAGAGAGCAAAGAATAACTGCAAAATAAAAAAAAAATAGCAAAAATAAATACATACCTTTCAATAATATCTCTTAAGATCAACAGCCTCAATGCCCCAACCAAAAGACATAGGCTTGCAGACTGGATAAAAAACTAGGATCTATGATCACCATGAGTTCGAGACCACCCTGAGGCTACACAGTGAATTCCAGGTCAGCCTGGGCTAGAGTGAAACCTTACCTCAAGAGAAAAAAAAAGTAGGATCCTTCAATTTGTTGCCTCCAAGAAACTCTCTTTTCTACAAAGGATAGACACTATCTTAGGGTAAAAGGTTGGTAAAAGGTTTTTCAAGCAAATGGGCCTAGGAAACCAGCCAGGGTTGCTATCCTAATATCTGACAAGGTAGACTTCAGTCCAACATTAGTTAGGAAAGATAAGGAAGGTCACTTTATATTTATTAAAGGCATACTCCAACAGGAAGACATTACAATCCTAAACATATACGTACCTAAAATGGGAGCTCCCAACTTCATCAAACAAATGCTGTTAGAAATAAGGTCATAGATAACACCAAATACAGTTGTAGTGAGAGACTTCAACACCACACCCTCATCAACTGACAGGTCATCACGACAAAAAATAAACAGAGATGTACCTGGATTAAATGAAGTCATAAACCAGATAGACCTAACAGATATATATAGGAACTTTCATCCAAATGCTGCAGAATACACATTCTTTTCAGCATCACATGGAACATTCTCTAAAATACACCACATATTAGAACACAAAGCAAACCTTAACAAATAAAAGAAAATTGGAATAATTCCTTGTATTCTATCTTATCACAATGGGATCAAATTACAAATCAATAGCAAAAAACAAGCTACAGAGCATACACAAAATCATAGAAACTAAACAATATACTACTAAATGATGAATGAGTCAATGAATAAATCAAGAAGGAAATCAATAAATTCATAGAGTCAAATGATAATGAGAACACAACATACCAAAAGCTTTGGATCACAATAAAGGTAGTCAAAAGAGGGAAATTTATAGCTTTACATGCCTATATTAAGAAATTAAAAAGATCTGAAGTAAAGGACCTAATGCATCACCTTAAAGGCTTGGAAAAAGAAGAGCAAGGCAAACCAAAAATCAGTAGACAGGAAGAAATAATAAAGATTAGGGCAGAAATTAATGAAATAGAAATGAAAAAAAAAAATCCAAAGAATCAATGAAGCAAAGAGTTGGTTCTTTGAAAGGATAAACAAGATTGATAAGCCCTTAGCAAATCTGACCAAAAGAAAGAGAAAAGAGACAAAAATTAATAAAATTTGGGCTGGAGAGATGGCTTAGCGGTTAAGCGCTTGCCTGTGAAGCCTAAGGACCCCGGTTCGAGGCTCGGTTCCCCAGGTCCTACGTTAGCCAGATGCAGAAGGGGGCGCACGCGTCTGGAGTTCGTTTGCAGAGGCTGGAAGCCCTGGCGTGCCCATTCTCTCTCTCCCTCTATATGTCTTTCTCTCTGTGTCTGTCACTCTCAAATAAATAAATAAAAAAATTTTTAAAAAAAAATCAATAAAATTTGAGATGAAAAAGGCACCATCACAACAGATACCAGAGAAATTCAAAAAATCATAGGGACATACTATAAGAACATATACTCAACTAAGTTTAAAGAAATGGATGATTTCCTTTATTTATATGATCTACCTAAATTAAATCAAGATGAGATAAACCATTTAAATAGACCATAACAAGTCCAGAGATCCATTCAGTTATCAAAAAATCTCCCAACTAAAAAAAAGTCCAGGCCCAGATGGATTCACTGGTGGATTTTTTTTTTTTTTTTTTTTTTATTTGCATGAAGTGTCTTTATTTTGCCTTAGCTCTTTCTGTCTTTTTTTTTTTTTTTTTTAATTTTTATTAACATTTTCCATGATTATAAAATATATCCCATGGTAATTCCCTCCCTCCCCACCCCCACACTTTCCCGTTTGAAATTCCATTCTCAATCATATTACCTCCCCATTACAATCATTGTAATTACATATATACAATATCAACCTATTAAGTATCCTCTTCCCTTCCTTTCTCCACCCTTTATGTCTCCTTTTCAACTTACTGGCCTCTGCTACTAAGTATTTTCATTCTCACACAGAAGCCCAGTCATCTGTAGCTAGGATCCCCATATGAGGGAGAACATGTGGCGCTTGGCTTTCTGGGCCTGGGTTACCTGACTTAGTATAATACTTTCCAGGTCCATCCATTTTTCTGCAAATTTCATAACTTCATTTTTCTTTACCGCTGAGTAGAACTCCATTGTATAAATGTACCACATCTTCATTATCCACTCATCTGTTGAGGGACATCTAGGCTGGTTCCATTTCCCAGCTATTATAAATTGAGCAGCAATAAACATGGTTGAGCATGTACTTCTAAGGAAATGAGATGAGTCCTTTGGATATATGCCTAGGAGTGCTATAGCTGGGTCATATGGTAGATCAATCTCTAGCTGCTTTAGGAACCTCCACACTGTTTTCCACAATGGCTGGACCAGATTGCATTCCCACCAGCAGTGCAGAAGGGTTCCTTTTTTTCCACATCCCCGCCAACATTTATGATCATTTGTTTTCATGATGGTGGCCAATCTGACAGGAGTGAGATGGAATCTCAATGTAGTTTTAATCTGCATTTCCCTGATGACTAGTGACGTAGAACATTTTTTTAGGTGCTTATATGCCATTCGTATTTCTTCCTTTGAGAACTCTCTATTTAGCTCCTTAGCCCATTTTTTGATTGGCTTGTTTAATTCCTTATTGGTTAACTTTTTGAGTTCTTTGTATATCCTAGATATTAATCCTTTATCAGATATATAGCTGGCGAAGATTTTTTCCCATTCTGTAGGTTGCCTCTTTGCTTTTTTCACTGTGTTCTTTGCGGTGCAAAATCTTTGTAATTTCATTAGGTCCCAGTGGTTAATCTGTGGTTTTATTGCCTGAGCAATTGGGGTTGTATTTAGAAAGTCTTTGCCAAGACCAATATGTTGGAGGGTTTCCCCTACTTTTTCCTCTAGCAGTTTCAAAGTTTCCGGTCTGATGTTAAGGTCTTTAATCCATTTGGACTTAATTCTTGTGCATGGCGAGAGAGAAGAATCTATTTTCATCCTTCTGCAGATATTTATCCAGTTTTCAAAACACCATTTGCTGAAGAGGCTGTCTCTTCTCCATTGAGTATTTTTGGCATTTTTATCGAATATCAGGTGGCTATAGCTACTTGGGCTTACATCTGGGTCCTCTATTCTGTTCCACTGATCTACATGTCTGTTTTTGTGCCAGTACCATGCTGTTTTTGTTACTATGGCTCTGTAGTATAGGTTAAAATCAGGTATGGTGATACCACAAGCCTCTTTTTTGTTGCTCAGTATTATTTTAGATATTCGAGGTATTTTATGGTTCCAAATGAATTTTTGGATTGTTTTTTCTATTTCCATGAAGAAAGCCTTTGGAATTTTGATAGGGATTGCATTAAATGTGTAGATTGCTTTAGGTAAGATTGCCATTTTCACGATATTGATTCTTCCAAGCCAGGAACAAGGGATGTTTCTCCACTTTCTAGTGTCTTCTGCAATTTCTCGCTTGAGTGTCTTAAAGTTCTCATTGTATAGATTCTTTACTTCCTTAGTTAGGTTTATTCCAAGGTATTTTATTTTTTTTGATGCAATTGTGAATGGGAGTGATTCTCTGATTTCATCCTCTGTGTGTTTGTTGTTAGCATATACGAAGGCTACTGATTTCTGTGTATTTATTTTGTATCCTGCTACATTGCTGTAGGTTTTGATTAGCTCTAACAGCTTGCTAGTAGAGTCTTTAGGGTCCTTTATGTATAGAATCATGTCATCTGCAAATAGTGATAACTTGATTTCTTCCTTTCCAATTTGTATCCCTTTTATGTGTGTCTCTTGCCTTATTGCTATGGCTAAGACTTCCAAAACTATATTAAATAGAAGTGGAGACAGTGGACACCCTTGTCTTGTTCCTGATTTTAGTGGAAAAGCTTCCAGTTTTTCCCCATTTAGTAATATGTTGGCTGTAGGCTTGTCATAAATAGCCTTTATTATATTGAGATATGTTCCTTCTATTCCCAGTCTCTGTAGGACTTTTATCATGAAGGGATGTTGGATTTTGTCAAATGCTTTCTCTGCATCTAATGAGATGATCATGTGGTTTTTGTCCTTCAACCCATTTATGTAATGTATTACATTTATAGATTTGCGTATGTTGAACCATCCCTGCATCTCTGGGATAAAGCCTACTTGGTCAGGGTGAATGATCTTTTTGATATACTCTTGTATTCTGTTTGCCAATATTTTGTTGAGAATTTTTGCATCTATGTTCATGAGGGAGATTGGTCTGTAATTTTCTTTTTTTGTTCTATCTTTGCCTGGTTTTGGTATCAGGGTGATGCTGGCCTCATAGAAGGAGTTTGGTAGGATTCCTTCTTTTTCTATTTCCTGGAAAAGCTTAAGAAGCAATGGTGTTAGCTCTTCCTTAAAAGTCTGGTAAAATTCAGCAGTGAATCCATCCGGGCCTGGGCTTTTTTTAGTTGGGAGATTATTGATAACTGCTCGGATCTCCATGTTTGTTATAGGTCTATTTAAGTGATTAATCTCATTTTGATTTAATTTAGGTAGGTCATATAGATCAAGGAAATCATCCATTTCTTTCAGATTTTCATACTTTGTGGAGTATATGCTTTTATAGTATGTCCCTATAATTTTTTGAATTTCTCTGGAATCTGTTGTGATGTTACCTTGTTCATCTCTGATTTTATTAATTTGTGTCTCTTCTCTCTTTCTTTTGGTCAGATTTGCTAAGGGTTTATCAATCTTGTTTATCCTTTCAAAGAACCAACTCTTTGTTTCATTAATTCTTTGGATTGTTCTTTTTGTTTCTATTTCATTAATTTCTGCCCTAATCTTTATTATTTCTTCCCGTCTACTACTTTTTGGTTTGCCTTGTTCTTCTTTTTCCAAGGCTTTAAGGCGAAGCATTAGGTCGTTTACTTGCGACCTTTCTAATTTCTTAATATAGGCACTTAAGGCTATAAATTTACCTCTTAGAACTGCCTTCATTGTGTCCCAGAGATTTTGGTATGTTGTGTTCTCATTATCATTTGACTCTATAAATTTTTTGATTTCCTTTTTGATTTCTTCATTGACCCACTCATCATTTAGTAGTGTATTGTTTAGCTTCCATGATTTTGTGTATGCTCTGTAGCCTTTCTTGCTACTGATTTGTAGTTTAATTCCATTGTGGTCAGATAGAATGCAAGGAATTATTTCAATTTTCCTGAATTTGTTAAGATTTGCTTTGTGTCCTAATATATGGTCTATTTTAGAGAATGTTCCATGTGCTGCTGAAAAGAATGTATATTCTGCAGCCTTTGGATGAAATGTCCTGTATATATCTGTTAGGTCCATATCTTCTATGACCTCATTTAGTCCAGATGCCTCTCTGTTTATTCTTTCCCTGGATGACCTGTCAATTGATGAGAGTGGGGTGTTAAAGTCACCCACCACCACCGTGTTTGGTGTTATCTGTGACCTTAGTTCTAATAGTGTTTGTTTGACGAATTTGGGAGCCCCCATGTTAGGTGCATATATGTTTAGGATTGTAATGTCCTCCTGTTGGAGTGTGCCCTTAATCAATATAAAGTGACCTTCCTTATCTTTTTTGACTAACTTCGGACTAAAGTCCACCCTGTCTGATATTAGGATAGCAACCCCTGCTTGTTTTCTAGGCCCATTTGCTTGAAACACCGTCTTCCAACCTTTCACCCTAAGATAATGTCTATCCTTTGTAGAAAGGTGAGTTTCTTGAAGACAACAAATTGTAGGATCCTGCTTTTTAACCCAGTCTGCAAATCTATGTCTTTTCGTTGGGGCATTGAGACCGTTGATATTAAGAGATATTATTGAAAGGTGTGTATTTATGTTTGCCATTTGTGTGTGTGTGTGTGTGTGTGTGTTACTTGTTCTACCTGTGCTCTCTTCTGTTAACTGGTATTTGAGTATGGCTGGTTTTTTCTAGGTTCCTTATATGTGTGCTTTTCCTTTTGTTCAGCATGGAGGATTCTATCAAGTATTTTCTGTAGAGCTGGTTTTGTCTTCAGATATTCCTTTAACCTGCTTTTGTCATGGAATGTCTTTATTTCTCCATCTATTTGGATGGATAACTTTGCAGGATAAAGTAACCTTGGTTGACAGTTGTTATCTTTCAGAACTTGGAATATATCACTCCAGGCCCTTCTGGCTTTAAAAGTTTGTGTTGAATAATCTGCTGTAATCCTGATGGGCTTGCTTTTGTAGGTAACTTGATTTTTCTCTCTAACTGCTTTCAATATTTTTTCTTTGGTTTGTGTGTTTGGAAGTTTGAGTATAATGTGGCAAGGAGAGTTTCTTTCTGGGTTTTGTCTGGCTGGGGTTCTAAAGGCTTCCTGTATCTGTATTGGCACCTCTTTCCCAATTTGGGGAAAATTTTCCTCTATGATTTTGTTGAAGATGCCTACTATGCCTCTGGAGTGGAATTCTTCTCCTTCTACTATGCCCTGAATTCTTATATTGGATCTTTTCATAGTGTCCCGAATATCTTGAAATTCCCACTCATACTTTTGTATAAGTTTGTCTTTCTCTTTGTTGGACTGCATTAGGTCTGCCACCTGATCTTCTAGCTTAGATATTCTGTCCTCTCCCTCATCCATCCTACTGGTGAGATTTTCTACAGAGTTTTTTATTTCATTAACTGTGTTCTTCATTGCTAGTAATTCTGACTGGTTTTTCTTTATTATTTCTATTTCTCTATTTATGTCTTGTATTGCCTTCTTTATTTCATTAAATTGGTGTCCTGCCTCTTCTTTGATTCCTTTGATTTCCTCTTTGATTTCCTCTTTGATTTCTTCTTTGATTGTTTTCATGTGTTCTTTGACCTCTTTGAACATATTTATAATTATTCTTTTGAACTCTTTCTCAGGCATTTCCTCTAACTCTTTCTCACTGGAGGACATTTCTGATGCATTAATACTTTTAGGTGGATTTATATCGTCTTGCTTTTTAGTGTTTCTTGTGTTATAATGTATATATTTTTGCATCTTGGATTAAGTTAATGCTTGGATTTTCTAGCTAGCTGTGTATTCTTAGCTGTATCAATTGATTTGGTGTAATATATTTTCAGGGTAGGACCTTAAGGTATTAGGTGTGGCTCTTAAGACTTTCAGAGTATCTACAAAGATGTTCTTAGGGGTTGAGTTTCCCTGCTATAGGAGTATTCAAGCAGGCTGAGTGGAATAATATACTGGTAGATTCTAAAATTCAGCTAAACACTGTACCCATTCCATCAAAAACAGCCCCGAGTATGTATGCAAGAGTAGTTATTATAATGACCAGATCCTCTATCAACAAAGAGGTTTAGATTTCTGGTCTGTTGAGGTATCCAAGTCAGCTTGTGACCAAGTGAGACCCTTCCCTGGTGCAATCCCAGTTACCTTGGGTGATTGTGGTCTCAGTCAAGTTGCTGCCTGGGTCGTCGGGCTGCTGTTCTGATTTCTGGAGCTGGGCACTTGCTTTTCCTACGGGGCAAACTGAGCTGCTGCCGCCGCCTCTGCAGCTGTTGTAGGCGCCACCCCCGGAGCCCCCACCGCTGCTGAAGCTGCCGTTGCCGTGTCCCCGAAGCCGCTGCTGCGGGATATGTCACCGCTGCCGCTCCTGGGTCCGCTGCTGCTGGGGCCACTGGTACCGGTGCTGGAGCCGCTGAAGTTGCTGCCAAATTCTGCTCCTGCTTGGGTCCCGCCGTCAGCCCAAGTTGGCGTGGCCGGGTCCCGGGCCGCTGCTGTGTTCGCTGGAGCTGGGTTCAGGCGGCAGGGGAGGGGAGGGAGCCGCGCTGTTCTGGTTGTATCGTTTCTCCACGTGTGCTTTTACCTCGCGGTCTGCTCCTCCCTCCGTTGCTCGCTGCCGCTCTCCCCTCACGTTTCCCGAGTTGCGGAGAGCGCGGTGTGAGGGGAAAATCCCGCACCTGGCTTGTCCTGCGGCTCGAGCCGAGAGACCGGTGGTTTTTCTGCCGCTCCGCGGTTGCGGCGGGTAGCCGAGCGGCCCGGAGCCGCTGTTCCCGCCTGTGCAGGCTCTGGATGCTCTGGAACTCTTCTACTTCTCCGCTGCCGCCTCAACTTCCTATACACCTCACTTTTTAGTAAAAGTGTGTATTTTGCTGAGTTTTTTTTTGGTCTTCCCCCCCCAGGCTGTTTTGGCGTGGTACCTACGCCGCCATCTTAACCGGAAGTCCACTGGTGGATTTTACTAGACCTTCAAGGAAGAACTAACACCAATGCATCTCAAGCTTTTCCATAAAATAGAAAAAGGAAGGAACTCTACCAACTCCTTCCACAAAGCCAGCATCACCCTGATACCAAAACCAGACAAAGACAGAACAAAAACATAAAATTACAAACCAATCTCCCTCATGAACATAGATGCAAAAATTCTGAATAAAATATTGGCAAACAGAATACAAAAATATATCAAAAAGATTATTCATCCCAACCAAGTTGGCTTTATCCCAAGGGTGCAGGAATGGTTTTGGATTGTTTTTCCTATTTCTGTAAAGAATGCCATTGGAATTTTAATGGGGATTTCGTTAAATACGTAGATTGCTTTTGGTAAGGTTGACATTTTCACAGTATTGATTCTTCCAATCCAAGAACATGGGCTGTCTTTTCACAAATAAATAAATGTAACACATCATATAAATGGTCTGAAGGACAAAAATCACATGATCATTTCAATAGATACAGAAAAGGCATCCAACAAAACCCAACATTTCTTCATGGTAAAAGTATTGCAGAAACTGGGAATAGAAGAAACATATCTCTACATAATAAAAGCTATTTATGACAGACATACAGCCAACATAATAATAAATGGGAAAAAACGTGAAGCTTTTCCACTAAATTCAGGAACAAGACAAGGGTGTTCACTGTCCCCACTTTTATTTAAAATAGTACTGGATGTCTTGGCTATAGCAATAAGGCAAGAGACACACATAAAAGGGATACAAATCAGAAAGGAAGAGATCAAATTATCATTATTTGCAGATGATATGATTCTTTATATAAAGGACCCTAAAGACTCGACCAGCAAACTGTTAAGGCTGATAAACATTTTTAGCAAAGTTGCAGGATACAAAACAAGCACACAGAAATCAGTAGCATTCCTATATACTAACAACAAACATGTGGGGGATAAAATCAGGGGACCTTTCCCATTTACAATTGCCTCAACAAAACATAAAGTACCTTGAAATAAACTTAAACAAGGAAATGAAGGATCTGTACAATGAGAACTTTAAAACACTCAAGCAAGAAATTGCAGAAGACACAAGAAAATGAAAAGACATCCCATATTCTTGGATTGGAAAAATCAATACTGTGAAAATGTCAACCTTACCAAAAGCAATCTACGTATTTAACGAAATCCCCATTAAAATTCCAATGGCATTCTTTACAGAAATAGGAAAAACAATCCAAAAATTCATCTGGAAGCACAAAAAACCTGAAATAGCCAAAACAGTTTTGAGCAACAAAAATAAGGCTGGTGGGGGCTGGAGAGATGGCTTAGCGGTTAAGCGCTTGCCTGTGAAGCCTAAGGACCCCGGTTCGAGGCTCGGTTCCCCAGGTCCCACGTTAGCCAGATGCACAAGGGGGCGCACGCGTCTGGAATTCGTTTGCAGTGGCTGGAAGCCCTGGCGCGCCCATTCTCTCTCTCTCCCTCTGTCTTTCTCTCTGTGTCTGTCGCTCTCAAATAAATAAATAAAAATTAAAAAAAAAAAAATAAGGCTGGTGGGCCAGGCATGGTGGTACACACCTTTAATCCCAGCACTTGAGAGGCAAAGGTAGGAGGATCACTGTGAGTTCAAGGCCACCCTGAGACTACATAGGGAATTCCAGGTCAGCCTGGGCTAGAGTGAGACCCTACCTCAAAAAACCAAAAAATAAAAAATTTAAAAATAAGGCTGGTAGTATCACCATATCTGATTTTGAGCTATATTACAAAGCCTTGGTAACAAAAACAATATGGTATTGGCACAAAGACAGACATGTAGATCAATGGAACAGAATAGAGGACCCAAATATTAATCCAGGCAGCCACAGCCTCCTGATTTTTGACAAAAGTGACAAAAATATTCATTGGAGGAAAGACAGCCTCTTCAACAAGAGATGCTGGAAAAACTGGATATCTATATGTAGAAGGATGAAAATAGACCCTTGCCTTTCTCCATGCACAAGAATCAAATCCAAGTGGATCAGGGACCTTAATATCAGACCTGAAACTCTGAAATTGCTGGAGGAAAAGGTAGGAGAAACCCTTCAACATATTGGCATAGATAAAGACTTTCTGAATATAATTATTCAGGAAATAAAGTCTCTAATCAACCACTGGGATCTCATGAAATTACAAAGCTTTTATATAGCAAAAGACAATGTGAATACAGCAAAGAGACAAGCTACAGAATGGGAGAAAATCTCTGCCAGCTACACATCTGACAGAGGATTAATATCCAGTATATACAAAGAACACAAAAAACAGAACAGCTAGGTGTGGTAATGCATGCCTTTAATCTCAGCACTTGGGAAGCAGAGGTAGGAGGATTGCCCTTAGTTCAAGGCCACCCTGAAACTACATAATGAATTCCAGGTCAGCCTGTGCTACAGTGAGACCCTACCAAAAAAAAAAAAAAAGAAAAAGAACAATAAGAAATCAAACAATTCAATTAAAAAATTGCTATGGGCTATAAAACTAAATAGAGTTCTCAGTGGAAGAAATACAGATAGCATATAAACATCTAAAAGAGTGTTCTATGGCCTTACCAATCAGGGAAATGGAAATTAAAACTACTTTGAGATTTCATCTCTCTCCTGTCAGAATGGCTACCATCAACAAAACAAATGACAATAAGTGTTGGTGACTCAAGGCCCTTGGTATCCCACCAGAAATAAATGGTAAGATCCTATTGCTGAAGACTCCACATACTTGGGCTGCAAGGTCACTAAGAAATCCTGCTGGAGCTGAGCTGAAAACCTCCTCCATGTAGGCCAGATGACAGAAAGCTGGAAAAAGTCATGCTGCATGCAGTTCAATAGGAGAGAGAGTGAAGATACTCAACAAGCCTTATATTTGGCCAACAAGGCCAAATGAGCCAATGGGTGCAATAGTGGCACATCTGTTATGGGGGAAACCAACTGTTCTCTAATTGGACTAGAGGCCAACTCCATGGGAGAGAATACATCCCTGATTACTGAAAACCTACAACAGGGTTAGTCATGAGCCCCAGGGGTGTAATGTCTGCTGCTGTCTGGCTAAATGTATATATATATATATATATATATATATATATATATATATATATATATATATATGTATGTATGTATATGTATATATATATATATATATATATGTGCATATATATATATATATATATATATATATACTATGCTCACCAAAGTGTCCAGTAAGCACTTCTCTTAATGTTCATAGCCATATATTAATGCTACTCTCACTTTTGATTAGAGAACCTTCTCTTTCAGATGGCAGTGACTTTGGGATGACTCAGAAGGCACCATGGTGCTGAGAAGAAGTGACAGAGGAGTGCTCCGCACTGAAATATCTCTATCACACTTTCCAAGGCTCAGGGTCCACTGCAGAAGAGGTGGCAGAAAGAATATAAGAGCCAAAGGAAGGATAGGCTCCTTACAATGCACTCTTCTAGATACAAAATGGCCTGGATATCCATCACCTCACAGTGCCTGACACTACCTACACAAAACCATCAAAATAGGAGGAAAAGATCATGATATAAAAATAGAGACTGATTGAGAGGGGGAGGGGATATGATGTAGAGTAGAGTTTCAAAGGGGAAAGTGGGGAGAGGGAGGGAATTACCATGGGATATTGTTTACAATTATGGAAGTTGTCAATAATAAATAAATAAATGTTAGTAAGGATGCGGATAAAGGGGAACCCTTCTACACTATTAATGGGAATGTAATCTGGTACAGCCATTGTGAAAATCAGTGTGGAGGTTCTTGAGACAGCTAAAAATAGATTTACCATATAATCCAGCTGAAACTCCTAGGCATATATCCTAAAGACTCTTCTCACTGCCTTAGAGATACTTGCACAGCCATGTTTATTGCTGCTCTATTCACAATAGCTAGGAAATAGAACCAGCCTAGATGTCCCTCCACAGATGAATGGATAATAAAGATGTGGTACATTTACACAATTCAGGGGTAAAGGAAAATGAAATTTGTAGGGAAATGGATGAATCTGGAAAGGATTAAATCCAAACATCATATATTCTCTCTCATGTGGATTCTAGCTACAACTGTATGGACTTGTGTGTGCACTGGATCCAAAAATCGGTAGCAGAGGCCAGTAAGCTAGAAAAAGGCTATAAGGGAGGGAGGAAAGAGAAGGACTTAAGGGGATGGTATTGTATGTATGTAAGTAGAAGAACAGATTACAGGGAGGGGAAAGGCCAGGGGAAGAGATTGTATAAGAGAAGGGTGGGGGGGGGGAAGGGTCAATCAAAATTCAAGATATTCTAAATAAGACATATGAAAACCTACTTTTTTGAATAATGGCACATCCATAAACTTTAAATTATTACTAGAAAATTTTCAGTGCCAGCGATGGGATACCTTCCAGTGAGTTGTTGGCCAGGGAGGTCCCTGTTGCCTCCAAAACATTGCAGGCTATTGCCCAGACCCTTGGTTTCCCTTGAAAAACAGATGGTAAGACCCTATTGCTGAAGACTTCACATGCCTGAGCAGCACAGTTACTAAGAAATCAAGCTGGAGGTGATCAGAAAACCTTCTCCCTGTGGACCAGCCAACTGAAAGGTGGAAAAAGCTGTACTGCATGCAGCCTTATTGGAGATAGAAGTCATCAGCAGTAAAAACAGTGGACACTGGAAGCCTCAAGTTTGGCCAGGCAGGCCAACTGACCGAACGAATGCAATAGTGGCATGTCTGCTCTGGAGAAAACCAAGTGCTCTCTTATTGGACTGAAAGCCCACTCTATGGGAGGGAATACATGCCTGGTACTGAAAACCTAATGACATGCCTATGACAGGGGAGGTCATGAGCCTTAGGGGTATAAAGCCTGCTCCTGGTCTGGATAAATGTATATATTATTCTCACTAAATTGCCCTGAAAGCACTACACTTAATGTTCATACTCATATATTAATGCTACTCTCACTTCTGGTTAGAGAAGCTTCTCTTTTCAGATGGAAATGACCACTGGGATGACCCAAAAAGGCAACATTGTGCTGAGAAGAAGGGATGGAGAAGTGTCCAGCACTGAAACATTTCACACCCTCCAAGGCTCAGGGTCCATTGCAAAAGAGGTAGCAGAAAGAGTGTAAGAGCCAAAGGAAAGGTACCACTCCTTACATACAACTGTCCAGACAGAAATTGGCCTCAAAAATAATATAAAATAAAAATATATATAAAATAATATAAAATAAAATAAAATGAACAATGCAATGTCCTCAATACAGGTCCTGGAATCCAGTGTTTCATGATGTCAGGTAGGGGCCACATAGCTATTCTAGCAGCAGAAGTCACAACTAAAGCAGTAATCTCTCACACCATGCCTGTAAGTCACCTGGGCTATTGAGAACTGCTGAGGTTTACATAAGGGTCAATCCACACATCTCCATTCCAGGGCAGCCACTGCCGAGCCTGAGTCTCAATGGGTCACTTTACTTTAACAACTGTATCATGGGCAAGACCTTAAACTCTACAACCTCCAAAACAAACAACATTTTGATGATCTGGAAAACATACATGTCACATCTGAGTTCTTTCTTTCCCATGCCTCCTTAGTGTGAAAGTCACACAACTCTTTTCAGACTGACAAATGAACACCCTAAAGGAAGCTTTCACAAATAAAACAGCAGCAATAGGAGGAGCAGGAATGTAGACTGTCTTCACACCTTGAGAGCCTACTCCAGCCAGATGTATGATCCATCTCTGCAAGAGCCTGAGTACTTGGCTTTTCACTTCTCATTGAATGTTTCCGGTGACAGAGAACTCATCACCTCCCCTCATAATTAATGGGCCATTCCATTGAAGTTGAAGCATTTGTTCAAATGAATGTTGCTTCAGCACTAACTGTATGCCAGACATTGCATTAAGGTGCTAAGATGAAGAGACGTAAGGTTCTCAATTCCTAATGTGGGATACTGAAATAAAAATGACAATACAATATGTTTGGTTAGTCATTGGTTAGAGGTTTTGCCTACGAAAAACAACGAGGCCTAGTACAGGGATGGAGAGCAGCAAACGTATGAATCTATAAGGGTGGCCAAGGAGAACAGGGACATGGAAGCAGCCTCCTGAATGATTGGAGAAGGTGCACAAGGCAAGTAACTAGACCACAAGAGTCAGTACAGTGCTTACTGCCCAAGCGTGAGGGCCTGAGCTCAGATCCCCAACACCCATGAAAAACTTGGGTGTGGTGGCCCGAACCTATAATCCCAGCACTGGAAAGGTGGGGACAGAAGGTTCCCTGTGGTTTGCTAGTGAGCTTGTCTAACTAAATCAGTCATCTCTGGGTTCAGTGAGACCCTGTCTCAAAAAACAAGGTGGAGGGTGATTGAGGAAGACACCAACATAAGCCTCTGGTTTCCACACACATGTATATACCACACCCTGGACATATACAAAGAGAGTATTTATAACAATAATTTTATGAGATTGACACACTACATACTGTGCTAACGAGGCTCCTTTATAACAGTAATTTTAAAAAGTTAATCACGAACAGCAGGTATAAAGACAAAGGCCCTGCAGCAAGAATGAATGTTTTTTTCTCCTATCCAAAGGTGATCTGGGGCTGACGATGTAGCTTAGTTAGTAAAAATGCTTGCCTGGCATGAACAAAGCCCTGGGTTCAATTCCTAGCACTGCTTAAACCAGGTATGTTAGCACATACCTGTCATCCCAGCACTCAAGGGATAGAAGGAGCTGTACCAGAAAGTTCTCCTCAACTACACAGGGACTTGGGTGCTAGCCTGGGATACATATGACACCATCTCTCTGTCTCTCTCTCCTCTCTCTCACACACACACCACCACCACATTAAGAAAAGCAATATGGACTACATGATTTATCCTTTCCACATAGTCTTAAATCTCACCACCATCATGTCCATCACTGAACACCAACACTGGCACGGTTGATGATTAAGCCAAGAAAGTTCCATAGCTGTCTTATTAAACATTTTTTAAAATATTTATTTACAAGAAACAAAGGGAGGGAGAGAGGGAAGGAGGAAGAGAGGGAGGGAGGGAGAGAGGGAGTAAACAGAAAGAGAGAGAGAATAGGTGCACCAGGGCCTCCAGCCACTGTAAACGAACTCCAGATACATACACCACCTGTGCATCTGGCTTTATGTGGGTGATCGAACCTGGATCCTTTGGCTTTGCAGGCAAGAACCTTAACTGCTAAGTCATCTCTCCAGCCCCACAGCTGTCTTTTCTGACTTCATCTCTTCCTATTTTGTCCACTTCTCCACTGGATCCAGCTGGCTTTGGAGTTTACACAGTTGTGTCCTTTGTATGTAATTATCATCCTGTCTACATCTTCATTCCAGTTTCTGATAAATATGTTACATGGGCGAATCTGAAGGATGACGCCTCATGCAAGTCTCCCAGACCCACACTAGGCTCACAGCCAAGGTTCTTTCAGGTCCCTCTTATTCGTTCTGCAATCTCCAGTGTATCCTTCTCAACAGAGAAGGTGGAAATGCAATCAAAAATGAGTGATTCAGCTTTCTCTAAACCATCTGTGAACAGTCTGTTCCAAGCAGCAGGCTGAAATGTTTTCACATATGAATGACACCCCAAGCTGTAAGTGAATGCAAAGCATGAGAACTATTAGGTTATGCATCCATTCTACGCCACATGCATCTCCAGATTTCATAATTATCTTCCATACCCAGAACACTGCCAGATACTTCAAACACATTCAGTAAATATTTACTGAAGTGTATGTGTGAATGTTACAGAAGATATCCAGGAAAAATCTCCAAACAGGACCTGACACTGATGCCACCAGGTTATGAATTTTCTACTTCCTGGTGCTCCTGTTGTTCGCTGCTATGTAACAAAACATTTAGAAACTTAGTAACCTAAAACAACTGCAATCTTTAATTTGCTCATAAGTTTGCAATTTGGGCAGGGACAGCTTGCCTGTGCTCCACTGCCTGGAATACAGACATGCAGCCTCCCCTTGCAGATGCTGGCTTCTTCAGAGCCTGGAGGCACCCCTAGAGTCAATGACACAGAGCCATGTGGTCTTTTTACAGCCTGGTCTCATAAGTCACAAAGGATCATTCTGCCACATTTTATTGACTCAAAGTCACTAAGGCCAGCCTATAGGTAAGAAATGGTGGGCAAAGTGTCAAGGAATATGCAGATATTTTCACATCATTGCCCATGGGATTGTATGAGGCTACCAGATCCTACCACTGTCCTTAAGCACAAATGCCAAATAACATCATATCATGCTGGATATATTAAATATATAGCACAATAAAATTTATTTAAAAAAAAAACCTGCCTGCTTTCTACAGATGGGCCACAGAGTTGCACTGAGCAAAAATAAGGAATGTCTGCAAGTCTTGTAAAGCTTCTTTGTTTGGGAATCCTGCAGAGTTGTTCTCATGTCTTGTAGCTATATCTAGAAGAATCAGATTCCTTTGTTTCCTAAATAAAAGGAAGCTGGAATTGCAGGTGACCATGGGTCCAAATTAGGACGACTGAATATTCGCCCAGCACAGCTCAGAGTAGGGCCTAGAAAGGCAATACCCCAATAATGGTTGGCATTGCATCCTAACAGAATCAAAACCCTCCCAGGAGTCTGTGTCTAGAGGCCTGAATACTGTCCCATTCAAGCTTAGCAAATCCTTCACCAGTGTAGGGTAGAAACGGCTTTAGGTCCACCCAATCCTGCTTTCTTTCTCTCCAGGGCACAGCTACACTCCATTTCCTGGCCTCCACAGCAGTTGGGATGAGACCATGTGACCAAGTCCTGGCCAAAGAAATAAGGACTTAGTGAAGACTACTTCTGAGCCTGGGCCACAAAAATCTAGTGTGGCCCTTTTAAACCTTTCCTTGTCTACTGCCTGAACGGAGACTTCTGGGATCTGGAGGAGGGCAGCGACGCGACCATATTAAATGAGTAGGAAATTGCTGCATAATTAGAAATTAAACTTTTATTACCTTAAGCCACCTTGCAAACTGTTTTGGTTGTTGGTCTACCTAGACTGTGAAGCTTAATTTTCACTCAGGAACTGTTTGCTCTTGTTCATCTACTACTATGAGTGGAATACACTCTACTCGCACACTAGAAAAAGAAATGGGTATCAGCATCACCCTTGGGCAGTGAATATCTAACGGGCACAGCTTGAAAATACAACTTTTCCTGGAAAGACCTGAAAAAGTGCATACTACTACTCCGGTAATAGGTTAATAAGAAAGGCGAGGTCTGTAGGAACGTAGACTTTTAAAAATCAGGTTCAAGGTTAATTCAAGGAGGAAAGTCGCACCCGCTGTCTGATACACTGTTGCAAAGAGGCCAGCGAGAGAACAGAGCGAGCCCAAGGGGACCTGCTCCCACCTCCGCCCTCAGACAATGCCGGTTGAGAGAGCACCGGGCAGAGGGAAAGCGGGGAGGACAGGCGACTGGGGAGAGAACAACGCAAGAGCCGTGGGGCGACACGGGTGGGGTGTCTCCCGCGAGCAAGGGCTGCTGCAGAGCGCGCGTGCACGCCCGCACGCCCACCGCTGCACACTTACACACACAACCACACACCCTTCCCCCGCCGCCCCCCACGCCCTTCCTGCGGGGGGAGCAGCACACTCCCGGGGGAGACCCGGGGAGAAGGGGTGCGTGAGCGCCACCCCACGCGAGTGCAGCGGGGGCCGCGGGGCCGGAAGGACGCCGCCCCGCCCCGCGGGCAGCCGAGAGCGGGAGGCGAGGAGCCGCCCGCGCAGGCCACGCCCCCTGGGCCGGCCACGCCCCCTCTGCGGCGGGCGAGGGGCGGGGCGGGGCGCGGCGTATATAAGACGAGGGGCGGGCGCCGCTCTTTTGTCTCTTGCTGCAGCGACGCGAGTGGGAGCACCAGGAGCCCGGGCTCGGAAGGAGTCTCCACACGGTGAGACGCCGCGCTAGGGCCCGGCAGGCCTGGGTGGGGTCGGGGCCGGGGCGTCCAGCGGGTGCGTCCGGGGGCCACAACTGCGACCAGCCGGGGACGGACTCCGGGGCTGGCGGGCCACACCCTGGGGCTTGGGGGGGGGCTCGGGCGCGCCCAAATCTTCGGCTGCCTGGGCTGCAGGAAACGCCTCGGCGGGAATGCCACGTCGAGAGGTGTCGGCCGTCTCGGGGGCGGCCCTGGTCCCCCAGGCCCCGGCCAACAGCCTTGGCTTGTCCCTCTAGGATTGCTTTAAGAAAATGGCAGACAAACCAGACATGGGGGAAATCGCCAGCTTCGATAAGGCCAAGCTGAAGAAAACCGAGACGCAGGAGAAAAACACCCTGCCGACCAAAGAGAGTGAGTGCGCCCCCTCCGCGGGTCCCCACCCCGGCGCCCCACCCCGTCCTTCCTGTGCCAATCCTGTCCCCATCCCCATATGGCCAGCGCCCCCCTATCTGGGCGGCCTCAACCACCCTTTCGGTTACACAAAGCACCTCGTCTTTCCCCCAGCCCACTTATTAACGCCCAGACCTCGTGGGTGCCTCTCCCACACCAGGTTTGTGAGCTCCTACGGTTGGGTGGGGGGGGGTGCAAGGTGGCTTCATCAGTGCCCGCCTTCCCCTCTCCGCAGCCATTGAACAGGAAAAGCGGAGTGAGATTTCCTAAAAGCCTAGAGGATCCCCTACCCCCGTCATCTCTTGAGTCCCCTCGTGATGTGGAGGAAGAGCCACCTGCAAGATGGACACGAGCCACAAGCTGCACTGTGAACCCGGGCACTCCGCGCCGATGCCACCGGCCTGCGGGTCTCTTTAGGGACCCCCAATCGGACTGCCAAATTTCTCCGGTTTGCCCTGGGATATTATAGAAAATTATTTGTATGATTAATGAAAATAAAACACACCTCGTGGCATGGCTGGCGTGGTCTGAATCTCTTCGTAGAGTGTACGTGGGCAGTGCCGCCGCGGTAAAGCCTCCACTCTTTGGAGTGAGTTGTGCCGCAGAGGGAAGGGAGGGGAGGGGCTCGGAGAAAGCCCGCTCAGGGATCATTTTTATTTGGGGTTCTTAGCGGATGGGCTCTTGATAAAGCAACCCATGAAAAATTAACCCCACTTTGTCTCTTGAAAAAAATGCGTCTCGGGGGTAAGATTTATCAATGATGGGCTTTTCAAGTCCCACTCTTTTTGTGGGTAGAGGCAGTGACTTCAGCCTGCGAAGAAGGAGGGAGAAACCCATTCTGGAATGTTAGAAATTGGGCGAGGTCACAGGCCCCCAGAAGGCTTTCTTCTGGCCCTTCGGGAAGACGCGAGAATAAAAACAAAGGCGGATATATCAGAACTAGAGCCGGGCTTTTTGTGTCTAACCCAGTTCAGAACCTTGCACTGAAGATTAGTTAGCCTTGAGAGGGAGTGCTGGCCGAGCCGCCCCTGGTGCTGCGCTCAGCAAGAAGGGTGGGAATGTGGTGGGAGGGAGTGAAGCTGCAGCCGCCGAGCGGAGCAGCGGGAGGTCACACCCTCCAGACCCACGGGGAAGGGGTGGGGCCAGCCCGGAGGGGCCTAGCGGAGGAGGAGTCTGGGGCTGCCTTGCCAGAAACCGGCTTGTGATTACAGACAGAGGTGGCAGTTTCCTGGAGGAGGGAGACAAATTGCCTAAGAGATCTGTCCCACATTTTTGCCTGACCCCGAGGGACTGGACAATGGGTGAGGGCAATTAGTTCAACTGAGTAGCCCCTGGCTATAGAAAGTTGAAATAGGCAATCTCGATAGACCAGAGGACAGCAGGCGAAGGGAGCCTGTTTAACATAAAGGACTGACTTGACAGAGCTACACTCTCACCTCCTGCGTGCACCTCCTGCTGGTACGTGGACATCCCGTACCTGGGAGACTTGAGTGGAAAAGGACTCCTAGTCGTTGACACTGGTGACTGCCGTGCTAGCCGGTGCTTGCCCACACTCAAGGCTTACTGGGGAGTCCATCATGTAGCTTCTGTGAGGCTGTGATCCAATCGAGGGACTTTCCAGTGACATAGCTGCTTTATAGTCCCATACTCAGTATTCACTCATGCTCCTGCAAGCCAAGCAAACTCACTGGTTTTCAAAGAGAGAAAGGCTTACTGCATTGCCAGCCCGCCTCACCTGCTCCAACTTAGTTGTGCTAAAGCTAAACTGCTTCCTGGGCCCCTCCCCCACTGTTATTCTGCCTTCCCTGATTGACAAGGCCCAACCATTGAGTCTGGATAGTAACTCTGGTACACGGAAGCAAAATATACTCGTCTCCTTCCCTGGGCCAATCCAGGATACAATATTGGTGGGGGCCGGTGGCGGGGGGGGGGGGGGGGGGGGGGAGTATTGTTCATTCACAATTGAAGCTGATGATGGAAGGTTGCATATTACCCAAATGACAATCGCACTAGCCAGCTTGGTCTCTATAGTACGTGTAGATAAGTTATAAATAGAAAAGGTTTCTTTCAGCTCAGTTTTATTAGTTTGTGCCTATGATTCAATTGAGCCATTGCTTTGGATCCGTGATGGAGGAACGCAGCGCGGTGGGCGTGCAGGGCAAATCTCACAATCTGACCTCATGAGAGAAAGAGGTGAGGGTGACCATCCCATAGGGCACTCCAGGGGACACAGCCCCAGTGGCTTCAGGATCTTCCGCTTGGGTTGGGAAGATGGTTCAGTGGATAAAGATGCTTGTTTGCAAAGCCTGTCTGCCTGGGTTGGATTCCCCACAAAGCCAGATGCGCAAAGTGGTGCGTGTATCTGGAGTTCATTTGCAGTGGCTAGATGTCTTGGTGTGTTGTGTTCTCTCCTTCTCTCTCGCTCCTTGCAAAGACATATTTTTAAAAATCTTCCACTTGCCCCTCACCTCTTAAAAGGGTTAGTGACCTCTCAATGATACATACACCCTAAGGAGCAATCCTCTACCATGGGACTTTGAGGGGCGGAAAAAAAAGTATATAAAAAGTATATAGGTCTCAACCAGTTAGATTTTGGATATTGGGTTACAGATTTTTGTACAATTCAGAGGCTGTATTCTTGTTCAGTTTCAGTCAGCATGGGCTTTTGGAGCACCCAAAGAGTGCCTTTCACTGTATCAAGTCTATGGAGGCTATGAAAGACATGTGCAATGAACGATGCAAAAAGTACAATAAACTAGAGACATATAAACAATGCCTCATGGGAAGACAGACAAAAAAGTTGACTCTGACCAGAATGGGGGGGGGGGGGTGTTTCTTCACGGAAGAGGAAGCATTGAATGAAGACTGAAGAAGTGAGAGTGGGGTGGGGCTTTCTCAGCAGAAGCCTTGCGTTGTGACAAGGAGCAAGTTCAGTGAGGGAAAGGGCAACCATTCAGTGAAAACAGAAGCAGCCTCAAAATTAGCCTAGCAAGTAAGGTGGCTGTGCTATATGCAGCAAGCTTGGAAGCCAGTACAGATTCGAGGGCAAAGTGATCCGAAGCGTATGTAAGAGCACAAGGAAGATGCTGTGGAAGACACAGGTGGTTAGCTACTCACTTACCACCATCACCACTAATCACCGTCACCCCTATCACCACCATCCCCATCACCACTGAGTCACCAACACCTTCACCATCATTGCCATCGCCAGTAACACTCCCTCTACGTCATCTCCGCAAGCACCGTTACCACCACCGCCTCATTTCCTTTGACCATGACTATGAAACATGGCAAACGTAACCAAATTCAATTCAGATATCAGGTAGTTGGTGTGCTTCAAAAGGTCCAGCCCACCAAGCATGGTGGCTCATGCCTTTACCTTGGGAGGCAGAGGTAGGAGGATCACCAAGAGTTCAAGTCCAACCTGGGACTGCAGTGAGTTCCAAGTCAGCCTGGACTACAGTGAGACTCTGCCTTGAAAAAAAAAAAAAGCCCAGCCCAAGGAATGAGACTTGATTAGTATAAATTTGAGACATCCAGAGGTTCAGTATTACACAATGTTTTAAGGACAATCTGTTTTTGTTGTCCTAAGGATTCCAGGACACTAATGACAATTCATGGACAGAGACCAGACTGCTTCACATTCTGCATGTCAGATTTACAGCATTAAAGATTTGTCCCATGTCTACATAACTTTTTAACATTTTCATTTATTTCCTTTCCTGCATGTGTGCACATACACACACATATATGCCCACATGTCAGGACCTCTTGCTGCTGCAAACACCACCAAGTTTACATAGGTGGCTTGGGAATTGAACCCTGTTCTAACAGACTATGTGAGCAAGCACCTTTAACCTCTAAGCCATCTTTCCAGCCTCTGCATGACTTTTTTAAGATTCTCAACCATAATATAACATATGTAGGGGGAAAACATACATAGATATGTGATCAACCTTCACAAACCAAGCAAACCCTAGTGACCTTCCAGTCACACGAACTGTGGAGGCAGTTGTTATTTGTGGTGCTGCTGAGCAAGTCTAGGGCCTCGTGTGCTCTAGGCAAGCATCCACTGCTGAGCCAGCTATAGTCCCAGCTCTCACCTGAGTTCTACCAGCATGTGTATACTTCGCCTGTTTTATAACTTGAGTCTACAAGTAATTGTACCCAATTTTATTATGGACTCCATTTTCCAGGAATGCAAACTACCATGTAAATAGAAGTATACCCTTTTAACTCGCAGCATCACTGAGAATTGGTCACCACTATCACCACTGCAGAAAACCATGGTTCTAACACACTATCCCTCAGAGTGTCTGAACTGTTTTGGTGCAGCACAGTTGTATGAATATGAGTTTGATGCTGCCTATCCACAAGTGAAAAATAAAATACACTTTCAAGCTGCTAGAATACTTTGTGTCACATTGTGTTAATCAGAGATTTGGCCAGGCATAGTGGCACATGCCTTTGATCACAGCACTCGGGAGACAGAGGTAGGAAGATTGCCATGAGTTCGAGGCCACCCTGAGACTACAGAGTGAATTCCAGGTCAGCCTGAGCTACAGCGAGACCCTACCTCTAAAAAAAATGTTTATCTTGCTCACATAACACATCAGTTGCTATTCTACTTTTGTTCTGCATGTCTTTTTTTTTTTTCAGAGAGCCAAGCTAAACAAGAAACCCTTCTCTGGGACACACTGTTGGTGTGCCAAAGGAAAGAGGAATAGCAGTCATCATGCTATGACTTTTCACACTCTTCTCCAATGTGGCACTTCTAATTCCAAAGCAAATCCTGAAACAAGGCTGATATGGATTGGATGACCCAGTAAATCACAAGACATCAGACGTAGATGTATCATTCGGTTATAGAGACAGCAGGAAATAATTGAGACCCAAAATACAATTTACCATATATATTAAAATGCAAATATCTTTATTTCACTTTTATATTCCAGTTAGGGCTCATGTTGATTTGAGTTCCTAAAGTGGGAAAGGTAAGTTATATTTATCTTTGATTTTCATTTCAGAAAAGAGGAATGTTATTAGTTATTTTCCTTGTTGCTGTGACATGACAATGCCTGACAAGCAATAACTTTAAGAAGGAAGCATTTATTTTGGCTCCCAGTCCATCATGGAAGGAAAGGCATGGTAGCAGGAATTGCATCCAAGGCCAGGAAGCAAAGAGTTATGAATGCTGGTGCTCAGCAACCTTTTTCCTTTTTATTTATTCTAGAATTTCAGCCTATGTTATAGAGCTGTCCACATTCAGGATGGGTCTTCCGTCCTCTCAAATACCCTCATAGACATACCCAGAGATATGTTTCCATGGTGATTCTAAATCTAAAAAAGTTAACCACAAAGATTAATCATCACAATATCTTTAAAGGTTTGTTTGTTTGCTTGTTTGTTTGTTTGTTTGTTTGTTTGAGGTAGGGTCTCACTATAGCCCAAGCTGACATAAAATTCACTATGTAGTCTCAGGGTGACCTGGAACTCATGGCATTCTGCCTACCTCTGTCTCCCAAGTGCTGGGATTAAAGTCATGCACTACCACACCCAGCTCTGAAGAGATTTTGATCCTAAAGGCTTGGAAACCAGATGTCTAAGCAGGTCATGGTGACTCTATGAACAGCATCGGTGTTGCTTAAGAATAAGTGTAGATTTTAGTTCTGGCAAAGGAGAGCCAGGAGGAAGCCTGCTTACAGGTTCCTTAGAAAACCGTACATGATGAAGACATGCAGATGCCTTTGTGGAAGTATGCCATGTTTGAACCATGACAGTCATCTTGAAGCCATTAAAGGAAATGCTAACAGGAAGAGGGGGGTACACGAAAAAATGGAAAGAATGTGGGTACTTGGTGAGGCCTTGAGCTGCTAGGGTTTCCTGAAAGTGCTTTATCTTTGAACTTTTTGTTATGTGAAATAATAAATTTTTCCATATTTAAGAAATCTGTAGTTGTATTTTCTGTTATAGTCTAAAGAATTTTAATAACCATCAGCAGGAATGAGAAGAGTCTAGAAGTAAAAGCAGGGAAGACTTAAATTTGGGAAGGACCTGCAGATGGTAGCATGCGGTGAATGTTTAACAGATCAGTATGGTTCAGGGCAGAAGTGGAAAGGAGCTGATTTCAAACATTTGCAGGTTTCTGTGGTATAAATATTGCCAATTCAAGCTACCAACAGTATTACAATCAACTTGCTTTCCTTTATTTGCTTGCTTGCTTGCTTTTTTTTTTTTTTTTTTTTTTTGAGCAGGATCTTATGTAGCCCAGGATATCCTCAAACTCACTAGGTAGTCTAGGAAGGCCTTGAATTTATGATCCTCCTGCCTCTGCCTTACAAGTGCTAGGATTATAAGTATGCATCACCACACTCAGTTTAGGAGGTGTTGGGGTTCAAACACAGGGCTTCATGTGTAAGGCAAACACTTTCACCATCTGAGCCACATCCCTAGCCCCAGCTTGACCACTTTCTGAAAATTGTCTGTTGGCTCTTTGTTAACTTGTTCCAACTGGCTCCAGCACACCCCAGGCTACAGGAACGGTAAAGTGGAGAAGATACAGAAGATTCTGTAGAGGAAGAATTAGCAGAACTAATTAGATGTGGGCAATTTCAGAAGTTCTCATCTACCCAGCAAGCAGACACTTTAACTAGTACATGTGATTTCACTTCTCAAATTCCAGGGTACAAGACTAAACATCCTATAACCAGGGGCTAGGGGGAATAGCTCAGTCAGCTGGGGTCTAGAGTGTGGAACTCTTGCATACATGCAAATGTCAGGTGGGCGTGGTGGCCTGCCTGTAATCCCAACTGGGGGGGTTCTGGGAGCAAGCTGACTAGCTACAACTAGCCAAATCAGGAAGCTCTGGGCTCTGTGGAGACACAAGTCAACTTTATGGCCAATAAAGAGATAATCAAAAGGAAGCCGTGAAATTGGTTCTATAGCACTAGCCCATGAGAAGAGCAAAGTGAACTTGGAGACCTCATAGTGGCACAGAACCTGCATCAGGAAAACCCAGGAGGCCAGCACCAGGAGGAATCTGCCCAGAGCGAACGGGAGAGACACAGGCAGGGCTGGTGAGAGGCATCTGCTAGTCAGGGCTAGACTCTGTGTCAGCTCCTCAGCCCTAAGCTAGGTAGGTGCTGAAGATAAACAAGATAGATTCTTCTAGACCTCTTTCTGACTCAGGGAAAATGAATAGAAGCTCAGCTGAATGGTAAAATATGGACTCCTTCAATCTGATTAAAAACTAAAATAGTACTGAGCTTGATTTTTACCGCCCCCATGAAGTTCAGAAGATGGACCTTAATGGGCCTGATGGCTCGTCCCTGGCTTCATCTCACTTCATACTGTAATTCCTGTGTCCTCCATATCGCTCTCCCTGCAGCCAAATGGGTGTGTTCAATAGAAGCCAATAAGATCAGAAGGTCTTGGCTATCAACTGGAATTTTTTAAAAAAAATGGCCCGTGGGCACTGCTTAAAGTTATCAGATACCCAAACCCTACCTAAGACGTTTAACTACACTGTGGAGAAAATCCCGTTCTCTAGGAAGAAAACACTCACTTCTTGTATCAACACAGCCCTAAGACCTTCATTGTGTATCAGTGGCTAAAAAGAACCTTTTCTGTGAAGCACTTGTTTTTGTGTCAAAATGTTATCGCCTGACAAACTGTCCCTTATTTTGCTTGCTGCTACTCAGATGTCCAGGTTATTTGATCTGCTTGTTCTTACAGAAAAAAAAAAAAAAAAAAAAAAAAAAGCAGTCACACACATAACTGTATCATGGGGAGTCTTTGGTTTGTAACCAGAACAAGAACAACTCTCCCACCTGCCTTAAGCAAAAGGAGTAACTGCTTCATATAAACGAGAAGTTCACAGAGCCAGTTTTGCTTCAGATGTGACTGATGAAGACAGTCAAATGATGTCACGGGGACCTCGTTTCTCCCTCCACCTCCCAGCTCTGCTACTTCATTTCCAGGCAGACCCTGCCCTCCTGCTGTCAATAGGGCTGCTGCAGCTCAAGAACTATATCCCAGGTGTGGGAATAGCACAAAAGAGGGATTTTCAGTCTGGAGGGATGGCTTAGCGGTTAAGGCACTTGTCTGTAAAGCCAAAGGATCCAGGTTCGATTCCCCAGGACCCATGAAAGCCATATGCTCACAGTGGCACATGCATCTGGAGCTCGTTTGCAGTGGCTGGAGGCCCTGGACTGCCATTCTTTCTATATTTGTCTTTGTATGTCTCAAACAAATAAATTAATTAAATTAAAAAAAGGGATTTTCTCTTCCTGCCATTCAGACAAAAGTCCTGCACCTAATTTGCACTGGCATGAATTGGGTCAGTACTTATCCCTCACCTAATCACACTGGTTAGGGAAAGAGTCCAATCATAAGAAACACCAGACAGACCCAATTTAAAAGCCATTCCTACAAAGCAACATATTCTTCAAAAATGACAAGACCTCAAAAGTCAAAAGAGGCTGTTCAGACTTTAAAAGACCAAAGAGACCTTCTATCAAATGCATGGCTTTATTTGGCACTGGGAAAGCTGATGCTATGAGAACAGTGTTGGTGATATTTGATGTGGACTAGTATCATATATTAATATTTTTTAAATATTTTTATTTTTACATATTTATTTATTTATTTGAGAGAGAGAGAATTGGCATGCCAGGGTCTCCAGCCACTGCAAACAAACACCAGATGCATGTGCCACTATGTGCATCTGGCTTATGTGGGTACTGGAGAATCAAAACTGGGTCCATAGGCTTGGCAGGCAAACACCTTTAACCACTAAGCCATCTCTCCAACCCCATATATTAATATAGAAATGTGAAATTCCTGATTTTGATCATTGCACTGTGGTTACACAGAGAATGTTTTGTCTCTGGAGATGTGAGTTGAAGGATTTGGGAGTGAAATCCATAATTTACTACTTCAGCAAAATAATAATAATGTATATGTTCATGCGTATATGTATGTGTGTAGACAGAGAGCAAATATAGCAAAATGTTAAAAGTCAGTGAATTCAAATAGATGGTATGTGAGAGATCCTTATAATATTTTTGTTTTGGTTTGGTTTTTTTCTAGGTAGATTGTCACTCTAATCCAGGCTGATCTGGAACTCTGTGCAGCCCCAGGCTGCCCTTGAACTCACAGCAATCCTTCTACCTCTGCCTCCCAAGTGCTGAAATTAAATGCGTGCATCACTACATCTGAGGCTCAAGAATTTTTTATAATCTTACAAGTTTTCTGAAGGTTTGAAATTATTTCACAATAAAAAAAAATAATCAGGGGACTAGGAGAGATGGCTCAGTGGTTAAGCACTTGCCTATGAAGTCTAAGGACCCCAGTTCAAAGCTCGATTCCCCAGGACCCACATAAGCCAGATGCACAAGGTGGCACATGCATCTGGAGTTCATTTGCAGTATCTGGAGGCCCTGGCGCGCCCATTCTCTCTCTATCTGCCTCTTTCTCTCTGTGTCTGTCACTCTCAAATAAATAAAAAAACAAACAAAAAATTTTAAATAATCAGAATTCACATCACCATTTAAATGTCATATATGTACATATATATGAGCAAGTTCTAGGTTATTATATATATGCTTATTTGTAAGCAGAGAAAAAGAAAAAATGAAAATGGTCATGGTAGGGGCACCTGCAACTGCAAACTGCAAATCTCCAGATGCATGCACCACTTTGTGCATCTGGCTTTATGTGGGTTCTGCAGAATTGTACCAAGGCTGCTGTCAGAGTTTGCAAGCAAGTGTCTTTAACCACTAAGTCATTGCTCCAGCCCTAGATGCGTTTTTATTTTACTTATTTATTTATTTATTTATTTATTTATTTTGTTGTTGTTGTTGTTTTGAGGTAGGGTCTCACTCTAGCCCACGCTGACATGGCATTCACTATGTAGTCTCAGGGTGGCCTGGAACTCACAGTGATCCTCCTACCTCTGCCTCCCCAGTGTTTGAATTAAAGGCATGTGCTACCACACCCAGCCCAGATGCCTTTTGAAAATGGAGAAGTGCTTGGAAGATGATTCAGTCAGCAAAGTGCAAACATGAGGAACTGAGTTCAGATCCCCAGAGCCCATGTAAAAGTCAGATGTGGCAGTGTGTGGCTATAATCCCACGGCTGGGGAGGCAGAGACAGGAAAATCCCAGGGTTTGCTTGCTAACTAGAGTGAGAAACTCTGTCTTAAAAAATGAGGTGGGAGCTGGGCGTGGTGGTGCACGCCTTTAATCCCAGCACTCGGGAGGCAGAGGTAGGAGGATTGCCATGAGTTCGAGGCCACCCTGAGACTCCATAGTGAATTCCAGGTCAGCCTGGGCTAGAGTGAGACCCTACCTCGAAAAACCAAAAAAAAAAAAAAAAATGAGGTGGGGCTGAAGAGATGGCTTAGTGGTTAAGGTACTTGCCTGCAAAGTCAAAGGACCCAGGTTCAATTCTCCAGAATCCACATAAGCCAAATGCTCCTGGTGGCACATGTGTCTGGAGTTTGTTTGCAGAGGGACTCCAAAAGGAAGCTGAACCCCAGGGACTGTGTAAACAGGCCTCAGAATGTGGTCACATCACTAGTTAACACTTACTTAGCTCGTGTGTGGCCCTGGATCCTATCCCCAACACCATAAAACTGAAAATAGTAATGGCTAAAGGTGTTCCTGGTTCAGAAGATTGCGTTATGTTTATGTCTGTTAGATTTTCCTGAAAAATAAAATCAACAGTACTCACACACACACACACACATACACAGTGGGCAGATTTTAAGTCATTAGCTTAGTCTTGGTCCCTTTTGGTGTATGTGTATCTGTGTACAATGTGTAAGTGCTCATGTGTGTGTGTGCATGAGTGTCAGAGGTTGCAGTAGACAGCTCCATAATGCTATGGTGAGCATCCAACCAAACACCATTTTATGGGATGAAGGGATGTATTTTAAGCTTACAGATGCAGGGGAGGTTCCATCAATGGTGGAAGAAGCTGGCTCCCCTTCATTAATACAAACAGAGTGAGAAACCACCAGGAGCCAGCATTCACCAAAACACAGCTAGCAAGAACCCCAGGAGAGCTCAACCTCTCTGCCTACCTTTGGGCTAGAATATAGCTCCACCTGCCCCCAGTGTCACACCTCCTGGAGCAGGAGTCTGCCAGCTAGGAGCCCAAGCTGCAAACTTGATTTTAATTAAACACCTGAGTCTATGGGGCCATCCATTCAAACAACCACAGAGACTAACATCAGCCATCTTCCTCTTGCTCTCTTCCTTGTTTATTGACACAATCCCTCATTGAACCCCAGGGATTCAGCTAGTCTACTAGCCAGCTTGCCCCCCCCCAACCCAGAGAGCCACCTATCTCCACATCCTGAGCACTGCTATGGGGGTGCTATGGACCATACTCAGGTCCTCATGTGATAGGGTCTCATGTAGGAGGCCCAGCTGGCCTTGAACTCTCTATGTAGCTGAGTGTGGTCTCATACTTCTGACCCTCCTGTCTCCACCTCTGGGATTACAAATGAGTGCCACCATGACCAGTTTTGCAATACTGGGGATTCAACCAGCGGATCCATGTATGCTATCAACAATCTACTGACTGAACTGCATCCCCAACCTTTTTTTTTTTATTATTTATTTATTTATTTATTTGAGAGCGACAGACACAGAGAGAAAGACAGATAGAGGGAGAGAGAGAGAATGGGCGCGCCAGGGCTTCCAGCCTCTGCAAACGAACTCCAGACGCGTGCGCCCCCTTGTGCATCTGGCTAACGTGGGACCTGGGGAACCGAGCCTCGAACCAGGGTCCTTAGGCTTCACAGGCAAGCGCTTAACCGCTAAGCCATCTCTCCAGCCCCCCAACCTTTTTTAAATACAGACTTTCACACTGTAGCCCAAGCTGACCTGGAATTCACTATATGATCCAGGCTGACCTCACAGTCACAGTGAATCATCTGCCTCAGCCTCCCAAGTGTTGGCATAACTGACGTGAGCCTTCACACTTGGCTCCCCTTAATGGTATTGTCTTAAGGAGATGGTGTTTTGTTCTAAAGGTCTTCAACTGTCTGGACGAAGTCCACACACAGGATAATCTCCTTAACTTCCAGTCAGCTGATTGCAAACGCTATTCACCTCTACAAAACACCTCCGCAACAATATTTAACTGTGTTAGACCAAGTAACCACACTCCAGTGAAGTTGGCCCATAAAATGAACCACCCCAGCACTTGAGGGCTATTTCCCATGTCCTGCTCAGCCAGCATTGTCTCCCTGGGTTTGGACAGCTGACCTGGCCTGCTTCAGGAATGCTGAATTCAGGAGCCCAGCCCCCACCCCTGCCAGAATCAGGAAGTGACCCTGAGGACAAGAATGAACCGCAGCTGGTGGAGCAGAAAGCTGGAAGGAGAGCTGAGGGTGTAGCTCAACTGGTGAAGCTCCTACCTAGCATACCAGAGTCGCATGTTTGATCCCCAGCACCCAAGCATGGTGGTGCACACCTAGAATCCCAGCACTCAGAAAGCGGAGGCAGAATGATCAGAAGTTGGAGGACATTTGTGCTACATGAGACCCTGCATCAGGAAAGAAAAAAGTAGTAGATTCAATTTTGAATTTGGCCTTCAGATCTGCTCTATGAGGCCTAGGGTGCTACTTCCAGACTTCTTCTTCTTCTTTTTTTTTTTTTTTTGTTTGGTTTTTTTGAGGTAAGATATTCCTCTAACCCTGGCTGACCTAATATTCATTGTGTAAACTCAGGCTAGCCTTGAACTCACAGTGATCCTCCTGCCTTAGCCTCCCGAGTGTTGAGATTAAAGGCATGTGTCCCCACACCCAGCCAGATGGTCTTTCTTTCCTTCTTTCTTTCTTTCTTTCTTTCTTTCTTTCTTTCTTTCTTTTTTTTTTTTTTTTTTTCAGGCTGGAGAGTGGCTTAGTGGTTGGCATGCTTGTTTTCAACACCTGGAGACCCGCAACTTGATTCCCCAGTATCCACATAAGCAGGATGCATAGGGTGGCGCATGCATCTGCAGTTCGTTTGCAGTGGCTGGAGGCCTTGGTGTGCCCATTCTCTCTCTCTATCTATTTCTCTATCTGCCACTCTCTCAAATAAATAAGTAAAATATTTAAAAAACATTTTCATTTATTTGCAAGTAGGAAAACAGAAAGAATGGGCACAAGGTCTCTTGCTGTAAATGAACTCAGACACACGTGCCACTTTGTGCATCTGGCTTTACATGGTTACTAGAGAATTAAACCCAGGCTATCAGGCTTAACTAGCAAGTGCCTTTAGCCTCAGAGCCATCTCTCCAGGTCCTCCTGGGCTTCTTTAGCTGGGACAGAAATCATGAACTTTCAGTCCTGGGGTTTCTATCCTATGTAACGGAGTGCAATTCTATGTGATGCAAAAATGAGAGAAAATACAGCTCATTTAAGAAAGTTGTTAAACAGAGGACTGAATATGGAAACATTTTTAAGAAGCACAGTTCTGGATGACAGATATAAGACTACAGAGAATTTTGGAGGGCTGGGATGTAGCTCTATTCTTAGAGTGCTTGCCTAGCATGCACTGAGCCCTGGGTGCAAACCCACTACAGCCTAAAGCTGGGCATGGTGGTGCATGTCAATAATTCCAGCTTTTAGGAAGTAGTGGCAGGAACACCAGAAGCTCACGGAAGCCTAGAATACATGAACCCCTCAAGGGAAAAAAAATCAGCCATAAATCTTTATGCACTGATAACATCTCCCACCTACACACAAGCAGGCATACACCACACAAAGGCATACAACACACGCACACACACACACACACACACACACACACACACACACACACACACGTTTCCAGTTAGAAGAATGCCAGGCCCAGATGGTTTCACAGATGACTTCTTTCAAAGCTGCAGGAAAACAATGACTTCAGTACCTCAAGATTTGTTTCAGTAGCTAGAAGAGGACATATGTCTCCTGCAAGGACTACTTCTGGCTGTCAACTTGACTAGACTGAGGAATAGCTAGAGAACTGTAAAACATTAGTTCTGGGTGTGACCATGGAGGTGGTTCCAGAGGAGATGAGCTGAGCTGTGTTGGGAATCAAGAGGTGGGACAAGCCTTCCTCCATGTGGATTGACACTATCTTGCCATCTCAGAGCTGGAATGTCGTTCTCCTGCCCTTGGAAATACAAACGCCAGAGTTTGTGGCCTTTGGACTTAAGGACTTACTTCCGTGGCCCAAGACTGAGGCTTCTACCGCTGCTTCCTGGTCCTGAGGCTTTTGGACATGGCCCAAGCTGCGCTACCATCTCAGAGTCTAGTGTCTACAGACAGCCTGTTGTGGGGCTTCTCAGACTCCATAACCACGTGAACCAACTCCCCAGTAAATCCCCCCACAGCTGTCTGTATGTGTGTGGAACCTGGCAGTTCTGTTTCTCTAGAGAGCCCTGACTAATATGAATTAAACCACCCCCTTTTTTTTCTTTTTCTTTTTTATTTCTTTTCTTTTTTTTTTTTTTCTTTTTTCTTTTGTTTTTTGAGGTAGGGTTTCACTCTAGTCCAGTCCTGGAATTCACTGTGTAGTCTCAGGTGAATTACCCCTTCTATGCTATGATCTTTTTCCCAGGTTTAAAATTTTTTTTTAGTTGCCATGCAAACATTTAAGCATCATTCATTCTAGGATTTTCAACTACAATTTGGGTTTTAATTGATTATTATGTCCTCCCCTTCTCCCAATGTCCCTCCCTCCTCAACTCTTCCCTTCCCAATTAATACCCTCCTGTTTACTTGTCTCATGCTTCCTTTCCCCTTTCACTCACCCCTCTTCCTACTCATTCCTTTATTTTTTTTTTAACTTTATTTATTGATTTGAGAGAGAAAGAGGCAGAGAGAGGGAGAAAGAGAAGGGGCATGCCAGGGCCTCCAGCCACTGGAAACAAGCTCCAGATGCATGTACCCCTTGTGCATCTGGCTTAGGTGGGTCCTGGGGAATTGAACTGAGGTCCTTTGGCTTTGCAGGCAAACGCCTTAACCAGTAAGCCATCTCCCCAGCCCCTCATTTCTTTATATTTATTCTTGTTTACCATTCTACCTTTATAGATGTTACTTATGGTTGCTCCCCTGTATGTGAATACATATAGATATTAGAAGCCAGTATCCAAATATCAGGAGGAACATGTGGTTTTGGTCTTTCTGAGTTGGAGGTCAATTCATCTTCAGGTCCATTCATTTTCCTGCAAATATCATAATTTCATTTTTCCATATTGCTGAATTGTGTATTTGTATCACACCTTCATTATCCATTCCTCTGTCAATGGGCATCTAGGTTGATTCCAATTCTCAGCTATTATAAGTAGAGCAGCAATAAGTATGAATGCAAGTATCTCTGTAAAAGGGTTTGGAGTCCTTAGGGTATATGCCTGTGGGTTCATCACAATTTAAAAAAAAAAAAAAAAGCCTTTTTTATTAAGTCAGGCATGGTGGCACATGCCTTTAATCCCAGCACTTTGGACTTGGGATGCAGAGGTAGGATGATTACTGTGAGTCTGAGGTCAGCCTGACAGTACATAGTGAATTCCAGATCAGCCTGGGCTAGAGTAAGATCCTACCTTGAAAAACCAATAAAAGAGGCTAGAGAGATAGCTTAGCAGTTAAGGCACTTGCCTATGAAGCCTAAGAATGCATGTTTGAGTCTCCAGGTCCCACATAGCCAGACACAAGTGACACAAGCATACAATATTGCACATGCGCACAAGGGGGCACATATGTTTGGAGTTCATTCAAAGCAGCTGAAAGGCCCTGGCTCACCCATTCTTCTCTCTCTCTATCAAAATGAAATTAATAATAATAATAATAATAAAAGAAGAACCAAAAAACCTTCCTCATTAAGTAAATTATTGAGCCCCAAGATTTATGAAATTAAACATGAGACTAGGGATACAGGTAAATCAGTAGTAGAGTGAATGCTTAGCATGCATGAGACCTGATTTCAATTTGCTCTGCAGCAGCACCAGAAAAGAGAAGAGAAGACAAGAAGCAGGAAAGAGAATGATTAGCACTTTAAGGTGCTAAGTTTTGAGACCTTTTGTTAAGCAGTAAACCAAAGGACCTAGGGTTCTGGCTTCCAAGAACAGAAGAGAACTACCCCAGCTCCAGCTCTGGAAGAGTCCTCTGTCTTTGACTCTATCTGAGCCATCAGCTGTTTGGATGGTGTCATCTCCATTGGGGGAAGGAGACTCTTCCTTACTCAGTCGAGAGTTACATGCCAGTATCTTCCAGAAACATTTACACAAACCCAGTATGTTGGTAGGAATATGAATATATGTCCCCACAACCTCAGGGATTTTTTTCATTTATGTATTTATTTATGCATTTATTTTTATTTGAGAGAGAGAAAGGAAGAAGCAGTTAGAGGAAAGATAATTTGGTGCACTAGGGCCTCTAGCCACTGCAAAGGAACTCCAGATGCATGTGCCACCTTGTGCATCTGGTTTTATGTTGGTACTGGGTAATCAAACCTGGGTCCTTAGGCTTCGCTGGCAAGCACTTTAACCACTAAGCCATCTCTCCAGCCCAGCTGGCCTCAGGGATTTTTTTTTTTAAGAATTTTTTTAAATTTTTAATTTATTTATTTGAGAGCGACAGACACAGAGAAAGACAGATAGAGGGAGAGAGAGAGAGAGAGAGAGAATGGGCGTGCCAGGGCTTCCAGCCTCTGCAAACGAACTCCAGATGCGTGCGCCCCCTTGTGCATCTGGCTAATGAGGGACCTGGGAAACCGGGCCTCGAACCAGGGTCCTTAGGCTTCACAGGCAAGCACTTAACCGCTAAGCCATCTCTCCAGCCCTCAGGGATTTTTTTGATTAAGATAAAGGACTTCCTACTTGAGTCTCCAGCAGCCTGCTAGAAGAGGTGTCAGTGGGGCCAATCTTATGGTCCAGCCCTAAGGTGTGTTGGTGCTCTGTCTGTCGGTGCTTGCTGGTGTTGGTTTTTCTGTCTCTGCTGTAGATGCAACTATGGAAGTGAACCAGTTTCTTGCACCCTGATGGAACTTCCCCTGGAATCTGTAAATCTGAAATAAACCCTTTCCTCTCATAAGCTACTTCTGGCCAGGTGTTTGTCCTAGCAACAAAAAGTAACTTCAACGCCCAGAAACAATGCCTTAGCAGGTATGCAATAAATCCCTGCCTCCAAAATAGTCATAGTTGTTGCCAAATTTGTGTAAGGTTCTACACCACTGTGTCACATAAGTAAAATGGTTTAACTAGCATCTCAATCAATATAGAAATCCAGGGTTGAAGCTGGAAATCAAAGGTAGAGCTCTTGTCTAGAAAATTAGTAAAAAAAAAATAAACAAATGTAAGCCAGGCATGGTAGCACAAGCCTTTAACCCCAACACTCGGGAGGCCAAGGTAGGAGGATCACTATGAGTTTAAGGTCATCCTGAGACTACATAGTGAATTCCAGGTCAGCCTAGGCTAGAATGAGACCCTACCTCAAAAAAAAAAGCAAATGTAAATAAGTAATTATTATTTATTAGAAAACACTATAATGAAACCTAATTCTGTATACGCTAATAAATAATTAAGTTTATTTACTGAGGCTGGGGCTGCAGCTCAATACTTGCCTGGTACTCATGAAGCCTTAGGTTACATGCCCAGCGCTGCATAAACCAGGCGCGATGTTGCAAACCTGTGATCTCAGCTCTTGGGAGGCAGAGACAAGGAAATTGAAAAAATTAAGACCATCTTCAACTGCATAGCACAAATTTGAGGCAAGCCTGGGATACATATGACCCAACAACAAATAAAATAGGGCACACTCTCCTGTTGCTATTATCCGTCTGACGTTGCCCAGGAGGTGATGTCATGTCGTCATGTCCCCCTGCCATCATGGAGCTTCCCCTAGGGTCTGAAAAACATGGCTAAAAGCTAACAGAGTAAATGGAAAATGAAGATGCGTGCTAACAAGAGAAAAAAAGAATGTCCCAAAGAAACTCAACAGACTTAAAAGTATTCTCAAAGTCGACAGTGATTTGTTTTGTTTTGTATTTAATTTAATTTTATTTTTATTTCATTTATTTGAGAAAGAGACAGAGAGGAAGAGAGAAGGAACAGTGCATGCCAGGGCTTCTAGCCACTGCAAACCAACTCCAGACATATGTGCCATCTTGTACATCTGGCTTACATGGGTCCTGGGGAATCGAACCTGGGTCCTCTGACTTTGCAGGCAAATGCCTTAACCTCTAACCCATCTCTCCAGCTCAACAGCGATGTTTTAATGAAAGATGTTCAAGAGATAGCAACTGTGGTAGTACCCAAACACTGCCAGGAGAAAGTTCACTGTGTGATGGAAGAGGAAAAAGATATGAAAATGGAGACTGAGATTAAGAGAAACTAAAAGACTCTTCTAGACCAGAATGGGCAGTACCCGGTGTGGGTGAACCAGAGGCAGAGGAAGAAGCTGAAGGCCAAGCGAGCAAATGGAAGGGAAAAGCAAGGCAAAGGCAGCGAAGGGGCTGGCCTGGTAGACGCCTCACACGTGGCCTGGTAGACACTTCATATGTGAAAGGTCTAGACCTGGTAGTCACCGCACACTCGAAAGTGCCAAACCAGACCTGACAGTGTTTGATTGCAATGTGTACGCCAACTTCATCTCAGCTATTTGTTTCCATATTTTAATCTGTCCTTTTTTTTCTGTAATGTAAAACCTCCAATTTGTTTTGGAAATTTAAATTATACTGATACTTTAATTGGATTCTCCCCAGTGTCCAAGTATTATCAGATACTACAATTTTGTCAAGTGTTATGTGGTTGTAATTATTTGATCTTAATAACAAAGATAAGTGATATGCTGAAAAAATTTAAGTATGAAGCTATTAGATAGTTATGTAAAAATAAGACATCATTGGATCTTAAAAACTGTTTATCTGGTGCTTTTATTCTGTATAATTCTTAATAAAATATATTTTGTGAGTAGAAAAAAAAAACAAATAAAATATATTCTGGAGCCAGGCAAGGTGGCACACACCTCTAATCCCAGCACTCAGGGTAGCAGAGGTAGGAGGATCGCCATGAGTACAAGGCCACCCTGAGACTACATAGTGAATTCCAGGTTAGCCTGGGCTACAGTGAGACCCTACCTCGAAAAACTTACACACACACATTCTGGTGATCTCCCCTGACATCACAACATCCATTATTCACATATGTGTGGTAATATTACTACCAACAAACCTGTTGCACTTCCAATAGTATAAAAGTATAGCACTGACAGTTTTTTTCACCGGGTTACAGGGCTTTTGTGTTGTATCTTAAGTTTTGTTTTGTTTTGTTTTGTTTTTCAAGGTAAGGTCTCACTCTAACCCAGGCTGACCTGAAATACACTATGCAGTCGCTTCAGGGTGGCCTCAAACTCACAGAGATCCTCCTACCTCTGCCCCCCAAGTGCTGGGACTAAAGGTATGCACCACCACGCCCAGCATATATCTTAATTTTTTTATTGACAACTTCCACAATTGTAGACAACAGCCCATTGTAATTCCCTCCATCCCCCCACTTTCCCTTTTGAAACTCCACTCACCAGCATATCCCCTACCCCTGAGCCTTGGAAGGTGTGATAGAGATATTTCAGTGCTGAGCACTCCTCTGTCACTTCTTCTCAGCACCATGGTGCTTTCTGAGTCATTCCAAGGTCACTTCCATCTGAAAAGAGAAGGTTCTCTAACCAAAAGTGAGAGTAGCATTAATATATGGGTCTGAACATTAAGGGAAGGGCTGGAGAGATGGCTTGGCGGTTAAGGTGCTTGCCTGTGAAGCATAACGACCCAGATTTGATTCCTCAGTGCCTGTGTAAAGCTAGGTGCAGTGGCACATGCCCCTAGAGTTCATATGTCTTGGCTGGAGGCGCCATTCTGCACACGTGCATGTGTGTGTATGAGAGAGAGACACTCCTAGGGCGCACAACTACCCCTGTTGTAGGTTTTCAGTATCAGGGCTGTATTTATTTGAGAGAAAGAGAGAGAAAGAATGGGCATGCCAGGTCCACCAGCCACTGCAAACAAACTCCAGATGCAAGCACCCCCTTGTGCATCTGGCTCACATGGGTTCTGGAGAGTCTAACCAGAATCCTTTGGCTTTGCAGGCAAATGCCTTAACCACTAATCCATATCCCCAGCCCCCCTTTTTAAATGTTTTATTGATTTATTTGAGAGAGGAGAGAGAGCAGCAAATTGAGAGAGAGAGAGAATGATGTGCTCCAGGGCCTCTAGCCACTGAAAATGAACTCCAGACCCATGTGACACCTTTTGTATCTGGCTAATGTGGTACTGGGAAATCGAACCTGGGTCCTTAGGCTTCACAGGCAAGTGTTTTAACCACTAATCCATCTCCTCCAGCCCTATTTTAAAACTTTAACTAAGATTATGCTGCTCCTAGTTTGAAGTCCCCTCAAAGTTTCCCACAGCACTTGGAGAAAAACTGAAACAGCTTTCTGGATCTGTGTAATCTAGCGCCTGCCTGCGTTCTCCCCGGCTCTGCTCTCCTCCACTCTCACTGCATCTGGCTAGGCTGGGCCCCCACCGTAAAGGCATTTGTTGAGCTCTTGTACGTGCTCAGTTCTGTGTATATTACCTGAGTGCTCACATAATCTTCACAACAGCCTTCCTAGGTAGGCATTACTATTATCTCCACTTTATGAGCACAGAAACTGAGGCATGATCAGGCTAACAAACTTACCCAAGATGTCACCGTTAACATCTGGCAGTTGGTTCCCCATAACAGAATGCACCCATGGACTCATTTAGCCTGGCTAGCCAAATTTGAGGTTTGCAGTGTCCACTGTTGGGTATCTCCATTGGTGATTTCTCTTTCTTCTTACTTTTCTAGTGACAATCTATAGCTTCTGAGTGTTCCATTGTCCAAAAAGTAGGTTTCCATATAACTTATTTATATCCTCTAGATTTGATTAGCTCTCCCTCCACCTTTCCTTTACTCAATATCTTCTCCTGACCTCACTTAGTTCTTTTCAATCCATTAATCTGTTCTTCTAATTACATATATACAATATCATCCTGCTAAGTACCCCTTCCCTCCCTTTCTATTCTCTTTATATACCCTTTCTAGCTTACTGGTCTCTGCTACTGAGTGTTATTCCTACTCACATGAAGACCAATCATTTGTAGCTAGGATCCACATATGAGAGAGAACATGTGACATTTGGCTTTCTGGGCCTGGGTTACCTCACAGTATAATCCTTTCCAGATCCACCCATTTTCCTGCACATTTTATAATTTCACTTTTTTAAACCACTGAGTAGAACTCCATTGTGTAAATGTGCCACACCTTCATTATCCACTCATCAGTTGAGGGACATTTAGGCTGGTTCCATTTCCCAGCTACTGTGAATAGAGCAGCAATAAACATGGTTGAACAAGTATCTCTAAGATAGTGAGACGAGTCCTTAGGATATATGCCTAGGAGTGCTATAGCTGGATCATATGGTAAATCTATTTTTACCTGTCTCAGGAACCTTCATAATGATTTACACAACAGCTGGACCAGATTGCATTCCCACTAACAGTGTAGAAGGGTTTCTCTTTTTCCACATCCTAGCCAGCATTGATGGACATTTGTTTCCATGATGGTAGCCATTCTGATGGGGTGAGATGGAATATCAACATAGTTTTAATCTGCATTTTCCTGATGGCTAGGGATGTAAAATTTTTTAGTAGTTTATATGCCACCTGTATTTCTTCTTTTGTGAACTATCTATTTAGTTCCATAGCCTATTTTTTAATTGAGTTGTTTGAATTCTCATAATTAAGTTTTTTGAGTTCTTTGTATATTTTGGATATTAATCCTCTGTCTCATATATGCAAATATTTTTTTCCCATTCTGTAGGTTGCCTCTTTACTCTATTCACAGTGTACTTTGCTGTACAAAAGCTTTAAGATTAATTTCATGAAGATGGGCGTGGTGGCTCATGCCTTTAATCCCAGCACTTGAGAGGCAGAGGTAAGAGGATTGCCATGAGTTCAAGGCCACCCTGAGACTACACAGTGAATTCCAAGTCATCCTGGGCTACAACAAGACCCTACCTCAAAAAACAAAACACATAAAGAGCTTTGTAATTTCATGAGGCCCCAGTGGTTGATCCCTGGTTTTATTTCCTGAGCAATTGGGGTTATATTCAGAAAGTCTTTGCCAAAACCAGTATGTTGAAGGGTTTCCCCTACTTTTTTCTCTACCAGTTTCAAAGTTTTAGGTCTGATATTAAGATCTTTGATCCATTTGGACTTAATTCTTGTTCATGGAGAGAGATAAGGATCTATTTTCATTCTTCTACAGATAACATATTCAGTTTTCCCAGCACCATTTGCTGAAGAGACTGGCTTTTCTCCACTGAGTATTTTGGGCATTTTTGTCAAAGATCAGGTGGCTGTAGCTACCAGAACTTACATTTGGGTCCTCTATACTGTTCCACTGATCTACATGTCTGTTTTTGTGCCACTTCCATGCTATTTTTGTTACATAGCTCTTTAATATAGGTTAAAATCAGGTATGGTGGCCAAGCGTGGTGGCGCACGCCTTTAATCCCAGCACTTGGGAGGCAGAGGTAGAAGGATTGCCGTGAGTTTGAGGCCAACATGAGACTCCATAGTGAATTCCAGGTCAGCCTGGGCCAAAGTGAGACCCTACCTTGAAAAAGAAAAAAAAATCAGGTATGGTGATACTACCAGCCTTATTTTTGTTGCTCAAAATTGTTTTTGATATTTGAGGTGTTTTGTGCTTCCAGATGAATTTTTGGATTGTTTTTTCCTATTTCCATGAGGAATGCCATTGTAGGGCAGGAGAAGATGGTTAAGGCATTTGCCTGCAAAGCCACAGAACCCCAGTTCAATTCCGCAGGACCCATGTAAGCCAGATGCATAAGGAGGCACATGCATCTGGAGTTTGTTTGCAGTGGCTGGCCCTGGCACACCCATCCTCTCTCTCTCTCTTTCTCCTCTCTCTCCCTCTTTCTCGCTCTCAAATAAATAACTAAATAAAATATATTTTGAAAAAAGAATGCCATTGGAATTTTGATGGAGATTACATTAAATGTGTAGATTTCTTTTGGTAAGATTGCCATTTTCACAATATTGATTCTTCCAATCCAAGAACAAGGGATGTCTTTCCATTTCTCGCTTGAGTGTTTTAAAGTTTTCATTGTAGAGATCCTCACTTCCTTGGTTAGGTTTATTCCAAGGCATTTTTTAAATATTTTTGTTTATTTTTATTATTTATTTGAGAGTGACAGACAGAGAGAGAAAGAGGCAGATAGATAGAGAGAAAATGGGCATGCCAAGCCTCTAGCCAATGCAAAGAAACTCCAGATGCATGTGCCACCTTGTGCATCTGGCTTACATGGGTCCTGGGGAATTGAGCCTCGAACCGGAGTCCTCAGACTTCATAAGCAAGCACTTAACCATTAAGCCATCTCTCCAGCCCCTACTTTTTTTTTTTTGTTTGTTTTTTGAGGTAGGGTCTCACTCTGGCCCAGACTGATTTGGAATTCACTATGGAGTCTCAGGGTGGCCTTGAACTCACGGTGATCCTCCTACCTCTGCCTCCCAAGTGCTGGGATTAAAGGCGTGAGCCACCATGCTCGGTTTCCCTACTTTTTTAAAAAAAATTTTTATTATTTTTTTTTAATTTTTAAATTTTTATTAACATTTTCCATGATCATAAAAAAATATCCCATGGTAATTCCCTCCCTCCCCACCCCACACTTTCCCCTTTGAAATTCCATTCTCCATCATATTACCTCCCCATCACAATCATTGTACTTACATATATACAATATCAACCTATTAAGTATCCTCCTCCCTTCCTTTCTCTTCCCTTTATGTCTCCTTTTTAACTTACTGGCCTCTGCTACTAAGTATTTTCATTCTCACGCAGAAGCCCAATCATCTGTAGCTAGGACCTCCTCCCTTTCTCTTCCCTTTATGTACTTTTTTTTTTAAATACAGTTGTGAATGGGAGTAATTATCTGAATTTATCCTCTGCATGTTTGTTGTTAGTATATATGAAGGTTACTGGTTTCTGTGTGTTTATTTTCTATCCTGCTACATGGCTATAGATGCTTATAAGCTCTAACAGTTTGCTGGTAGAGTCTTTAGGATACCTGGAGGCTTCCTGGAGAGACACTGCTCTTCAGTCTACACTGCAAGGCAGCAAGCAGCCAGGTGGGAAGCAGCCTGGGGGAAGGACTTCTTCCCTTGGTTAATCCTTCCTGTAAGCAACCTCAAAGATCCACTCAAGAGGAATGTCTGTGGATTACTAAACTTGATCAAGTTGACAAACTTAACCATCATACATGAGTAGTGGAGAGTCAAACCCAGGCTGTTAGGCTTTACAGTCAAACACCTCAGTTGCTGAGTCATTTCTTCAGTCCCACTATGTAGTATCTGGTATTACTAATAAACCGCTATTATTACCTTTCAACTGGCCAGAGTCCTTATGCCCTAGCTGGATAGGAATCATGAGAGGTTGAGAAGTTTTCCAACTGTGGGCAATGTCAGGAAACTGCCCAAGATCTGTGGACTGGACTGAAAGACCCACAGGCTTGTAGCTTCAAGCCCTTAAGAAGCCAGAGGCTCATGACTCCAGGCATTTGGTCCTCTAACTAACAGAGGCCCAGCTTTTGTCAGCTTCTGAAATCATGGCATTTGCGATAGTTAAGTTTTGTGTCCACTTGATCTGTTTAAGAATCCACAGACATTACCCACAAGTGGGACTTGAAGGTTGCTTCCAGGGAGGATTAACTAAAGGAGGAATCCTTCCCCTTGGAGGAGGGATTTTATTTTAGGAAGCTCTGGGAAGGAAAGTATCCCCTCCTCCCACCTGGCTGCTTGCTGCCTTGCAGTGTAGACTGAAGAGCAGTGTCTCTCCAGGAAGCCTCCAGGCTTTCAACACTGGATTAGGACTGCTGAGGCATCTAGCTTTGTGAGCTGAACAGCTACCAGGTTCCTTGACTCTCAGGCCTGCAAACTGCTGTTGTTGGACTGCCATAAACTAATCCAATAAATTTCCTTTTAGTACAATTCATTCTATCGGTTCTGTTCCTCTAGAGAACCCTGACTAATACAGATTGTGGTACCAGAAGTGGTTCTAGATTTCCCTAGTGGGCTTGGTGCTCTCTAGAGTTGGCTCTCCAACTTCAGTGCCACTAAAGGCTCTACTGGTAAAAAGGAGAGGGCTTTTACTGGTAGTAAGGAGGGTACTAATAACCCATGGTATGAACTATTTAAAAAACTAGTGAGAAAGATGCATTGGGTGATCCTGAGTCATATCTTGTGAACAGCAAGGAATTTAATGGCTCTATATCTAAAACTTTCGATTATTTGTGGAAAAGTAAGATGAATGATGATGCTGGTTGGTTGCTTCTAGCATCTCTGGATAAACTATTAAGGGAACAACAGAAGCTCAAAAAGGAATTTCCAAGCTTAAGACCTACATACATGAAGGTTTCTAAGGGTGCCCTGGAGGCAAGTCTCCTCTCTAGCCAGAACAGAGCTCAAATTGTAGAAAACCAAACCCAGGCTCTCATTGTAAGATTGGCTAATTTACAGTGTAAACTCAAATCCTGGCCTCACAGGCTATCAGAACTTAAAGTGAAGGCACCGATCAGAAAAGACTGGGGTCACATGACTTCGGATGGGTATGCACTGCAGTCGGTTCACACTGCAGGTAGAAATCACCCAACCAAGAGAAGCTTGTGGGGGAAAAAAAAAGAGGTTTATTTTGGCTTACAGGCTTGATGAGGAAGCTCCATGATGGCAGGGGAAAATGATGGCATGAGCACGGGGTGGACTTCACACCCTGGCCAACATCAGGTTGACAAAAGGAACAGGAGTGTGTCAAACACTGGCAAGGGAACACTGGCTATAATACCCATAAGCCCAACCCCAACAATACACTGCCCCCAGGAGGCGTTAATTACCAAATCACCATCAGCTAGGAACCTAGCATTCAGAACACCTAAGCTTATGGTGGAGACCTGAATCAAATCACCACAGGATGTGTGAGAAGGAGGAATCTGGGAAAGTTGAACTCTCAGATTCTGCAGAAGTTGTTTTGCATAAGAATGTGACCCTCAGCAGCAGTTGCATCACCACCTCCACACCCACAATCTTGCCCTCTCCACCCTTGCCTGAGGGAATTAATCCTTTGTCTGAGGAACCAGCAATGATCTCCCTGCCGGAGGTGCTGCTACGCCTCAGTGCCCACCCATCTTCACTCTAGGCCTGTAACAAGGCATAAGGCTAGGCATACCTCTAAAGGTGAGATGTGACTCAAGAGGAGGTGAGGGACACCCCTAAAGAACTTCAGGAGCTTTCTAACTTATACAGGCAGAAGCACCAGGAATATGTGTGGGAATGGAGTTTAAGGGTATGGGATGATGGAGGAAGGAAGGAATGTAAGGTTAGATCATGCTGAATTTATTGAAATGGGCCCATTGAGGAAAGATTTTTTTTTATTTTTATTTATTCATTTTTGTTTTGTTTTGTTTTTGAAGGTAGAGTCTCACTCTAGTCCAGGCTGACCTGGAATTCACTTTGTAGTCCCAGGTGGCCTTGAGCAAATGTTAGACTGGCAGTGGGTTCAGTGGGTCCCTGAACTCATCCTGTGGTTATTTCCCCAGTCCCAGAATGCATAATTGGGATAGATATACTTAGGAGTTGGTAGAACCACCACATTGGTTCCCTGACTTGTAGAGTGAGGGCTATTATGGTTGGAAAGGCCAAATGGAAGCCACTGGAGCTCTGTCCACCAGGGAATATAGTGAACCAAAAATAGTATTGCATCCTTGGAGGGATTGCAGAAATTAATGCCACTATAAAGGCTTTGAAGGATGCAGGGGTGGTGGTTCCCACCATGTCTCCCTTTAACTCTCCTATTTAGCCTATTCAGAAGACAGATCGATCCTGGAGCGTGACAGTGGATTATTGGAAATTTAATCAGGAGGTGACTCCAATTGTAACTGCTGTACCAGATGAGGTTTCTTTAGTTGAGCAGATGAACACATCTTCTAGCACCTGGTATGCAGCTACTGATCTTGCGAATGCTTTCTTCTCCATACCTGTCCATAAGGACCACCAGAAGCAACTTGCCTTCAGCTGGCAAGGTCAGCAGTATACCTTTACCATTTTGCCTCAAGGTTATATTAACTCTCCAGCCCTGTGTCATAGCTTAGTTCTCAGGGATCTTGATCACCTGTCCCTTTCACAAGAGGTCACATTGGTCCATTATATCAATGACATTATGCTGATTGGATCAAATGAGCAGGAGGTGGCAGCCACTCTGGAATTGTTGGTACAGCATATGCGTATCAGAGTATGGGAAATAAATCCATCCAAAATTCAAGGACCTTCCACTTTGGTGAAATTTTTAGGAGTTCAGTGATGTGGAATATTTAGTGACATTCCTTTCAAGGTGAAGGATAAATTGTTGTACCTGGCCCCTCCTACCACTAAGAAAGAAGCATGTCTAGTGGGCCTATTTGGATTTTAGAGACAGCACATTTCTCACTTGGGTGTGTTACTCTGTCCCATATACCAAGTGACTCAGAAAACTACTAGTTTTCAGTGCAGCCCAGAACAAGAGTAGGCTCTTCAACAGGTCCAGGCTGCTGAGAAAGGTTACACTGCCACTTGGGCCATATGATCCAGCAGATCTGATGGTACTTGAGGTGTTAGTGGCAGATAGGGATGCTATTTGGAGCCTTTGGCAGGCACCCATAAGTGAATCACAGTGAAAGCCCTTGGGATTCTGGAGCAAGGCCCTGCCATCATCTGCAATTATTCTCCCTTTGAGAGACAGCTCTTGGCCTGCTATGGGGCCTTAGTGGAAACTGAAGGCTTGACAATGGGTCATCAAGTTACTATGCAACCCAACCTGCCCAATATGAGCTGGGTGTTATCTTACCCACCAGGCCATAAAGTTGGATGTGCACAGCAGCAGCCCATCATCAAGTGGAAGTGGTTTATATGTGGTTGGGCTTGAGCAGGCCCTGAAGGCACAAGTAAGTTACATGATGAAGTTGCCCAAATGCCTATGGTTTCTACTCCTGTTAAAATGCCTTCTGTCCCCAAGCATGCACCTAAGGCATCATGGGGTGTGCCCTATGATCAACTGAGTGAGGAGGAGAAGACTAGGGTATGGTTTACAGATGGTTCAGCATGTTATATGGGCACCTCCCAGAAGTGGACAGCTGCAGCTTTACAGCCCTTTTCTGGGACAACTCTGAAGGACTGTGGTGAAGGGAAGTCTTGACAATGGGTAGAACTTTGGGCAGTGCATATGGTTGCGCATTTTGCTTAGAAGGAAAAATGGCCAGATATGTGGTTATACACTGATTCATGGGCTGTGGTCAATGGTTTGGCCGTATGGTCTTGGACTTGGAAGGAGCACAATTGGAAAATTGGTGAATAGGACATTTGGGAAAGGTATATGTGGATAGAACTCTCTAAATGGGCAAAGGATATAAAGATACTTGTGTCCCATGGTAATGCTCATCCTGAGGTGACCTCATCAGAGAATGACTTTAAGAATCAAATAGATAAGCTGACCCATTCTGTGGATAGTGATCAACCTCTTTCCTCAGCCATGCTTGTCACTGCCAATGGGCCCATGAACAAAGTAGTCAGGTGGCAAAGATTAAGATTATGCATGGGTCTAACAACATGGACTTCCACTAACTAAGACTGACCTGGCTACAGCTACTGCTGAGTGCCAATCCGCCAGCAGCAGAGACCAACTCTGAGTCCCTGATATGGTAGCATTCCTCAGGGTGAACAGCCTGCAACTTGGTGGCAGGTTGACTGTATTGGACCACTTCCATCATGGAAAGGACAGTGTTTTGTCCTTACTGGAATAGACACTTATTCTGGGTATGCATTTGCCTTTCCTACACATAGTGCTTCTGCCAAAACTACTATCCATCAGCTTACAGAATGCTTTATCTACCATCATGGTATTCCACACAGCATTGCTTCTGACTAAGGAACTCAGTTCACAACCAGGGAAGTATCGCAGTGGGCTCATGATCATGAAATCCATTTCTCTTACCATGTGCCGCACCACCCTGAAGGAGCTGGCTTAATAGAATGGTGGAATGGCCTTTTAAAGAAACAGATTTTTGGACAATAGAATACACAGGAGGCATAGATTGTTACTAAACAATTTTCAGTGCCAGGGATGGGATACCTTCCAGTGAGTTGTTGGCCAGGGAGGTCCCTAATGCCTCCAGAATGTTACAGGCCATTGCCAAGGTCCTTGGTTTCCCACCAGGAATAGATGGTAAGACCCTATTGCTAAAGACTCCACATACTAGGGCTGCAAGGTCACTGAGAAATCAATCCTACTGGAGCTGAGCTGAAAACCTCCTCCATGTAGACCAGCTGGCAGAAAGCTGGAAAAAGCCGAGCTGCATGCAGTTCAATGGGAGAGAGAGAAATCACCAGTGAAGATACTCAACAGTGGGCACTGCAAGCCTTATATTTGGCCAACCAGGCCAAATGAGCCAACAGGTGCAATAGTGGCACATCTGTCATGGTGGAAACCAACCACCCTCTAATTTGACTGGAGGCCTGCTCCATGGGAGGGAATACATCCCTGATACTGAAAACCTACTGAGAGACCAAGGAGAAGTAATGTGCTGCATTTGGCTTCTGTGCCTTCACTTAGTGGCTGGACAGTGGTGCTGCCATTTAAAGTCAGACAGCCATTTTGACTCAGATGAGGAACTAGCTGACTAATGTGCTATTTTTGTTTCTGTATCAGTGCTTGCTTAGCTATAGCCCCCCCCCCCTTGATTCCTGGGAAGCTTCCACTTCAAGGACATTCCAGAGATACCTAGCCACGGAGGCTCTGGCTTCTTGAAAAACATAACTTCTGCAAACAGCTCTTGCAATAGGTTCTGCAAACAAGTTAATACCTAAGATAAGTAGGCTGGAGTTCCCACACGCACCCTCTCTGAAATTCCCATGTGCACCCTCTTAGACCCAATCATTTTAAAAGTCACAATATGATGTAACCTTTCCTTTATAAACCCCTTTCCTCTGAGGGTCTGGGCTCTCCCTCACTACCACTGTGCCAGACTGTGTGGACGGAGCCCAGGCCTAGGCTTGCAATAAAGAAACCTTCTGCTTTTACATTCAAGTGTCTCGCCTTCTGTGGTAGTTCTCTGGGTGACTCCTGAGTGACCAGGGGTCTTGGCTCCTGGTCAGGGGTCTTGGCACAACACCTACAACAGGGGTAGTCATGAGCCCTAGGGATGTAACGTCTGCTGCTGTCTGGCCTCGTGTATATGCTATGCTCACCAAACTGCCCAGTAAGTACTTCTTTTAATGTTTATACCCATATATTAATGCTACTCTCACTTTTGGTTAGAAAACCTTCTCTTTTCAGATGGCAGTGACCTTGGGATGATTCAGAAGACATCATGGTGCTGGAAAGAAGTGGCCAGAGTGCTCAGTACTGTAATATCTCTATCGCATTTCCCAAGGCTCAGGGTCTAATGTGGAAGATGTGGCGGAAAGAATGTAAGAGCCAAAGGAAGGGTAGGACTCCTTACCACGCGCTCCTCCAGACACAAAATGGCCTAGATATCCATGACCTCATAGTGCCTGATACTACCTACACAAGACCAAAATAATCAAAGGAAAAGATGATAACATCAAAGCAAGAGAGACTGACTGAGTGGGAGAGGGGATATGATGGAGAGTGAAGTTTCAAAGGGGAAAGTTGGGGGAGGGAGGGAATTACCATGGGATATTGTTTACAATTATGTAACTTGTCAATAAAAAATATTAAGAAGAAAGAAAGAAGGAAGGAAGGAAGGAAGGAAGGAAGGAAGGAAGGAAGGAAGGAAGGAAGGAAGGAAGGAAGGAAGGAAGGAAACAACTGCAGGGCTGGAGAGATGGCTTAATGGTTAAGGTGCTTACCTGCAAAGCCAAAGGATCTCAGTTCAATTCTCCAGGACCTACATAAGCCAGATGCATAAGGTAGTGCATGTATCTGGGGTTTGTTTGCAATGGCTGGAAGCCCTGGCATGCCCATTCTGTCTGTCTCTCTCTCTCTCAAATAAATAAATTATATTTAAAAACAAATAAGCAGGGCTCTGGAAATGGCTTAGCAGTTAAGGCATTTGTCTGTGAAGCCTAAGAACCCTGGTTCGATTCACCAGGACCTATGTAAGCCAGATGCACATGATGATGCATGCACCTGGAGTTCATCTGCAGTGGCTGGAGACCCTGGCAAGCCCATTCTGTCTTTCTCTCTGCCTCTTCCTCCCTCTCTCTCTCTCAAATAAATAAATAAATAATTTTTTAAAAAGCAAAAAAACCTTAAAAGAAAAAAAAAAAGAAACAGCCACAGTGCCAACTAGGTGGCAATAGCTTGGAGGGATGGGGAGTGTCCTCCAGCAAGTTGTATGTGCTCTGAATCAGCATCCTATATATGGTACTGCTTCTCCTATAGCACAGATTCATAGTGTAAGGTTTGGGAGTGACCAAGACCACACAAGCTACTCTGAGGCAAAGATGAAAGCTTTTATTCAGGAAAAACATGAGCTGCCAGTGCTGACTCTCAAGAGCAGAGCACAGCCAGCCTTAGTTTTCAGGTAATGGGCTTCATAGGGCTTCTACTGTTGGGGGAAGGCGAGGAAGGGAAAAGTTGAATAAAAAAAGGTTTCTTTAGGGGAGATCTAAAATAGCCAGGGTGTGAGACAAGAACAGTGACCAAGAGACTTATGAGCTAAGGGGACAGGAAACCATGATATGGGGGCATCGTAAGGCAAGGAAGTAATAATGGCTGGGTGGTTTCTTAAGGAATGTGGATAATTCACTTCTTTTTGTCTCTGTTGTCATCCTGCTGTCCTTGGTGACTCCATTTTGGGAGCCCATCCTGACCTCACATGCAGGTCTAAGAATCAAGCAGTGGATATGGGAATGGTCCCACTTGCCATCACCCCAAGTGACCCATTAGCAAAATTTTTGCATCCTGTTCCCACAATTTTATGCTTTTCTGGCCTAGAGGTCTTGGTTCCAGAGAGGGGAATGCTTTTGCCAGGAAGCACAAAGAACATCCTATTGAGCTGGAAGCTAAGACTTGCCCCTGGCCACTTTGGGCTCCTGATGCCCTCCAGTCGACAGGCTGAGAAAGGAGTTACAGTGTTAGCAAGGGTGATTGATCTAAAATACCAGGGGGAAAATGGACTGCTCCTCCACAACGGAAGTAAGGAAGAGTATGGCTGGAGTGCAAGAGATCCTTTAGGATATCTCTTGGTGTTATCATGCCCTGTTGTCACAGTCAGTAGATAATTGCAACAATCCAATCAAGGCAGTGCAATAAATGGCCCAGATCATTCAGAAATGGAGGTGTGGGTTGCCCTTCCAGGTAAAGGACCAAGACCTGCTGAGGTGCTTGCTGAAGGTAGAAGAAATACAGAATGGGTAGTAGAAGAAGGCAGTTACAAAATACCAGCTAAGACCATGTGACCAGTTACAAAAAAGTGAGCACTGGAATTGCCATGAGTGCTTCTTTCCTACCTTGTTAAGAGTGTTTGTACATATCAAGGCTGGAGGGATGGCTTAGCAGTTAAGGCACTTGCCTACAAAGCCAAAGGACCCAGGTTCAATTCCCCAGGACCTACATTAACCAGATGCACAAAGGGGGCACATGCATCTGGAGTTCATTTGCAGTGGCTGGAAGCCCCCCCACTCTAATAAATGAATTTTAAAAAAATTTAAAAAGTGTTTGTACACCAATATTAAGGTGCTTTTGTTTTTCCTCTACTTCTCTATTAGGTAATTAATATTGATTAAGATCATATTGCTAATTAACTGCTGTTGAATTTATTATTTGATTTATTATATTACAGACTAAGCATTCCTCAAGGAACCTTGCTTTCTATTGGGGGAAAGACTGTATTTTCAGCTGTACATGGGTTAGTTATATCATGTTAGGCAGAACTATGACATTGTTAATTTGGAAATTAAGTATAAAGAGATAGGGTTTGGTGTCAAGTTGACAAGGGGTGGACTTGTGATGGTTAAGTTTGTGTCAACTTGATCTGTTTAGGAATCCTCAGACATTACCCCATAAGTGAGTCTCTGAGGTTGCTTCCAGGGAGGATTAACTAAAGGAGGAATCCTTCCCCCAGGGTGGGCAGCCCCTTTTGGAGCGGGCACACTTTATCTAAGGAAGCTCAGGAAAGGAAAGTATCCCCTCCTCCCACCTGGCTGCTTTCCAGCGTGGACCAAAGACCAGCGTGGACTGAAGACCAGTGTGAACTGAAGAGCAGCGTGGACTGAAGAGCAGTGTGGACTAGAGAGCAGCAGCTCTCCAGGAAGCCTCCAGGCCTTCAGTGCCTGATTGGAACTGCTGAGGCTTCCAGCCTCATGGACTGAGAAGCTACAGGGTTCCTTGACTCTCAGGCCTGCAAACTGCTATTGTTGGACTGCCGTAAGCTAACCCAATAAATTCCCTTTTAATACAGTTCATTCTATCAGTTCTGTTCCTCTAGAGCTCCTTGATTAATACAGCATTCTAGCCGCAGTGAGCAGGGGCAGAGAAAGCAAGTATCTGCAGGTGATGCCTTCTCATGCTACAGCTCAGGTAGGCCTCACCTTGGACACTTACCCCGCAGCAACAAGTGTCACAGCTTGGATTTGGAATGTGTGGCAATCCCCAGGCCCTGATAATGGTAGGTGCTTGGGCCCAAGGTGTTTAAGATCCTTAGTTTGGCAGCTATCTAAACTCCTCCAGCAACCATAACCTGCAGCTTTTCATCTGTGACTCTGTTTGATATTTTTTATTTATTTGAAAGTAGAGAGAGTCAGAATGGGCTCATCAGGACCTCTTGTCATCCAGCTGCATGCACCACTTTGTGCATCTGGCTGTACGTGGGTACTGGGGACTCAAACCCAGGCCAGCAGCTTTGCAAGGAGGTGGCTTGAACCACTGAACCATCTCCCCAGCCCCTTTTTATACAGCCTTTGACAGCCTCTCATTTTTCTTCAGCCTCAACCTTGCTGCCCTCCCTTGCCTTCTCTTCTTCTCTTCACCCCCCCCCCTCACTCCCATGCTTCAACTTCCAGTCGTTCCTGCCCTGGCTGCCTTATAGACCTCTCCAGCTGTCTCTCGTTGCCACTGGCGCTGTCACTCTCGTGCCACCAGTGTGGCTGCCCTTTCCTCCTTTCTTTATGTTGCCAGCTGAGCCCACTGCACTACTGAGGAGCATCGAAGGTAGGAAAGAGGACTGGGGGAAGACTCGGTGGATAAAGCCTTGGCCACATGAGCAGGAGGACCTGAGTTTAACTTTCAGAATACACATACGAATGCCAGGCATGGCGAAGCACACTCGTGACCAGGTGCTGGGGAAGCAGGGACAGATGAGTCCCTAGAGCTCGCTGGCCAGCTAGTCTAGCCTGATTGGTGAGCTCCCTGTGTCAAAGAGAGGCAGGTAGATAAGGGACCTGAGGCATGACACCTGAGGTTGTCCTCTGGCCTCCACATGCCTGTGGACACATACATAGAGGCAGCTGTGGTGGCTAATCTCTAGCTGTCAACTCAATAGGATTTATAATCACCATGGAAACAAATCCCTGTCATGACTGCTAAGGCTTTTCTAGATTAGATTAGTTGAAGTGAGAAGACCAGCACTGACTGTGCAGTGCTATTCTAAAGGAAGCTCTCCCTTGGAAAAAGAAGATAGCTAGCCAAGAACCAGATTCATCTCTAATTCCTCTATGCGGGGGTGGCCATGCGATGCTGGCTTCCTGCTCCTGCCAGGGTGAACTTTCCCTTGAAACTGTGAGCCAAAAAGAAATGCTTTCCTTCCTTAAGGAAAAGTCTGTAATGTGTCCAAGCAACAAGAAAGCAACTAAGGCCAGGTGTGGTCACACATCTTTAAACCCAGCTTTTCAAAGGCAGAGGTAGGAAGATCACTGTGAGTTCAAGGTTACCCTGAGACTACATAGTGAATTCCAGGTCAGCCTGAGCTAGGATGAGACCCTAGCTCAAAAAACAAAACAAAACAAAAAAATTATTAGCTGAAAGTAACTGATACAAATGCATACCTACGTGTAATACCACACACACACACACACACACACACACACACACACACACACACACCTGCATGAAAATAAAGGAGACAAGAAAAAGTTCACTTAAGGCTGGAGAAGTTGCTCAATGGTTAAAGGCACTTACTTGCAAAGCCTGCTGGCCTGGGTTCAATTCCCCAGTACCCACATAAAGATGCAAAAGGTAGCACATGTGTCTGGGGTTCCTTTGCAGCTCTTGTTAGAGGTCTGTACATACCTGCATACACACATACATACATACATACATACATACATACATATATACATACATACATACAGTTCACTCATGAGAAGCCTTGTGTTTGACCTCATGTTACAATCTGAGGAAGCAGCATAAAATGGTGTCTCCCCAACTGGGCTGGTATCAAGGCAGATCTTCTTACCAATGAAGAATGTGTTTGCACCAATCATGGCAGAGTCCCTCATGCAAATGAGAACCTACTTGCACCAATTCACAGTAGCCCCTCACTCAAATGAAGAAGTATATTTGTACAAGGCATCTGGTTAGGCCATAAGTGTTCCCTTCATATTTGGAGGTACCTCTGCTCTTCTATCTTCTTTAAAAAAAAAAAAATTTATTTACTTATTTGAGAGTGAAAGAGAATGGCACATCAAGGGCTACTGCAACTGCAAACGAACTGCAAACACAAGTGCCGCTTTGTGTGTCTGGCTTTACATGCGTACTAGGGAATTGAATCCTGGACATCAGGTTTTGTAACAAGCACGTTTAACCACTGACCCATCTCCCCAGCCCACAGCCAGCTTTTTTTTTTTTTTTTTTTTGGACAGAAAAAGAGGGGGAGAGAGAGAATGGATGTGCCAGGGACTCCAGCCACTACAAACGAACTCCAGACATGTGTGCACCCTTGTGCATCTGGCTAACGTGCGTCCTGGGGAATTTAACCTGGGACCATTGACTTTGCAGGCAAATGCCTTAACTGCTAAGCCATCCCTCCAGCCCCCATAGCCAACTTTTTAAAGGACAGTCTCACAATGTAGTTTAGCCCATGTTGGTCTTTAACTTGTGACCCTCTTGCCTCTACCTCCTAAATGCTAGCAGTACAACACCACATGCCTAGCCTTTGATCTTGATTTTAGAGTTCATTCTAAAGTTTATTCAACTAGGGATGTAGCCCAGGTGGTAGAGTGTTTGCCTTGCATGTGAGAGGGTCTGCATTTGATGCCTAGCACCACACACTCCAAATGTGTAATGCCCAGAATTTCAGCACTTGGGAAGTGTAGGCAGGAAGATCAGAAGTTCATAGCAATTCTTGGATATATAAGACCTTGTCTAAAAAAGTCAGTAAGTAAACCAGGCAGGGTGGTGCACACCTTTAATCCCAGCACTCAGGAGGCAGAGGTAGGGGGATTGCCATGAGTTCAAGGCCACCCTGACACTACATCATGGATTCCAGGTTAGCCTGGGCTAGAGCAAAACCCTACCTTGAAAAGACAAAAATGATAATCATAATAATAATAAAGAATGTTTATTATAAACTAGTACATGTGTTTTGCAGGCAACAGCCTCGTACATATCATGCTTTCTGTGTGGTTCATCTTCAGCACCGACTTGGCTTGGAATCACATAGGAGACACACCTCTGAGTATGTTTTTGAGGGTGTTTCCAACAAGGTTTCATTGAGGACCCTCCCTGAATGTCCACCACATGGACTGTGGTGCCAGAGGGAATAAAAAAGAAATGGGATAGTATTTCAAGCAAATGTGCCTAGAAAACAAGCAGGGATTGCACATCTGACAAAGAAGACGTCAGCCCAACATTAGTTAGGAAAGATTAGGAAGGTCACTTTATATTGATTAAAGACACACTCCACAGGAGGACATTATAATCCTAAACATATATGCACTTGACATGGGGCTCCCAACTTCATCAAACAAATGCTATTAGAACTAAGGACACAGATAACACCAAACACAGTGGTGGTGGGTGACTTCAACACACAGCCCACTCTCATCAATTGACAGGTCAACCTGGCAAAAAATAAACAGATGCATCTGGATTAAATGAGGTCATAGACCAAATGGACCTAACAGATATATACAGGACATTTCCTCCAAATACTGAGAATACACATTCTTTTCAGCAGCACATGGAACATTCTGTAAAATAGACCATATATTAGGACACAAAGAAAAATCTTAAATACAGGAAAATTGAAATGATTCCTTGTACTCTATCTGATCACAATAGGATCAAACTATAAATCAATGGCAAGAAAAGCTATAGAGCATACACAAAATCATGGAAACTAAACAATATACTACTAAATGATGAATAGGCCAATGAAGAAATCAAGAAGGGAATCAACAAATTCATAGAGTCAAATGATAATGAGAACACAACATACTAAAACCTTTGGGACACAATGAAGGTAGTCCTAAGAGGGAAATTTATAGTTTTAAGTGCCTATATTAAGAAATTAAAAAGGATACAAGTAAACAACTTGATGCTTCACCTTAAAGCCTTGGAAGAAGAAGAACAAAGCAAACCTAAAATCAGTAGACAGGAAGGAATAATAAAGATTAGGGTAGAAATTAATGAAATAGAAACCAAAAAACAATCCAAAGAATCAATGAAACAAAGAGTTGGTTCTCTGAAAGGATAAAAAAGATCGATAAACCCTTACCAAATTTGACCAAAAGAAAGAGAGAAGAGACACAAATTAATAAAATTAGAACTGAAAAAGGCACCATCACAACAGATACCAGAGAAATTCAAAATATCATAGGGACATGCAGTAAGGACATATACTCCACTAAATTTGGAAATATGAAAGAAATGGATGAGTTCCTTGATTTATAAAACCTACCTAAACGAAATCAAGATGAGATTAACCACTTAAATAGACCTATAACAAGTATGGAGATCCAAGCAGTTATCAAAAATCTCCCAACTAAGCTGGGTGTGGTGGAGCACACCTTTAATCCCAGTACTCACTTGGGAGGCAGATGTAGGAGGATTGCCAGGAGTTCAAGGCCACCCTGAGATTACATAGTGAATTCCAGGTCAGCCTGAGCTAGAGTAAGACCCTACCTCAAAGGAAAAAAAAAAAAAATCTCCCAACTAAGAAGAGTCCAGGCCCACATGCATTCACTGATGAATTTTAACAGACCATCATGGAAGAACTAACACCAATGCTTCTTAAACTTTTCCATAAAATACAAAAAGAAGGAATCCCACCAAATTCCTTATACGAAGGCAGCATCACCCTGATACCAAAACCAGGCAAACATAGAACAAAAAAATGAAAATTACAGGGCTGGGGAGATGGCTTAGTGGTTAAGGCATTTGCCTGCAAAGCCAAAGAATCCCGGTTTGATTCTCCAGGACCCACGTAAGCCACATGCACAAGGGGTCACCTGCATCTACAGTTCCTTTCCAGTGGCTGGAGGCCCTGGTATGACCATATTCTCTCTCTCTCTCTCTCTCTCCCCCAACCTCCCTCTTTCTCTCTCTCTCTCTCTCTCTCAAATCAAAAAAATAAAATATATATTTTTTAAAGAAGAATATATCAGAAAGATCATTCACCCCAACCAAGTAGGCTTTATCCCAGAGATGCAGGGACAGTACAACATACACAAATCAATAAATGTATTATATTATATAAATGAACTGAAGGACAAAAATCACATAACCATCTCATTAGATGCAGAAAAATCATTTGACAAAATTCAACATTCCTTCATGATAAAAGTCCTACAGAAAAAAAAAGTCCTACAGAAACTGGGGATAGAAAGATCATATCTCAACACAATAAAGGCTATTTATGACAAGCCTACAGTAAACATATTACTAAATGGAGAAAAACTTGAAGATTTTCCACTAAATCAGGAACAAGACAATGGTGTCCACTGTCCCCACTTTTATTTAATATAGTACTGGAAATCTTAGCCATAGCAATAAGGCAAGAGACACAGATAAAAGGGATACAATTTGGAAAGGAAAAGCTCAAGTTATCATTATTTGCAGATGACATGATTCTATACATAAAGGACCCCAAAGACTCTACCAGCAAACCGTTAGAGCTGATAAACACCTATAGCCATGTAACAAGATACAAAATAAACACACAAAAATCAGTAGCCTTCCTATATGCTAACAACAAACACATAGAGGATGAAATCAGATATAGTCTCTGTTGCAGTCCAGTTCACATTGCTGGTAGAAATGACCCAATCAAGAGCAGCTTCTGGGAAAAAGAGATTTATTTTGGCTTACAGGCTCGAGGGGAAGCTCCATGATGGCAGGGGAAAACGATGGCATGAGCAGAGGGTGGACATCACTGCCTGGCCAACATAAGGTGGACCACAGCAACAGGAGGGTGTGCCAAACACTGGCATGGGGAAACTGGCTATAAAGCCCATAAGCCCACCCCCAACAATACACTCCCTCCAGGAGGCATTAATTCCCAAATATCCATCAGCTGGGAACCTAGCATTCAGAACACCTAAGTTTATGGGGGACACCTGAATCAAACCACCACAGTCTCCCATTCACATATGACACAGCTATACCACTCTGAGTCATATATCCTTAGGGCTCATCTCACTACCTTAGAGATACTTGCTCAACCATGTTTATTGTCACTCTATTCACAATAGCTAGGAAATGGAACCAGCCTAGATGCCCTTCAATTGATAAGTGGGTAATGAAAATGTGGCACATTTACACAATGGAGTTCTACTCATTGGTAAGGAAAAATGAAGTTATGAAATTTTCAGGAAAATGGATGGATCTGGAAAGAATTATACTAAGTGAGGTAACTCAGGTCCAGAAAACCAAACGCTGCATGTTCCCTCTCATACATGGATCCTAGCCACAGATGACTGGACTTCTGTGTGAGTAGGAAGAAAACTCAGTAGCAAAGGCCAGTAAGCTAGAAAGGGAATAGAAAGGGAGGGAAGGGGGAACTTAATAGAATGGTATTTTATATATGTAAGTAGAAGAACAGATTAAATGAGGGTGAAAGGCCTGAGCAAGGTCAGGGGAAGAGATTGAGTAAAGGAAAGGTGAAGGGAGGGCTAATCAAAATCTAAGAGAATATAAATAAATCACATGGAAATGTTTTTTGGACAATGGAGCCATAGATTGTTACTAGAAAATTTTCAGTGCCAGGGATGGGATACCTTCCAGTGATTTGTTGGCCAGGGAGGTCACTGATGCCCCCAAAACATTACAGGCCATTGCTGAGGCCCTTGTTTTCCCACCAGAAATAGATGGAAAGACTTTATTGCTGAAGACTTCTCATACTTGGGCTGCAAGGTCACTGAGAAATCCTACTTGAGTCGAGCTGAAAACCTCCTCCATGTAGACCAGCTGGCAGAGAGCTGGAAAAAGCCAAGCTACATGCAGTTCAATGGGAGAGAGAGAAATCACCAGTGAAGATACTCAACAGTGGACACTGCAAGCCTTGTATTTGGCCATCCAAATGAGCTAACAGGTGCAATAGTGGCATGCCTGTTATGGGGGATACCAACTGCCCTCCAATTTGACTGGAAGCCTGCTCCATGGGAGGGAATACATCCCTGATACTGAAAACCTACAACAGGAGTAGTCATGAGCCCTAGGGGTGTAATGTCTGCTGGTATCTGGCTAAATGTATATACTATGCTCACCAAATTGCCCAGCAACACTTCTCTTAATGTTCATACCCATATATTAATGCTACTCTCACTTTTGGTTAGAGAACCTTCTCTTTTCAGTGACCTTGGGATGACTCAGAAAGCACCATTGTGCTGAGAAGTGACAGAGGAGTGCTCAGCACTGAAATATCTCTGTCACACCTTCCAAGGCTCAGGGTCCATTGCAGAAGAGGTGGCAGAAAGAATGTAAAAGCTAAAGGAAGGATAGAACTTACAACATGCTCCTCCAGACACAAAATGGCCTGGATATCCACGACCTCACAGTGCCTGACACTACATACACAAAACCATCATAATAGGAGGAAAAGATGATGACATCAAAATAAAAGAGAGGCCGGGCGTGGTGGCGCACGCCTTTAATCCCAGCACTTGGGAGGCAGAGGTAGGAGGATCGCTGTGAGTTAGAGGCCACCCTGAGACTCCACAGTGAATTCCAGGTTAGCCTGGGCTAGAGTGAAACCCTACCTCGGAAAAGCAAAAAATAAAAAAAATAAGAAAATAAAAGAGAGACTGATTGAGAGGGGGAGGGGATATGATGGAGAGTGAAGTTTCAAAGGGGAAACTGGGGGGAGGGAGGGAATTATCAGGGGATATTATTTACAATTATGGAAGTTGTCAATTAAAAAAAAAAAAAAGACCTAGGAGATTAGGAAAACACACCTCTGGATGTAACTGTGAGGATGTTTCCAGAGAGATTAGGCCCCAAGGGCTCTGACCTAATGAATAGATTAACCTCTTGAGGGTTTCATAATATTATGGCATTGTTGGGAGGTAGACAAAGTTAGGAAGGGTGAAGGAAGTCACTAGTCCTTGAGAGCTAGATCTTTCCCTCTCCCTTCCTGTGTATGTGGCTTGGCTGACATGGTAGTTTGAATGGATAGCCTCTAACATATTGAGGATTTTATTAAAGTTTGTAATTTAGGCCTGCAGCCACGTAGCTGGAGGAGACATCACTGTGAGTGGATCCTAGGGTACAGCCCTGAGGTGTGGGAGTGGATTGAAATTCCAGTCTAAAGATATACAAAGTGAAAGAACTTTGTCTGGAGTTCCTAAAGTGCTTGCTTGCTTGTGATGGCTTGTGGCTTTTATCTCTCTGCTTGGTCCTGTGAAAGCAGGCCAGTTTCTTCTGCCATTGTGGAACTTCCCTTCCATCTTCAATAAATTCCTTCCTCAAAAATCTAATATAAAATATTTTTTTAAAAAAAAAGAAAAAGTAAATAGAAATGGGGGGTGGAGCGATGACTTAGCAGTTAAGGTACTTGCCTGCAAAGCCTAAGGACCCATGTTCAACTCTCCAAATCCCACTTAGCCAGATGCACAAAGGTGAGACAAGCGCGAGGTCGCACATGCCCTCTAGGTGGTGCAAGCATCTGGAGTTCAATTCAGTGGCTGAGGCCCTGACGTGCCAATTCATTCTCTCGCTCTCACTCTCGCTCTCATTCTTTCCTGAAATCAAAAAAAAAAGAAGTAAGAAAAGAAGTGGCAAACCAGCATTTCTCTCTCTCCATCAGTCTCTCTTTCCCCCCCCCCCACTTCCTGACTGAAGATGCAACATGATCAGCTGTGTCATGTTCCTGCTATCACATCTTGTACCGTGGACTGTACCCTCAAACCATGGGCCAGAATAAACCCTTCTTTTCCTAAGCTCTCTTGTCAAATATTTTGTCAGAGCTATGAACAAAGGAACTGATACACTATGACTCTCAACATGGAATGACTGACCTATGTCACCTAGATTTCTGTGAGTGCATCCTGTAATACTTGAAAGGTGATTAAAGTACTTAGCAATGCATGTCTCAGAATGTGGCCCATCATTAGACCCATGGAACTATATTAGGTATATCTACTATACATGTATTTCTCTAATGAAGACCACTTCCCTTGGCATGGAGAGGGCATGGATGTGGGTCTAAGCAACTTGAGGAAACTTCAAACATCTAGCACTTTCCAGTCAGAGAGTCCTTCTGAACATCCTTCCTAGAACTGAGACGGAAGCTTTCCCCTGTCGACTAACACTCTTAGTGCTGAAAAGTACTATGAGGTCTGCTGAAGGAGAAAAATCATCAACAGTCTTAACAAGCAGTGGACCCTACAAGCTACTCAACTGGCCAGTCAGGCAAGATGTGCTCACTAGCATATTGGTGCCATGTCTGCTATGGGGTTATCAACTGATCTCTAGTTGGTTTTGAGGTCCGCACCACGGCAAGAAATTCATGCCTGCTACTGAACATCTACTCAAAAGCCTAGGTCATAAGCCTTAGGGGTGTTGCATTTGCTTTTTAAGCTTACAGAATGCAGGAAAGAGCTTGGTGGCACACATCTTTAATTATAGCACTCAGGAGGCAGAGGTAGGAGGATCCCTGTGACTTTGAGGCCACCCTGATACTACATAGTGAATTCCAGATCAGCCTGATCTAGAACGAAACCCTACCTTGAATAAAAGAATCCAGGGGAAGTTCTATCATGACAGAAGAAGCTGGCTCACTTCCACAGATCCATAGCAGAGAGACACTACCAACAGCCAGCAAACACTAAACAGCCAGAGCTCAGACTGCTTTCTCCACCTAGTAGGGCTGGACTAAAGATCCATCCCAGTGACACCTCTTCCAGGGGGGACGGCTGGAGACTCAAGTTGCAAGCTCAACTTAATCAAAAATACCTTAGCCAATAGCTGGGCTGGAGAGATGGCATAGCGGTTAAGCGCTTGCCTGTGAAGCCTGAAGACCCCGGTTCGAGGCTCAGTTCCCCAGGTCCCACGTTAGCCAGATGCACAAGGGAGCGCACGCGTCTGGAGTTCGTTTGCCGGGCGTGGTGGCGCACGCCTTTAATCCCAGCACTTGGGAGGCAGAGGTAGGAGGATCGCCATGAGTTCGAGGCCACCCTGAGACTCCATAGTGAATTCCAGGTCAGCCTGGGCTAGAGTGAGACCCTACCTCGAAAAACAAAAAAACAAAAAACAAAAAACAAAAAAAAAAAATACCTTAGCCATGGGCTGGAGAGATGGCTTAGTGGTTAAGGTGTTTGCCTGCAAAGCCAAAGGACCTCACTTTGATTCTCCAGTACACACATAAGCAATATACACAAAGGGCTGTGTTCTCTCTCTCTCTCTCTCTCTCTCTCTCCTGCTCTCTCAAATAAATATAAAAAATATAAAATAAAATAAATATTTTTTTTAAAAAATCTTAGCTGGGGAGAGTTTCCGCCATTTTTTAAAACTGTGAATGTTCCACTATGGCAGTATTTGCTGTGGAGCCCCAGGCACCTACGCTGGGATCTGAACCAATGATGCTGGGTTCCCCTACGTCTCCAAAGCCAGGAGTTAATGCCCAGTTCTTGCCTGGATTTTTAATGGGGGATATGCCGGCTCCAGTGACTCCACAGCCTCGATCACTTAGTGGTCCTTCAGTAGGAGTAATGGGAATGAGGTTATCTTTACTTGCAGGGGGGTCACCACCACAACCAGTTGTACCTGCTCATAAAGATAAAAGTGGAGCTCCACCTGTTAGAAGTATACATGATGACATTTCCAGCCCAGGACTTGGCTCACCACCTTTAACTTCAAGAAGACAGACAAACATCTCAGTAATGCAGAGTCCTCTTGTTGGAGTAGCAACAACAACTGTAACAGGACAAAGTATGTTTAGTCCAGCAAATATTGGTCAACCACGAAAGACAACGCTATCTCCCACCCAGTTGGATCCTTTTTATACTCAGGGCGATTCTCTGACTTCAGAAGACCTTGATGACACCTGGGTGACTGTGTTTGGGTTTTCACAAGCATCTGCTTCTTATATATTGTTACAATTTGCACAATATGGAAATATCTTAAAGCATGTGATGTCTAATACAGGAAATTGGGTGCATATTCATTATCAGTCTAAACTGCAAGCTAGGAAAGCCTTAAACAAAGATGGGAGAATACTTGGAGAATCTATCATGATTGGTGTGAAGCCATGTATAGATAAAAGTGTCACGGACAATGGTGACAGATGTGCTTTGCCATCTCCATCTCTAGCCTTTACGCCACCAATCAAAACCTTAGGTACACCAACACCACTTGGAAGTACGCCTAGGATTTCTACCATGAGGCCTCTTGCTACAGCAAGCAGGTTATTTCTGACAGACAAACCCCAAAGAAAGAAGATAGCCTTGTATCCAGAGCCATGGAGTGCGTGTTGGCCGGCAGCGTAACAAGCGAAGAACTCCGCTACCGAGGAGGAGCGCCTGCGCTGACGGGGAGTGAGCACGTCCTGCCAGGTCGCTCCGGCTAGTTATACAACCATGCTTGGTAGCGTTGATAGGCACATACTTTGAGACACCGTTGTGTAAGGATGCAACTTATTTGTAGTTTGCACTTTAAAAGAAGCTTGAGATCCACTTTGAAGAAACTGAAGATTCCTCCAGAGAGCTTGAATGCTCTCTGACAGTGCGTGCCTAGCACTGTGTGCTCAGTACCGACTGCGGGGATGCAATCATCGAGGGTGCGTGTGCCTCAGTGGCTGCAGGACGAGGTGGTCTCGAGAACTCATGAAGGAGGGAGGCTACCACTACCAACACACACACTGATTACAATTAGTACTTTGAATTAGTAATTTGAATTATGGCCTTTTAATTTAGATACTATTTAAAAAGTCTTAATTATCTTTGTATGTCCTGTGATGGATTGTCACCTTTCATTATTCTAAAACCCAAGCATTCTTTTAAACTGCTAAAAATTCTTAATAATAAACTTTGTTAATTTATATGTATCAAAAAAAAATCTTAGCTGGGGGCTGGGGAGATGGCTTAGGCATTTGCCTGCAAAGCCAAGGACCCTGGTTTGATTCCCCAGGACCCACATAAGCCAGATGCACAAGGGGGTGCATGCATCTAGAGTTCATTTGCAGTGGCTGGAGGCCCTGGAATGCCCAATCACACTCTCTCTCTCTCTCTCTCTCTCTCTCTCTCTCTCTCTCTCTTTCAAATAAATAATAAATAAATAAACAAACAAATAAATAAAATTTAAAAATACCTTAGCTAGATCATCAAGAAAACAAATAATAATAAACACTGGCAAGGATATGAAAAAAGAGGAAATCTGTTCCACTGTTGGTGGGAATGCAATCTGGTACAGCCATTGTGGAAGTCAGTGTGGAGATTCCTGAGACAGCTAAAACTAGATCTACCATATGACCCACTCCTAGGCATATATCCTAAGGACTTGTTGCACTATCTTAGAGATACTTGCACATCTATGTTAATTGCTACTCTATTCACAATAGCTAGAAATGGAACCAGCCGAGATGTCCCTCCACTGATGAGTGGATAATGAAGATGTGGCACATTTATGCACTGGAGTTCTATTCAGTGATAAAGAAAAATAAAATTATGAAAATTTCAGGAAAATGCATGGACCTGGAAAGGATTATACTAAGTGAGGTAACCTAAGCCCATAAAGCCAAGAGCCCCATGTTCTCTCTCTTATGTGGATCCTAGCTCCAAATGTTTGGACTTGTGTGTAAGTTGGAATAAAACTCAGTAGCAGAAGTCAGTAAGGTAGGAAGGGGCAATAAGGGAGGGAGGAGAGGGGAGAACTTAAGGGAATGATATTGTATATATGTAAGTAGAAGAACAGATTACGGGGGGGGGGGGCGGTGGAAAGGCCTAAGTGAGGTTAGGGGAAGAGATTAAGCAAAGGAAAGGTGGGAGGAGGGTTAATCAAAATCTAAGAGGATATAAATAAACCATATGGTAACCTATTTTTTTGGATAATGGCATACCCAGAAGCCATAGTTTGTTACTAGAAAAATTTCAGTGTCCTGGATGGGATGTCTTACAGAGTTGTTGGCCAGGGAGGTCCCTGATGCCCCAGAACATTACAGGCCATTGCCAAGCCTCCTGGTTTCTCAGGAATCATGGTAAGACCCTATTGCTGAAGACTCCACATGGTTGGGCTACAAGATCACTGAGAAATCCTGCTGGAGCTGAGCTGAAAACCTCCTCCCTGTAAAGTAGCTGACAGAAAGCTGAAGAAAGCCACGCTGCAGGCAGCTGTATGGGAGAGAAAGAAGTCATCAGTGCGAATAGACAACAGTGGACACTGCCAGCCTTAAGCTGGGCCAGCCAGGCCAAATGGGCCAACAGGTATTACAGTGGCATGTCTGTTAGGGGGAAGCCAACTGCTCGCTAATTGGACTGGAGGGAGGCCCGCTCCATGAGAGGGAATGCAAGCCTGATTCTAAAAACCTACAGCAGGGAGGTCATGAGGGGTGTAATCCCTGCAGGTGTCTGGTGAAATTAATATATTATGCTCACCAAACTGCCGAGTAAGCACTTTTTATACTTATATGTTAACACTACTCTTACTTTTGGAATAGAGAAGCTTCTTTCTTCAGAAGGTGTTGATCGCTGGGATGACTCAGAAGGCTCCCTAGTGCTAAGAAGTGACAGAGGAGTACTCAGCACTGAAACATCTCTTTCCAAGGCTCAGGGTCCATTGCAAAAGAGGTGGCAGGAAGGGCCAAAGGAAGGGTAGGACTTCTTACAATGTGCTCTTCCAGACACAAAATGGCCTGGATATCCATGACCTCACAGTGCCTGACACTATCTACACAAGACCCTCATATTAGGAGGAAAAGATGATGATATTAAACTAAAAGAGAGACTAGTTGAGAAGGGAAAGGGATATGATGGAGAGTAGAGTTGCGAAGAGAAAAGTGGGGGAAGGTGATTATCATGGTTTATTGTCTATAATTATGGAAGTTGTCAATAAAATTTTTTTGAATACCTTAGCTGGGCATGGTGGTACACACCTTTAATCCCAGCACTCAAGAGGCAGAGGTAGGAGGAGTTCGGTGAGTTCAAGGCCACCCTGAGACTACATAGTGAATTCAAGGTCCACTTGGGCTAGAGACTCTACCTCAAAAAATCAAAACAGGGGCTGGAGAGATGGCTTAGCAGTTAAGCGCTTGCCTGTGAAGCCTAGGGACCCTGGTTCGAGGCTCGTTTCCCCAGGACCCACATTAGCCAGATGCACAAGGGGGCGCACGCGTCTAGAGTTCGTTTGCAGTGGCTGGAAGCCCTGGCGCACCCATCCCCTCTCTATCTGTCTTTCTCTCCCTCTCTCTCTGTCACTTTCAAATAAATAAGTAAAAATGAACAAAAATATATTTTAAAAAATCAAAACAGGGGGCTGGAGAGATCGTTTAGCAGTTAAGGTGTTTGCCTACAAAGCCAAAGGACCTCGGTTCAAGTTCCCAGGACCCACGTAAGCCAGATGCACAAGGTGGCACATGCATCTGGAGTTCGTTTGCAGCGGCTGGAGGCCCTGGCGCACCTATCCCCCATTCTCTCTCTCTCTCTCTCTTTCTCTCTCTCTCTCTCTCATAAATACATAATTTTTTAAAAAATCAAAACAGGGCTGGAGAGATGGTTTAGCTGTTAAGGCACTTGCCAGCAAAGCCAAAGTACCCAGGTCCAATTCTCCAGTACCACATAAAGCCAGATACATAAAGGTGGCATATATGTCTGGAATTCGTTTGCAGTGGCTAGAGACCCTGGTGTTCCCATTCTCCACGCCCCCCCCCCTTTCTCTTTGTCTTTCTCTCTCACGTAAATAAAATTTTTGTTAAAAAATCAAAATAAGCCAAGCATGGTGGTACATGCCTTTAGTCCCAGCACAAGGGAGGCAGAGATAGGAGGATCACCATGAGTTTGAGGCCACCATGACACTACATAGTGCATTCCAGGTCAGCCTGAGCTAGAAAAGGAAAGGAAAGAGAGAAAGGAAGAGAGGGGGGTGGGAGAGAGAAAGGGAAATAAAAAACAAAGAAAGAGAGAAAGAAAGGGAGAGAGAAAGGAAGGAAGGAACGAACGAATGAAGGAGCGAAGGAAGGAACGAAGAGAAGGAAAGAAGGAAGAAAGAGAGGAAACCTCAGGCTGAGGAGGACATATTTGGATACATTCACATTCAAACCACCAAGGGGTGGAAGAGCTCCCATGGACATACTATGTCCGCCAAATTGTCCTCTAAATACCTATGTTTTTGCCCATATATTAGTGATGCTCTCACTTTGGGTTACCTAAGTTTCTCTTTTCAAATGCTGGTGACTGTGGGGAGACTCAAAACTCATTGAAGTGCTGAGTGATGGTTGAGAGTTCAGTACTAAATGAGACCAATGGCTGTTTAGTCAGGTTTCCCATCTTTCATGCCCAGCTCCCCTGGGAGGTGCTGCAGCGGCCCAGGCTCTCCCACAGCTGGGTCTTTCCATCTGCACACAGGCTCAGGGGGCTACAGATCCCTTTCAGAGTCTCCCCGCATCACCACTCCGGGCGGCTGTTTCCTGCCCCATTCACACACAAGCCCAATTCTCAATCCCCCTGCCTGCGAGGTCCCTGCCAAAGGGGCATGGGGTTGGCAGGAGGTTGTATGACTCAGGAAGCAGCTTCTTGAGCTCACTGTGCACCTGAGAAAGAGTTGTGGCTGAAGGGCACTGGGGAGCAGCTATGGGGCCTACAATGGTGAAATTTTGACGTCAATTTGGTTTGTTTAGGAATCCACAGATATTCCAGTTGAGTGGGTCTCTGAGGTTGCTTCCAGGAAGAATCAACTGAAGGAGGAATCCTTCCCCCAGAGTGAGCCCTTCCCCCAGAGAGGTTGGCCCCTCTCAAAGAGGGGCTTTATCTAAGGAAGTGAAAAGAGCCCCTTCCCCCCCTGGCTGCTGCTTGCTGGCTTCCAGCGTGGACTGAAGACCAGTAGCTCTGCAGGAGGTGCTGACTGGGACTGCTGAGGGATCCAGTCTCATGGACTTTCAGGCCCACAAACTGCTATTGTTGGACTGCCATAAACTAATCCGATAAATTCCCTTTTAAACTTGGGCAGGGTGGTAGCCCTTAACCCCAGCACTTGGGAAGCAGAAGGAGGGCTGCTGTGAGTTCAAGGCCAGCCTGAGACTACATAGTGAATTTCAGGTCAGCCTGGGTTGAAGTGAAAGCCTAAGGCGGGGTGGGAGGGGTGGTATGTAGAGAAAGTTGAGAAAGGCATTCTGTGGACCACATGTCAGCCACCCCTGCCCCCGGCCTCACCCGGGGAAAAGTGCTCTCTGGTGGCTGGACATGGAGGTAGCCCCTGATGAGATGACAACGGCTGCTGTAACATCGGGCTCTTTGACACCAGGAGTGTGTCTTCCTCTCAGAGTCTAGCTCAAATATTGACACTCGAAACAGTAGCTTGTACGAATCTGGTAGGTGTGCACAGCCCACGGGAGGAGACATGTGAGCTTTATCTTGAAGGAGGTGAAAAAGGGCCCATTGGTAAAAGGACAGAGGGCTATGACAGTGGATGTGGAAGGGCACGGCACAGTGGTCTAACCAGAGCAGAAGATGTGTGAGGAAAGGTGAGGGTGGAATAGCTGTCGGTGGGCCCAAATTCCATGCTAAGGAATTTGGATGTCATGTCTTGCCCGATGCTTAAGGAACATAGTCTGCAATGGTGTGCTTTAGTTTTAGTTTTTCAAGCACAGTGCTTGAAAATAAATAACATAAATGGGCTTGCCAGAACCTCTAGCCACTGCAAACCAACTCCACATACATGAACCACTTCGTGCACCTGGCTTTATGTGGGTACTGGGGAATCTAACTCGGGTCATTAGGCTTTACAGGCAAATGCCCTAACTACTGATCCATCTTTCCAATTTCAAAGGTGTGCTTTTTTTTTGTTTTGTTTTTGTTTTTTCGAGGTAGGGTCTCACTCTGGTCCAGGCTGACCTGGAATTAACTCTGTAGTCTCAGGGTGGCCTTGAACTCATGGCAATCCTCCTACCTCTGCCTCCCGAGTGCTGGGATTAAAGGCGTGCGCCACCACGCCCAGCTCAAAGGTGCGCTTTTTAAGATATCATAATATTTAAGCAATTTTGTTTGTTTTTGAATTGTGGGTTTGTTTGTGTCTTCCAAGTTTTGGGGTGTTTTGTTTTGTTTTGTTTTTTCACAATTTTTATTAACATTTTCCATGATTATAAAAAATATCCCATGGTAATACCCTCCTTCCCCCCTTGTGTTGTTTTTTGAGACAGGGTCTCACCCTTTATCCTAGGCTGTCCTGAACTTCGTAGACCAGCTGGCTTTGAGCTCATGGTGATCTATCTGCCTGCCTCAGCTCCCAAAGGTGGGCATTAAGAGATGAGCCTTCATGCTCAACTCCACTAAGCAATTTTGGATTTGAATATCTGCATGTGGACCTAACCTTCCCACCAGCCCCTATAGCAGGTAACTAACACCCCCCCCCCCGCCCCAGCTGCACCCCTGTGTGTAATTTACCCCTGAGGAACCTTATTTTGTGACCCTGAAAGGTTGTTGGGTGACCACGTGTGACACCGGCCTCCATTTCTTCTAGTGACGGTTAGAGGGAGCGCCCCGTCATCATCACTGCGCAAATCACCCATGCTCCCAAGCAAAAGGTGCATGCTGGTCCCCACCTGGCCCCCAGACACAGAATGTCCCGTCCTCGCTGTCATCACTTTGGGGATGCCCTCACCCACCTTAATTCAGGATTCCACGTTTTGAAACTTTAAAAGAATTTTGAATGCTTTAGAGGGAGAACAGACAGCTTCTCTTTAATTTTTTTTTTTTATTTATTTGTAAGCAAAGAGATAGAGACACAGAGAGAGAGAGAGAATGAGAGAGAGAGAGAGTATGGCCTCTAGCCACTACAAATGAACTCCAGATGCATGTGCCCCTTTTTGCATCTGGCTTTACATGGGTACTGGGGAATTGAACCCAACTCTTTAGGCTTCGCAGGCAAGCGCTTTAACCACTGAGCCATCTCTCCAGTTCCAGACTTCTTGCCTTATGTAAGGTCAGGAGACCAAGGAGCTAGGGGTAACAGCACTTGCTGCACAGGCATGAGAGTCTGAGTACAGATCCCCAGAATCCAGTTTGTCCTCTGACCTCAGGCACAGGGTGGCACACATGCATTCACACACATGAATGCACATATGCATACATACACATACTTAAATACAAAAAGAAATTGAAAAAATAAAAAAAGGAGTCCACAGATATCTGTATTCAGGCAGGCACAGTCACCTCCAGGTATTCCAGGGCACAGGGCCTGGCTGCCTTAGAAAGGGGAAAGCACCGCCATCTGGTGGTCTGTTCTGGAGTGGCAGCAGATAACAAGAACACATTTTGGATTTTGCTGTTACTACTGACAAAGAAAAATCCAGCCAGGTGGCGCTGCACTAGAGAGGCAGAGGTAGGAGGATCGTCGTAGTGAGTTCAAGCCACCCTGAGACTACATAGTGAATTCCAGGTCAGCCTAGACTACTGTGAGACCCTACCTCAAAAAAAAAAAAAAAAATCCAGAGAGTGGAATAGGACCCAAAGACCACATCAAGCCAGAAACAACAACAAAAAAAATAAATGCCAAATACTTTAAACCCAGTATGGTGATACACACCTTTAATCCCAGCGCTCAGGTAGGAAGATTGCCATGAATTTAAGGCTATCCTGAGACTACATAGTGAATTCAGCTAGAGCAAAAAGAAAAAAGAAAGAAAGAAAGAAAAGTTCTTTAGATGCAGGCTAGGGGGAGGAGTCCTGTAATCCCACCCAGGCCAGCTTTGTCTATAGTTCCAACATAGCCAGGGCTACATAGTGAGGCTTTGTCTAAAAAAGAAAAAACTGAACTGGGTGTGGTGTGCACGCCTTTAATCCCAGCACTCGGGAGGCAGAAGTAGGAGGTTCTCCATGAGTTCAAGGCCACCCTGAGAATACAGAGTTAATTTCAGGTCAGCCTGTACCAGAGTGAGACCCTACCTCGAAGAAAAAGAAAAAAAAAAACTTTGGGGGCTGGAGAAAAGGCTTAGGGGTTAAGGCACTAGTCTGTGAAACCTAAGGACCCAGGTTCAGTTCCCCAGGACCCACATAAGCCAGATGCACAAGATGGTGCATGCTTCTAGAGATCATTTGTAGAGGCTAAAGGCACTGGCACACCCTATCTCTTTGTCTCTGCCTCTTTCTATCTCTCAAAAAAAAGTTTTAAAAAAAACTTATTTTCTTATTCTTATTTGATCTAACAGTTAACTCTTCAAAGTTATATCAAGGCTATAAAACACCAATGTACCTGTCAATTACAGTGTACAGATAAAGGAAATATAGGACACGGATGTTAGAAAGTACCAAGTCCCCAAAGATTCATGGGAGGGTGATTATAGACATTAAAGATGAAAAATACCTGAGTCATAGCTTCCAAATTCTACAGATGATCTAGACAGATGGTTGAGGAAACTACTAAGTCAGGTAAAGTTTTCCTTTGGGGAGGTGGAGGGATGTCAAAGAGAAGAGAAGGAGAGAGAGGGAGAGAGGAGAAAAATAGGATAGTGAGAAAGACCAAGAATGTTTCCATGTGGGTCTGAGAGCAGAGACCCCTTGTAGAGCCTGGAGAGAAAGAATACATAGGGATCCTGGCTCCTGGCAGGACAGAGACCCAGAAGGGAAGAGACCCCTCCCACCCCAATAGCTGGGGTTCCTGGTGTCTTGAGCAAGTGTGGGCCAAGAAGCTGCCAGATTTTTCCAATGGGAAAGGAGCCACAAAGATCCAGGACACACATTCAGTCAGAAGACATAAGACAACCACAGCCTTCCTGAGCCACAGAGCAATCCCGGCCTTGGGATTTCTGCTCCAGACGCAGAAAACAGCAACGATGATGCTACCTACACAAGACCTGCATAATAGGGGGAAAATGATGTCCAAATAGGAGAGGGACTAATTGAAAAGGAGGAGGCATTTAGTGGAGGGGGTTAGAGGAGAAGGAAAAGGGAGAGTCACGGAAGGGATTATGATGATAGAATATTGTATGTTTGTGGAGATTGTCAATAAAAAGTTTTTTTTAAGCTAGGTGTGGTGGCACGTGCTTTTAATTCTAGCACTCAGGAAACAAAGGTAGAGCTAGAGTAAGACCCTAACTCAAGAAAAAAAAAATTTAATGTTTTTTAAGTACCATTTGTAATATCTATACAAATATGATACAAAGGAACAAATCATGAAAATATCTATAAGCTGTGCTCGTTGGTTCACGCCTTTAAGTCCAGCACTTGGGAGGCAGAGGTAGGAGGATTGCCATGAGTTCGAGGCTACCCTGAGACTACATAATGAATTCCAGGTCAGCCGGGACTAGAGTGAAACCCTACCTCGAGAGTACTGAGATACAAAACTTGTCATGTGGAGAATAACTGAATGATGCAGGTCAGCCTTGCTACAGCAAGACCCTATTTCAAAAAACAAAACAAAACAAAAAGGCTGGAAGGATTGCTTAGCAGTTAAGGCACTTGCCTGTGAAGCCTAAGGACCCAGATTCGATTCTCCAGGTCCCATGTAAGCCAGATGCACATGGCGGCACATGCATCTAGAATCCGTTTGCAGTGGCTAGAGGCCCTGATGTGCCCATTCTCTCCCCCTCTCTCTCTCTCCCCCTCCCTCCCTCCCTCCCTCTCCCTCTCTGTGTCTCTAATAAATAATAATAAATCTGGGGCTGGAGAGATGGCTTAGTGGTTAAGGCACTTCCCTACAAAGCCAAAGGACATCGGTTCAATTCCCCAGGACCTATGTAAGCCAGATGCACAAGGTGGTGCATGCATCTGGAGTTTGTGTTATGCCCAGTTCTCGGCACCCCCAGTGACCACCAAGGAGACCCAAACACGTATGCAAGGGCAAGGAGCTTTATTTCGGGCTTAAGCTCGGACTCTTGACTTCACCAGTGCAGTGGATCCATACAAGAGCCCTGAGTAGCAGGAGGGCAGGGTTTTTATAGGGATTTGAACATAGAAGCAGGGGATGGTACATGATTGGTTGATTTAAACAGTAACTGCACTTGTACTCTTCTGATTGGCTTAGGATTTTGGCGGGCTAAAAGTTTGAGGGCTGGGGCTAGGGGAATTGAACTTACCTATGACTACAGGAATGTACGGCGTAATCAATTTCCGGTAATTGTTACACCCACCTTTGGCAGAAAATAAAAACTTAGACCTTGCTGGGAAACAGAAACAGAAACTTAGGCCTACTGAGGACTCTGAAGCCTGTCATGGCGTCTATCTGGTTCCTGAGTCCTTCAGTTTGCAGTGGCTGGAGGTCCTGGCATGCCTGTTTGCTCACTTGCTTGATTTCTCTCTCTCTCTCTCTCTCTCTCAAATAAATAAATAACAATAAAATATAATATAAAAGTAAATCTGTATCATTCCGTCTACCTGCTCTGCCTCTTCTATGTTTTTTTAAAAAGAGAGAGAAAAAGAAGCCAGGCGTGGTGGTGCATGCCTTTAATCCCAGCACTTGGGAGGCAGAGGTAGGAGGATCGCCATGAGTTTGAGGCCACCCTGAGACTACATAGTGAATTCCAGGTCAGCCTGAGCTACAGTGAGACCCTACTTCAAAAGAGAGAGAGAGAGAGAGAGAGAGAGGAAAAAAAGCTGGATATGGTGGTACATGCCTTTAATACCAGCACTTGGGAGACAGAGTGTAGGAGGATTTATGTGAGTTCAAGGCTACTCTGAGAGTACATAGTGAATTCCAAGTTAGCCTGGGCTAGAGTGAGACCCTACCTTGAAAACTGACCAAAAAAAGAAAAAAAATCCAGTGGTGATGGCGCATACCTCTAATCCCAGTGTTTGGGAGACAGAGGTAGGATGATCATCGTAAATTTGAGGCCACCCTGAGACTATGTAGTGAATTTCAGGTCAGCCTGAGCTCAGGTATTAAAAAAAAAAAACAAGTCTAGGGAACTAGGCAAGACACAGGAAGTCAGATCATCCTTTAATCTCTGGCAAGTGGAGACCTTCCTCCTTTTCAGAGGCCACCCTCACTGCCTAACAAAACATAGCTGCACAGTGACACAGACCTAGAACCCCAGTACTTGGGAAGCTGATTTTGGGGCCAGACTGATCTACATAGCAAGCATCAGCCTATCCAAGCCTACATAACAAGATACTATCTCAAATAAAGAAGAAAAATAAGAACCAGGCATGGAGCTGGAGAGATAGCTTAGCGGGTAAGGCACTTCCCTGCAAAGACAAAGGACCAAGGTTTGACTCCCTAGGACCCACATAAGCCAAATGCCAGCAGTACAAGGTAGCACATGGGTCTGGAGTTTGTTTGCAGTGGCTGGAGGCCCGGCCCATTCTCTCTTCCTCTCTCTCTCAAACAAGTAAATAAAAATTTTAAAATTTTTTTTTAAAAAATAACCAGGCATTGTAGCAGATGTCTGTCATCCCACCACCCGAGAGTCAGAGGTAGGATCAGTCATCCTTGGCTACATGGCCAGTTCAAAGCTAGCCTGGCCTATATGTGACTTTTCTCAAAAAATACTAAAACAAGGCTGGAGAGATGACTTAGTGGTTAAGGCACTTGCCTTTGAAGCCTAAGTACCCAAGTTCCACTCCCCAGGACCCATGTAAGCGAGATGTACAAAGTGACACAAGCATCTGGGGTTTGATTGCAGTGGTTAGTGGCCCTGGTATGCCAATTCTCTCTCACTCTCATCTTTCTCATAAAAAAAAAAAAAAAACTAAAACAGCTGGGCGTGGTGGCGCACACCTTTAATCCCAGCACTTGGGAGGCAGAGGTAGGAGGATCGCTGTGAGTTTGAGGCCACCTGAGATTACATAATAAATTCCAGGTCAGCCTGGGTTACAGTGAGACCCTACCTCGAAAAACCAAACAATTAAAATTAAATAAAAGAATAAAAACTAGGGACTGGAGAGATGGCTTAACGGTTAAGGAAGGTATTTGCCTGCAAAGCTAAAGGATCCCAGTTTGATTCTCCAGGACCCACATAAGCCAGATGCACAAGGGGGCGCATGCACCTGGAGTTCATTTACAGTGGCTGAAGGCCCTGGCAAGCCCATTCTCTCCCTCTCTCTCTGCCTCTTTTTCTGTATCAAATTAATTAATTAAGTATATTTTAAAAAATAAATAAAAACTAAAACTACAACAACAATCTCATGTGCTTCCTCCTTCCACAAAAAAAATAATAAAATAAAATAAGCAGGGCATAGTGCACTCCTTTAATCCCAGCACTTGAGAGGCAGAGGTAGAAGGACCGCCATGAGTTCAAGGCAACCTTGAGACTATATAATAAATTCCAGGTCAGCCTGGGCTAGAGTGAAATCCTACCTCAAAAAATAGGGTTGTAGAGATAGAACCAAACAGTCAGCAGCAGGAACCCAGGCAGAGCTCACTCAATATACCTGAGGCTGGAATTCAGATCTGTCCCCAGTGATGTGCCTCACCCCTTGCAGGAGTCTGCCTGCTAAGAGCAGAGGCTGCAAATTAAACTTTTTTTGAGAGAGAGAGAATGTGGTGGTTGGATTCAGGTGTCCCCCATAAACTTAGGTGTTCTGAATGCTAGGTTTCTAGCTGATGGAGATTTGGGAACTAATACCTCCAGGAGGCAGAGTTATTATTGGGGGTAGGATTATGGGTGTTATAACCAGTGTCCCGTTGCCAGTGTTTGGTACACTCTCCTGTTGCTATTGTCCACCTTGTGTTGGCCAGGGGGTGATGTCCACCCTCTGCTCATGCCATCATTTTCCCCTGCCATTGTGGAGCTTCCCCTTGAGCCTGTAAGGCGAAATAAACTTCTTTTCCCACAAAAAAGGGGGGGGGGCTAGAATGTGGGTAACATCCACAATGAACTGTTGATCAGAGAGACCTACAAGATTTCCCAAAAGAATACAGAATTCTATCAAAGTACTTGATGGCCCACTAAAGGTTAATGGTAAGACCCTACTGCTGAAGACACTATATGCAGTTGGGATGGAACATGGAAGGACCTGGCTAGAAACTGAGAGTCAATCCCCAGACAGTTAGCTTGCCTAGTGCCAGTAGGTGTTACATGAGTGACTGGGGAAAATGACCAACATCTGTCTAAACAATTAGTGGTCTAAGATACTCAGCAGCAATCAACCTGACATGATGCTCACACAAGTGTAATAGTGGCACACAGCCATGGTGGGTTACCAACTGCTCTTTTCATATATTATTTTTATTTGTTTATTAGAGAGAGAGAGAGTATGGGTGCACCAGGGCCTCTAGCCACTGCAAATGAACTCCAGACACATGTGTCCCCATATGCATCTGGCTTACTTGGGTACTGGGGAATTGAACCAGTGTCATTAGGCTTTGCAGGCAAACGCCTTAACCATAAACCATCTCTACAGCCTGAGCAAATGATTTGTTTGTTTTTATTTATTTGGGAGCAACAGAGAGGGAAAGAGGCAGAGAGAAAGAGAGAGAGAGTGAGAATGGGCTCACCAGGGCCTCCAATCACTGCAAATAAACTCCAGACACATGTGCCACCTTGTACATCTGGCTTACATGGGTCCTGGGGAATTGAGCCTCGAACCGGGGTCCTTAGGCTTCACAGGCAAGTGCTTAACCACTAAGCCATCTCTCCAGCCCTCCAACTGCTCTTGACTTGGCTAATGGATCCTCTCAGTGGAACAGAACCCATACCTGGAACAGGGAAATAAGAACCATATCCAAAAACAACCCCGCTCTCCAATGTCAAGCTCCTACCAATAGTGGGCTACAAGAGGGCCTACACCTATTAAATTCTCTCTAAAATAATAATGGATATCCATGTATCTTGCACTGACTTCATTCTCTGTTGGAGAATTTGCTTCTCTTTTTCAGATGGACGCAGAACCTGAGGAGAAAATCAGTCCATGGCACCTTACCAGGGCACCAGCTGAAGCCATAGAGTAAGTGGGAAAATGAGCAAGAGCTGCTTTCTCAGTGAACCTGGTATCAGCACAAGGGTGAAGGGGATAGACACAGAGAATACTCACCTCCTACCAAACCAGATATCAGAGACACAGAGACTCACTCCCAAGACCTTGTCACCAAAATAGATCTAAAATGAACCCAACATGGCTCAGGGAAATTCGCAGAAGAGGGGTGGAAAGATTGTTAGACCCATAAGTTGGGTCATTATGCAGAGAAATATTGCCTCTCCCCCATAACTGATGACCACCCCCACAATGCAACACCCATAATCTTCGTGGGGGGACAACAGGAGAAGGCTAAAGATGGTACCAACCTGGCTGTATACACACTATATACATAACTAATTAAATAAATAAATAAATGATAGGGCTGGAGGGATGGCTTAGCAGTTAAGGTGTTTGCCTACAAAACCAAAAGACCCAGGCTCAACTACCCAGGACCCATGTTAGCCAGATGTACAAGGGAGCACACGCATCTGGAGTTCATTTGCAGTGGCTGGAGGCCCTCTCTCTCTTTCTCTGTCAAATAAATAAATAATTTTTTCTCAATTTTTATTAACATTTTCCATGATTATAAAAAATATCCCATGGGGGCTGGAGAGATGCTTAGCGGTTAAGTGCTTGCCTGTGAAGCCTAAGGACCCCGGTTCGAGGCTCGATTACCAAGGACCCACGTTAGCCAGATGCACAAGGGGGCGCACGTGTCTGGAGTTCGTTTGCAGTGGCTGGAGGCCCTGGCATGTCCATTCTCTCTCTCTCTCTCTCTCTCTCTCTCTCTCTCTCTCTCTCTCTCTCTCTGCCTCTTTCTCTCTCTGTCTGTCGCTCTCAAATACATAAATAAAAATAAAACAAAAAATATATATCCCATGGTAATACCCTCCTCCCCCCCCCCACTTTCCCCTTTGAAATTCCATTCTCCATCATATCCCCTCCCCATCTCAATCATTCTATTTACACATATACAATACCAACCTATTAAGTACCCTCCTCCCTTCCTTTTTCTTCCCTTTATATCTCCTTTTTAACTTACTGGCCTCTGCTTCTGAGTTTTTTCTTCTCATGCAGAAGCCCAATCATCTGTAGCTAGGATCCACATATGAAGGATAACATGTGGCGCTTGGCTTTCTGGGCCTGGGTTACCTCACTTAGTGTAATCCTTTCCAGATCCATCCATTTTTCTGCAATCATAACTTCATTTTTCTTTACCACTGAGTAGAACTCCATTGTATAAATGTGCCACATCTTCATTATCCACTCATCAGTTGAGGGACATCTAGGCTGGTTCCAGTTCCCAGCTATTATAAATTGAGCAGCAATAAGCATGGTTGAGCACGTACTTCTAAGGAAATGAGATGAGTCCTTAGGATACATGCCTAGGAGTGCTATAGCTGGGTCATATGGTAGATCAATCTTTAGCTATTTTAGGAACCTCCACACTGATTTTCACAATGGCTGGACCAGATTGCATTCCCACCAACAGTGTAGAAGGGTTCCTCTTTTTCCACATCCCTGCCAACATTTATGATCATTTGTTTTCATGATGGTAAACAATCTGACAGGAATGAGATGGAATCTCAATGTAGTTTTTTTTTTTTTATTTTATTTTTTTATTTTTTTTTTTTTGCTTTTTCGAGGTGGGGTCTCACTCTAGCTCAGGCTGACCTGGAATTCACTTTGTCATCCGCAGGGTGGCCTTGAACTCACGGCGATCCTCCTACCTCTGCCTCCCGAGTGCTGGGATTAAAGGCGTGCGCCACCACGCCCGGCTTCAATGTAGTTTTAATCTACATTTCCCTGATGACTTGTGATGTAGAACAAAACCAATAGACCCAGCTTCAACTCCCCAGGACCCATGTTAGCCAGATGCACAAGGGAGTACATTCATCTGGAGTTCATTCGCAGTGGCTGGAGGCCCTCTCTCTCTTTCTGTGTCAAATAAATCAATATTTTTTAACTGTTTTTAAAATAAACTAAAATAAATCCCAGGTTTCAATATGGCTGGGGCAAAAGGCCAACCACTGGATACCACAGCTCTTACAGGACTTAAGGTAAGAGAAAGACAGGATCACCTGCTGGCCTCCTCATCTTTAAAGATGTTCTACTACATAGTGAATTCCAGCCTGGACTAGAGTGAGACCCTACCTGGAAAAAAAAAAAAAAAGTAAAATGTGAATCAGAAAAGAAAAAGGCTGGAGCAAGGGAGGAGCTTCGAGACAAAATTCCTCTCTGAAGAGAAAATTCATCTTACTTTTTTTTTTTTTTTTTTTAATTTGAGAGCGACAGACACAGAGAGAAAGACAGACAGAGGGAGAGAGAGAGAATGGGCGGGCCAGGGCTTCCAGCCTCTGCAAACAAACTCCAGACGCGTGCGCCCCCTTGTGCATCTGGCTAACGTGGGACCTGGGGAACTGAGCCTCGAACCGGGGTCCTTAGGCTTCACAGGCAAGCGCTTAACCACTAAGCCATCTCTCCAGCCCCATCTTGCTTTTGTAATTGTTAAGAAGCTGGATTCCTTGAGCCATGCTGGCCTTGAACTTTCAGGAGTGAGGCCATCTGCAAGGGTTTGGAAGGTACTTGGGAATCCCACAGTTGATAAAGCCATGATGGGTGTGGGGACCCCGCCTTTGTGGTGGCCAGCCGTTAAAGTTTGGTTTCAGTTTTAAACACTCTGCTTAGAGGGGACTTCCCCTCCCGCCCCCGAAGAGGAAGAGCTGGCGACTGGCGCGGCCCTGAGCAAGAACAAACAGCCTGAGCCGCCAAGGCTGAGCAAGGCCGGCTGGGCTCGGAGCGTCTACACAGCTGCGGGCAGCGCAGCCCACCGAGTGAATGTCCAGTTAAGACCCAGGACAGCTTCGGGAGCAAAGCCTGACATTTTTGAAATGTCAAAGGCTTTCTTGTCTGTAGTGGGGGAAGAAGGGAAGTGAAAGCAATGCTATGTTAAGCAGCTGTTGTAAAGAGTAAGTCCATGCCCAATCAATGTGAAGAAATACCTAGATTGCCTTTTTCTTTTAATTGACATCTTCCATGATTGTAAACAAGATCCCATAGTAATTCCCTCCCCCCCCCCCCGACTTTCCCCTTTGAAACTCCACTCTCCATCATATCCCTTCTCAATCAGTCTTTCATTTTGATTCATGATCCTTTCCTTGTATTATGAGGGTCTTGTGTAGGTAGTGTCAGGCACTGTGAGGTCATGGATATCCAGGCCATTTTGTGTCTGGAGGAGCACGTTGTAAGGAGTCCTACCCTTCCTTTGGCTCTTACATTCTTTCTGCCACCTCTTCTGCAATAGACCCTGAGCCTTGGAAGGTGTGATAGAGATATTGCAGTGCTGAGAACTCCTGTCACTTCTCAGCACCATGATGCCTTCTGAGTCATCCCAAGGTCACTGCCATCTGAAAAGAGAAAGTTTTCTAACCAAAAGTGAGAGTAGCATTAATATAAGGGTATGAACATTAAGAGAAGTGCTCACTGGGCAGTTTGGTGAGCATAGTATATACGTTTAGCCAGACAGCAGCAGACGTTACACCCCTAGGGCTCATCCTTTTTGGTGAAGACTAAAGGTCTGACTAAAGCCAGGGATGGGGATGATGGCACACACACCCTGAATCCCAGCACTCAGGAGGCTAAGACAAAAGGATAGAGAGTTCCTGACCAGCCTGGGCTACAAAGCAAGACCGTGTCTTTAAAAAAAAAAAAAGATGCAGCCAGGCGTGGTGGTGCACACCTTTAATCCCAGCACACAGGAGACAGAGATATGAAGATCGAAGATCGCCATAAGTTCAAGGCCCCTAAGACTATAGAGTGAATTCCAGGTCAGCCTGAGCTAGAGTGATACCCTACCTCAAAAAACAAAACATACAACAACAACAAAAAACATGTAGCCAGGAGTGGTGGTACACACTTTTAATCTCTGCACTAGGGAGACAAAGGTAGGAGAATTGCTGTGAGTTTGAGGATACCCTGAGACTATATAGTAAATTCCAGGTCAACCTGGGCAAGAGCAAGAGTCTACCCCGACCCCCATAAAAAAAAAAAAAAAAATCAAAGCTAGGTGCAGTCCTTTAATCCCAGCATTGGGAAGGTAGAGGCAAGAGGATCAGGAGTTTGAGGCCAGTTTTGGCTGCATATTGAGTTTGAGGCCAGCCTAGGTTACAAGAGACCTCACTAAGATGAAATCACCTTGACATACCTTCATCTGGCCCTCCTCCAACTGGCCCCTACCTAAAGAGAGTAGGGAAGAGGACTTTGGGGGGGAAGAGGACTTTAGGGGGTGTTCTGGGGATTGAACCCAGGGCCTCATGATTACCTAACATGCACACTATATACAAATTATGTATGTTTACATGTTTCTCTTTTTTTTCAACAAAAGGTACACATGATTCAGAAATCACATATCAGTGTGTCTTGGAGAATGTTCTGGATGAGCTCACAAAGAGTTTCCTCTTTGTTCTCTTCATGGCACGTGCTCCATTCTATGGTGGGGCTGTGCCCATGCTGAGCACAAGGATTCTTTCTGGTCTTAGTGATTAGCAATGGTCCTGTAAGGGAAAGGGTCCTAAGCTTTGCCAAATTGTCCTCTATACAGTTCATGCCAACTTCACCCTCCCATCTATGATGCAGGACTGTGCTCTAGCTGGGAATGGAAATGTCTCAACTCACTGCCCTGGGAATTGTGTGTGTGTGTGTGTGTGTGTGTGTGTGTATGCGTGTGTGGAGACCAGACGAAACCTCTGATGTATTCCTCAGGCAAGCCATCTACCACTTTTTTTTTTTTTTTTTTTTTTTTTTGGTTTTTCACAGTTGGGTTTCACTCTAACTCAGGCTGACCTGGAATTCACTATGCAATCTCAGGGTGGCCTCAAACTCACAGCAATCCTCCTACCTCTGCCTCCCAAGTGCTGGGATTAAAGGCATGCACCACCAAGCCCGGCTCCACCTACCCCTTTTTGAGACAGGGTCTCTCATTAGCCTGGAACTCACCAAGTAAGCTAGATTGGATGGTCAGTGAGCTGTCAGCATCCACCTGCCTCCATCTCCCCAGTGATGGGATCACAGGCGTGTGCCAGCATAACTGGCATTTTTACATGGGTTCAAGAGAGCAAACTCAGGTCCTCATGTTTGTGAAGCAAGTGCTTTACCACCAGCCATCTCCCCAGCCCAGGAAACTACTCTTCAAAGGCCTCTGTCAAAAAATAAATAAAAATAAAAATAAAAAAAGAGAAGGCCTGGTGTAGTGGCAGACACCTTTAATCCTAGCACTTGGGAGCCAGAGGTAAGAGGACCACCATGTGTTCGAGGCCACCCTGAGACTACAGAGTGAATTCCAAGTTAGCCTGGGCTAGAGCAAGACCCTACCTTGAAAAAACACAAAAGGATTCTATGAAGCCAAGTGTGGTGCATAGATGATGAAGGTCAGATGGAAGAGGGGCCTCCTCCTGCCACAGCTCTTCCTCCACCCTTTGTTATTTGACACCATTAGACTCCCCTGGCCATTTGTCCAGTGAGTCTCCCCACTCTGGTCAGGGAACCTCTCTAGAGCCTTGACAGTCATCTTTGGACCTCTAGTAGACAAGCCCAATCTTTTCACATTGAGACACATTGTCCTCTACAAAGTTCATACCAGAGTTACAAGTGACAGTCAAGTTACAAAAAAAGAAAATCCCGGGCTGGAGAGATGACTTAGCGGTTAAGCGCTTGCTTGTGAAGCCTAAGGACCCCGGTTCGAGGCTCGGTTCCCCAGGTCCCACGTTAGCCAGATGCACAAGGGGGCGCACGCGTCTGGAGTTCGTTTGCAGAGGCTGGAAGCCCTGGCACGCCCATTCTCTCTCTCTCCCTCTATCTGTCCTTCTCTCTGTGTCTGTCACTCTCAAATAAATAAATAAAAAATGAACAAAAAAAATATTAAAAAAAAATAAAAAAGTAAAAAAAAAGAAAATCCCACAGGGAGGGGGGGGAAATCTTAAGTCATTTTTACTTGCACATGTACGGATATGTGTGAGTGCATGTGGGGGTGCTCTTTAAGGTCTCTTGCCATTGCAAATGAACACCATATGCTTACACAACTTTTTCATCAAAAAAAAATTGCCACCTTATTAATCCACATTTGTTGATCAGCTACAGTGTATGAACCTGGACCAGAAGGCTTTTCAAACAAACAACTTTACCACGGAAGCATCTTCCTAGCCCCTCATAACATTTTAAGTAAGTTTACACTTTTATGTTGGATCTCATTCATAGCTATCTTCAGTTGCATGCAGTCTGTGAGGCCTCATATGAGCCATGGACCAAAGATTGGACACACCTGCTAGAGACACACACTAAGTGATCGATTAGATAAGGGAACAAATTAATCAACTGAACTTCTAAGTTCCTCTCTGGAATAGCAACTGAAAACCCTATAAGGAATAAGACTAGAATAAACTTAGCTGGGCGTGGTGGCGCACGCCTTTAATCCCAGCACTTGGGAGGCAGAGGTAAGAGGATCGCCTTGAGTTCAAGGCCACCCTGAGACTACAGAGTTAATTCCAGGTCAGCCTGGACCAGAGTGAGACCCTACCTCGAAAAAAAACAAAAAAAAAAAGACTAGAATAAGCTCAAGATAGTTTAACAATGCAAACATCCTATGCTGTTTTCTTTTTTTCTTTGGTTTATTTAAATATTTATTTAAGAGAGGGGCTGGAGAGATGGCTTAGCGGTTAAGCGCTTGCCTGTGAAGCCTAAGGACCCCGGTTTGAGGCTCGGTTCCCCAGGTCCCACGTTAGCCAGATGCACAAGGGGGCGCACGTGTCTGGAGTTCGTTTGCAGAGGCTGGAAGCCCTAGCGCGCCCATTCTCTCTCTCTCCCTCTATCTGTCTTTCTTTCTGTGTCCGTCACTCTCAAATAAATAAATAAAAAATTTTTTAAAAATGTTTAAATATTTATTTAAGAGAGAGCATATGGACACACCAGGGTCTCTTACTATACAAATGAACTCCAGATGCATACACTGCTCTGTGCATCTGGCTTTACATGGGTAGTGAGGAATTGAACCCAGGCCAGCAGGCTTTGCAAACAAGGGTCTTTAACCACTGAGCAACCTCCCCAGCCAGGTTTTGTCTTCTATCCCATATTCCCATAAAGAAACTAGTTTTTCAGGAGCCGGGGAGGTGGCTCAGCCATTACAGCACTTGCTGTGCCAATCTGCCAACAAGAGTTCAACCCTCAGCACCCACATGAAGCCAGACGCAAAGCGGCACATCAACAACCCCCATGTGCCTATGGCGATAGTACACAGAGCCTCGCAGGTCAGCTAGACTGGCTTTCCCAGAAGCAAGAACAGCACGAAGAGAGATCCAGTCTCAAAGAAGATAGAGGAGCCCAATGTGGTGGCGCACGCCTTTAATCCCAGCACTAGGGAGGCATAGGTAGGAGGATCACCGTGAGTTCAAGCCCATCCAGAGACTACAGAGTGAGTTTCAGGTCAGCCTGGGCTACAGTGAAACCCTACCTCGAAAAACCAAAACAAAGAAAAGAAAAGAAAGTAGAAAGGACACCCCTGACTTCCCGACTTACACACACATACACACACACATTTAGTTATTCAGGGGTTGAGGAGATGGCTCTGCAGGATTATGTATGTATGTAAGTAACTGAGTTCAACCTGTAACACCTACGTAAAAAGCCAGGCATGTGGGCTGGAGAGATAGTTTAGCGGTTAATCACTTGCTTGTGAAGCTGAAGGACCCCAGTTTGAGGCTCGATTCCCCAGGACCCATGTTAGCCAGATGCACAAGGGGGCGCACGCATCTGGAGTTTGTCTGCAGTGGCTGGAGGCCCTGGCGCGCCCATTCTCTCTCTCTCTTCCTGCCTTTCTCTGTCTTGCTCAAATAAATAAATAAAAATAAATAACAAAAAAAAAAAATTTAAGCCAGGCATGACCACACACACATATGACAGAGACAAGAGGACCACCTGGGACTCACTAGGTAGCTGGTCTGACCAGCAGCTCCAGGTTCAATGAGAAACTGTCTGAAGGAAATAAGGTGGAAGAGCGACAGAGGACCCCGGATGTCCCTGACTTTCTCCTCTGGTCTCCATGTGGGTATACACAGGGCCCATCCATCTCCTTACACACACGCATGCACCATAGAGACACACACACACATTATTCATTCTAGCATGAAAAGGCTTGGGAGAGCCCACCCCTCCTGAAGAGCCTTGTATACTTAATGGCTACCAGACGAAAGGGAGTCATTCTCTTCAGTGGTGTATCCATTGGATACTTGCCCATGTTCCAGTAAATAATCCCTCACCCATGTTCATGCAAGCAAACCACATTAAACTCAGTGGATCACAAAAAAATAAAATAAGAGACATGAAAGTAGGTTGGAAACTTTTTCGGGGGAAGAAGAAAAGGTTCAGTAGGGGCTGGAGAGATGGCTTAGTGATTAAGCACTTGCCTGTGAAGCCTAAGGACACTGGTTCAAGGCTCGATTCCCCAGAACCCATGTAAGCCAAATGCACACAGTGGCGCACACGTCTGGAGTTCCCTCTCTCCCTCCCTCCTCCCCCCCCCCTCTCTCTCTCTCTGTTGCTCTCAAATAAATAAATTAAAATTAAAAAAAATAAAGGGTTCAGCAGAAGTGGAAGGGGGTGAGAGGATAACAGGAGGGATATGTAATCAAAACACCATGTAAGTTGGGCATGGTGGTGCATGCTTTTAATCCAAGCACTCAGGAGGCAGAGGTAGAAGGATTGCTGTGAGTTCAAGGACACCCTCAGACTACATAGTGAATTCCATGTCAGCCTGGCTAGAGGGAGACCCTACCTCAAAAAACAAACAAGCAAACAAAAAACAAAGCAAATCAAAACTAGGTCCATGCCTTTAATCCCAGCACTTGGGAGGCAGAGATAGAATCACCCTGTGAGTTCGCATACAGCCTGAGACTACAGAGTGAATTGCAGGTCAGCCTGGGCTAAAACAAGACCTTACCTCAAAAAAAAAAATAAAAAATTGTCAGGCTGGAGAGATGGCTTAGTAGTTAAGGCCACTGTGAAGCCTAAGGACCCATGTTAAATTCTCCAGATCCCACTACGCCAGATGCACAAAGGTGAGGCAAGTGCAAGGTCACACATGCCCACTAGGTGGCCCAAGCATCTGGCATTAAATTTCAGTGACTGAGGCCCTAGGGTGCCAATTCTCTCTCTCACTCTGTCTCTCTAAAGTTAAAAAAAAGTCAAAGAATAAATTTCAAAATGAAAGAAATTAATTATCAAATATCTAAACCAAAAAGGGCCTTGAAGACATGTGAAGCATCTTGACTCGGCTGCAGGATTGGCAGTCCTTGGTACCAACACTGAGCTTAGTACTAGGACCCAGCTTCTGCCTCAGAATCCTGGGCCATGGCTCAGCAATGCAACACAGAAGTGTTTCCCAAGGACTACAATGTGCTGGCCACAGTGCTGGTAATATTTGACTCCACTGTGGGGACAATATCAGAGTGGACACCCATAGTGAATATCTACCTTGTCCCTCTTCCTCCAGCTTCTTCTGCAGTTCCTCAACCACAGAGGTCATTCAGGACCCAAACATAACCTTCCTAGCCCAATCAGAAGGACTGGGGACTGTTGCAGGCATTTCTATCTATTTATTTATTTTATTCTTTGTTTTTCTTTTTTCTTTTTTTTTTTTTATGAGAGGGAGAAAGAGAATTGGCACACCAGGATTTTAGCCTCTGCAAACTTCAGACGCGTGCACCACCTATGCACATGCATCTCCTTGTGCATCTGGCTTACATGGGTTCTGGGAAGTCAAACATAGGTCCTTAGGTTTCACAGGCAAGTACCTTAATCTCTAAGCCATATCTCCAGCCCTGTTGCAGCATTTATAATTAATTTATTTATTTAAGAGAGAGGGGGCGGGGCTGGAGAAATGGTGAGAATAGACATGCCAGGGCCTCCAGCCAGTACAAACAAACTCCAGATGCATGTTCCACCTTGTACATCTAGCTTGCATGAGTCCTAGGGAATCGAACCTGGGTACTTGGCTTTGCAGGCAAGCTCCTTAGACTCCAAGCCATCCCTCTAGCCCTACTGCGGGCATTTGTAAATAACATGCTCACTCTTTCTGGCTTGACCAAAGTTTAAAAGGATCAAGAGTTGTAGCTTTTTTTTTTTTTTCGAGGTAGGGTCTCACTCTAGCCCAGGTTAACCTGGAATTCACTATGGAGTCTCAGGTAGCTTTGAACTCATGGTGCTCCTCCCACCTTGGCCTCCCAAGTGCTGGGATTAAAGGCATGCGCCACCACACCCGTTGTAGCTAGCATTTTTGTCACCACCTGGGAAGAACTTTTTCAGAACAGGAAGTGAAACTGAGTCATCAAGGAGTGACATCAGGGCCTGTGAGCCCTGACATCCCTAAATCTCAGGATGTATCACTAGGTCCAAAGCCTGGAATTTTCAGTTATGTGGGCCAATATATGCCCTTCGTGCTTAAACTAATGCACGCTAGGCTTTCAGTGACTCACAGACATGTATTCTCTGGTCCTTCTGGATATAGGAAGTAAATTGCAGCAGGTGTGGCGGCACACCCCTTTAATCCCAGCACTCAGGAGGCAGAGGTAGGAGGATTGCTGCAAACTCAAGGCCATCCTGAACCCTGAGACTACAACAGTGAATTCCAGGTCAGCCTAGAGCAAGACCCTACCTCAAAAATCCAAAAAGAAAGAGAGCAGGGCGTGGTGGCGTATGCCTTTAATCCCAGCACTCGGGAGGCAGAGGTAGGAGGATCCCTGTGAGTTCAAGGCCACACTGAGACTACATAGTGAATTCCAGGTCAGCCTGGACCAGAGTGAGACCCTACCTGGAAAAAAATAAAAAAGAGAGAGAGAGAGACAGAAAGAGAGGTAGGGAGGGAGGGAGGGAGGGAGACAGGTGTGGTGGTGCACTCCTTTAATCCTAGCACTCTGGGAGGCAGAGGTAGGAGGATTGCCAAGCATTTAAGGCCACCCTGAAACTACATAGTGAATTCCAGGTCAGCCTGGGCTAGAGGAAGACTCTACCTCAAAAAACCAAAATAAATAAATAAGAAGAAAAAGACAAAATGGATCACATAAGAAACTTGATTTCATAAAGCTGCCTGAGCTCCAGTTCTGGATACAGATAGGGGGAGTCTCTTGAAACAACTGCAGAAAGATCACTAGACGCGTGGATAAAATAAAGACATCATTAGAGGAAGTCCAGCAGGAAGACTGCAGTACACGGTGCCGTAGCAGATGGAAGAGAATGGGAAATGGCTAGGAAATGCCAAGTCTAGCCGGTATCTCAGGGTTATCACTTCAGCCTGGGGTGGTGTTGGGGTGCCAGCCAACCACTGCTACCGTTAGATATAAACACAGTGGCTGAATCTTTCCCATATCTTCTCCTTTCGTATGTTAACTTGATCGATGACATCAGCACCTCTTGTGATAAATACACATTTGGTATTTATGTAGGCACACAGCTCCTAAAACTCTGGGAACCTGTGAAATAATGCATGTCTTGCATCTGAATGAGATAATTTATAGCTAGTAGTATCAAGATGGAGCAAGGAGGCTAGGGCAGGAGGATTTCAGGAAGTTTGAGGCCAGCCTGGGTTATACAGTGAGTTCCAGGCCAGCCTGGGTTACTAAGTGAGACCTTGTCTCAAAAACAAAAAAAAACACCAGGCAAGCCGGGCACGATGGCACACGCCTTTAATCCCAACACTTGGGAGGCAGAGGTAGGAGAATTACCATGAGTTCAAGGCCACCCTGAGACTACATAGTGAATTCCAGGTCAGCCTGAGTTAGAGTGAGACCCTACCTCGAAAAAAGAAAGAAAGATTTCAAATGGGAAAGTGTGGGGGTGGGGCGGGAGGGAATTACCATGGGATATATTTTATAATCATGGAAAATGTTAATAAAAATTAAAAAGTAAAATAAAAAAAAAAGAAAGAAAGAAAGGGGAGGGGAGGGGAGGGAAAAGAAAAGAAAGAAGAGAAAAGAAAAGAAAAGAAAAGAAAAGAAAAGAAAAGAAAAGAAAAGGAAAAGAAGAGAAAAGAAAAAAGTAGCAAGAGTGAGAACAAGATAGGCTGGACTATAAAACCTCAAGGCCTGCCTCCAGCAAGGCTCCCGAGCCTCCTAACTAGCACCACCAACTGGGGAGTAAGTATTTGTGGTGGTTTGAATCAGATGTCCCCACAAACTCATGTGTTTTTAATGGCTGGTCACCAACTGGTGGCAATTTGGGAGATGGAGCCTTGCTGGACAAGGATTGTTTCTCCAGCAGGCTTTGGGATATTGTAGCTAGCTCCCCCTTCCCAGATCTCGCTGCTGTCTCCCACCTGATATGGCAGAAGTGATGCCAGCCTCTGCTCAACCATATGTTCCTGCCATCATGAAGCGTCGCCCTGTAAGCCAGAATGAAACCTTTCCTCCCATCAGCTGCTTTTGGTTGGGTGCTTTATTCCAGCAACGCCTGCAACGCACAAGTCAGCACTTGGGAAGTAGAGGCAGAAGTATGGGGGGTTTAAATTCATCTTTGGCAAGTTTGAGGCCAACGATTTAATCAATCATACCTACATAATGAAATCCCCATCAAATTGGTCAACACATTGAAGTACTAATGCCATAAAAGATAAAAAGCTCTGATTGTGACTGGGTGTGGGAGTGCACGCCTTTAATCCCAGCACTCCGGAGGCAGAGGTAGGAGGATCTCCTTGAGTTCAAGGCCACCCTGAGACTACATAGTGAATTCTGGTCACCCTGGTCTAGAGTGAGACCGTACCTTAAAAAAGAAAAAAAGAAAGAAAAGGCTGGAGAGATGGCTTAGTGGTTAAGGTACTTGCCTGCAAAGCCAAAGAATCCCAGTTCAATTCCCCAGGACCCAGGTTAAGCCAGATGCTCAATGGGGCGCATGCCTCTGGAGTTCTTTGGAGTGGCTGGAGGCTCTGGAGCATCCATTCTCTCTCTCTTCCTCTGCCTCATGCTCTCAAATAAATAAATAAAAATATTAAAAAGAAAGAAAGGAGGGAGGGAGGGCTGGAGAGATGGCTTAGCGGTTAAGGCGCTTGCCTGAGAAACCTAAGAAGGCGCGTATTCGAATCTCCACGTCCCACTTAGCCAGATGTAGTGACTCAAGCATGCCATGCCACACATGCACACAAGGGGGCGCACGTGTCTGGAGTTTGTTCACAGCAGCTAAAAGGCTCTGGTGTGTCCTGACCATTCTCTATCTCTCTCTCTGCCTATGTATGTCTGTCTCTCTCTCAAAAATAAAATAATTGCCTGGTGTGATGGCACACACCTTTAATCCCAGCACTCCGGAGGCAGAGGTAATAGAAAAGTAAACATAAATAAATAAAAATAAAATAAATTTAGAAACAAAAAAAAAATCAATAAATAAACAAACAAAGCTCTGACTTCCTCCCACCCAATACTTACCCTAGGCCTCTCTCTCTCTCTCTCTCTCTCTTTGTTGTGTTTTTGTTTTTCGAGGTAGGGTCTCACTCTAGCCCAGGTTAACCTGGATTTCACTATGTAGTCTCAGGGTGGCCTCAAACTCATGGCAATCCTCCTACCTCTGCCTTTCTAGTGCTAGGATTAAAGTTGTGTGCCACCACGCCCGGCTAAAGCATGCTCATTTAAGCAACCTAATGGGGATGTGTCTCAATTCCATAACAATGCATTAGCCAGTCATTTTGGCACACCCCTATAATTTGAACACTGTGGAGGCTGAGGCAGGAGGATATTTAATGAAACCCTCTGTGAACACAAAAATCATTAAACTGATAAGCAGAGACTGCAAGAAAGCCATGGGCCACACTAGGAGCACAAAAGAAGAGGCAGCTTTGGGTACGGGCCAGAGAGAGGAGACAGGTGAGACTCACTATGCAAGGTGCTCTGCAGGCAGACCCACACTTCTTGGGAACAAGAAAGCATTACTTTCTCTCCTCACCCATTCTCCTCTCCCACATCTGTTTCTGAACTTCTTCCACTGTCTGTGATCATGTTTACCATCACCAGACCTTTATTCTTCCCTTCTGTCTGCCTGGAATTTCCTGTCCTGGTGGATTCCTATCCATGCATCCAAGTGACTCAGATTGTGACTCAAGTGTGACTTATTCTGCCCAGGCCCCTCTCACTTGTGCTTACTTTCACAGGATGTGGCTTTTACCACTTCACCTGGCTGCAAGATACAGGCCTCCTCCTGTGGCATCAGTACCTGGCCTGCACAGCCCATCAGCAGAGGGAAGATCTGGTAGGTACAGATACTAGATATTTCCAAGACTATTTAGACATAGAAGGAGCTCAACTTGAGGGGGGTGGCTGGAGAGATGGCTCAGCAGCTAAGGCTCTTGCTTCAATACCTAACAACCAGGGTTTGGCTCCTCAGTACCCACATAAAGTCAGATACACAAAGCAGTGCATGCATTTAGAGTTCATTTGCAGTAGCTAGAGGCCCTGGTGCCCTCATATATTCTCTCTTTCTCATTTCTGGGCCAGCAAGAATGAAAAGCCATGCCATGAGCTCTCAGAAACCCAGGAACTATGCCTTCCTGGCTATGATAGACTACATCCCCTTAAACCAAATAAATAAATCCTTCCTCTCTTAAATTGTTTCTATTAGGTATTTGGTCACAGCAACAGAAAAATGTAGGACATGCCTGTAAATCCGAGCACTCACAAGGCTGAGACAAGAGGATGACCATGAATTTGAGAGCAGGCTGGAGTACATATCAAAACTCTGTCTCAAAAATAACTCGCCGGGCATGGAGGCGCATGCTTTTAATCCCAGCACTCGGAAGACCAATAGGAGGATCGCCGAGAGTTCACGGCCACCCGGAGACTACATAGCAAATCCCAGGTCACCCTGGACTGGAGCGAAACACTACCTCAAATAAATACTTTTAAGAATTAATAAATAGCCAGGCATAGTGCTGCATGCCTTTAATCCCAGCACCTGGGAGGCAGAGGTAGGAAGATCACCAGTGAGTTCAAGGCCACTCTGAGACTACCTGCTGAATTCCAGGTCAGCCTGAGCTGCCCTACCTAAAAAAAAAAAAAAAGAATTACTAAATACAAAAATACAAATTAATAACTATTACACATAAATTACGATTAATGCTAGCAAAAATCTCAAGCTTTATAAACAAATCCTAATGGTACTTTGTTGAATTCTATCACAGGCTCTCTCACTGCACATCATTCAGTTATATCCACTACTGTTAACAGTGTGTATGTGTCTTTTTAGACTCTCTCTCTCTCACTCTTGGGGTGTTTGTGTGTTTAATTTTGACCAAATATACATACATATACCTTTTCACTGAAAAAGTTAAAAGTGCAACTTGGATATTTTCATCAGTACATTAATTTCATTTATTTTAAAATGCTAAAATTGCATATCTGTACCACCATGTCCAGTTTATCCAATGCTAAGGAATAAACACAGGGCTTCATGCATGCTAGGCAAACACTCTACCAAATGAGCCACAACCCTCCTGTCTCAGTCTCCCAAGTGCTGAGATTATAGACATACTCCACTATTACTGTCTGAGTTTCTCTTTATTTTCTCTTCCCCCCCCTTTTTTTGTATGTGTATGTGTGATGTGGTGGGATGTGTGTGTGTGTGATGTGTGGTGTACACACATGTATATGCCCATTCAGCACCCTAATGTACTTTGTTTGCAGTGGCCAGAGAGGAACATCAGGTGATCCCCTCCATCACCCTTGAGCTAGAATCTTACTGATCCTAGATCCTGCTCTTCTATTTGTGAGTACCTGTGATTCGTCCTGGGAATCAAACTCAGGTGGCCTCTCAGGCCCTCATGCCACCTGAGGTGGCCTGTTTTATTTTTTCTATTCTTAAAAATAAGAAAAACATGAATGCTTATTGAGCACTCAATAATGGGGTGCTTGTATGGAAGTGACTGTTCAATTTTCTTTTTCCTGGGTGCTGGGTTTTGAACACAGGGTTTGTGCGTGCTAGGGTAGCTCTCTCCCACTGAGCTACACCTCCAGCTGTCTTTGGTTGATTTATTTGTACTTTCAAGCCACTGAGATAACTGATTTTATCCTGACATGTAAGTATAGTCTGTTATGGTGTCTCATGTCTATAATCCCAACACTAGGAAGGCTGAGGAAGGAGGAGGAGCACTGTGAATTCAAGGCCAGCCTGGGCTACAGAATGTGTTACAGGTCAGCCTGGGCTCCAGTGAGACCTAGACCTTGTCTCACAAAGAGGAGGGGAGGATGAGCAGGAGGAATATGGAGGGAGATTAGGTCAGGCTTTACAGAAAGGCTCAGAGCTTGAGCTACAGAGTGAGAGCCTGTTTCAACAAACCATACACAACTGATGTAGCTCAGTTGGTTGAGTGCTTGCCTAGCATTCATGGAGTCCTGAGTTGGTTCCCCAGCACCAGGCATAGAGGTACATGCCTGTAATCCCAGCACTAGAGAGGTGGGAGCTGAAGGATCAGAAGTTCAAAGTCATCTCAGCTCTATAGTGAGTTTGAAACCAGCTTGAGATACAAGACACCCTATGAGAGAAAGAGAGCAAGAGAGAGAGAAGAGAACACCAATTAGAGCAGTAGAGGCCAAAGAAAAGAACATTCCAGAAAGGGGTCAGAGGCACAGAGCTGTACAAGCCACTACCCTACCCTGTGGTCTGCTGCAGCTGATAGGACACAGACTGGAAATGCTGCCATGAGTGAAGGCTGGGGAGATCTCAAAGACAGACTGATAGAGCTCTCTTCCCAGTGTTTCCAGGTTTTGTTCCAGGAAGAATTTAGAGATAAAACGAAGCAAGAAGGGCTGGAGAGATAGCTTAGCAGTTAAGGTGCTTGCCTGCAAAGCCTAAGGATCCAGGTTTGATTCCCCAGAGCCCAAGCAAGCCAGATGCACATGGTGGTGTATGAGTTTGCAGTTCGTTTGCAGTGGCTGGTGGCCCTGGCATACCCTTTCTCATTCTCTCTCACTGGCTTTCTAATAAATAACTTAAAAAAAAATTTATTAAAAGAAAAACAAAGCAAGGAGTTGGGAGTTGATTGCCTAGAGAAGTTCCACACTCAAGGGATGAGTACAGACTTCTCAAGAGTCCTCTGGTGGCACATGGATGGCTTGTTTTATGGACAAACTTTTTTTTTCCTTTGGCTTTTCGAGGTAGGGTCTCACTCTAGCTCAGGCTGACCTGGAATTCACTATGTAGTCTCAGGCCTCGAACTCATGGTAATCCTCCTACCTCTGCCTCCCAAGTGCTGTGATTAAAGGCATGTGCCACCACACCTGGCTGAAAAAAAAAAAAAAAAAACAGAGTCTCATACAGTCCAGACTGGACTGGAACTCTATGTAGCCAAGGATGGCCTTGAACTCCTGATCCTCCTATCTCTGCCTCCTGAGTACTGAGTTATACACACCTGCAGATAACTTTAATGCAGGGAGGACTAGTCATGCATTATTGTAAGGAAAAGAAGGGGAATTGTAGGAATAGGTCAGATTTTTCCAGGAAGAGCTTATTCCCCTTGTCTGTCAATATAATACAAACTTTAAGGGTTCAGGCAGGGCCTCCCAATTTTGGGTCCTTATCCTACTTTTTTAAAAAACTTATTTATTTGTTTTTTCAAGGTAGGGTCTCACTCTAGCCCAAGCTGACCTGGAATTCACTATGTAGTCTCAGGGTGGTCTCGAACTCATGGTGATCCTCCTACCTCTGCTTCCCAAGTGCTGGGATTAAAGGTGTGCACCACCACGCCCAGCTCCCTTATCCTAACAAAGAACTGGAAAAAACAGATTCAAGAAAGATAAATTATAAATTGAATTTAGGGAAAAATAATAAATTGTGGGATTAGGGAAGTGGATGTAGTAAAAGGCTGGAGCTAGAGTGAGGCCCTACCTGAAAAAAAACAAACAACAAAAATAAAAGAATAGGAGGGGAGCCGGGCGTGGTGGCGCACACCTCTAATCCCACTCGAGAGGCAGAGGTAAGCAAATTGCCGTGAGTTCGAGACCACCCTGAGACTACATAGTGAATTCCAGGCCAGCCTGGGCTAGAGTGAGTCCCTACCTAAAAAAAAAAAAATGAGTGTGGTGGTTTGATTCAGGTGTCCCTCATTAATTTAGGTATTCTGAATGCTAGGTTCCCAGCTGATGGAGATTTGGGGATTAACGCCTCCTGGAGGCTGTGTTGTTGGGGGAAGGCTTATGGGTGTTATAGCCAGCTCCCCCTTGCTAGTGTTTGGCACACACTCCTCTTGCTGTTGTCCATCTGATGTTGGCCAGGGGTGATGTCCACCCTCTGCTCATGCCATCGTTTTCGCTGCCATCATGGAGCTTCCCGCTTGAACCTGTAAGCCAAAATAAACCTCTTTTTTCCCACAAGCTGCTCTTGGTTAGATGATTTCTACCAGCAGTGTAAACCTGACTGCAGCAAGGAGGGAAGGCTGGAGAGATGGCTTAGCAGTTAAGGCGCTGGCCTGCTAAGCCTTGGACCCAGGCTTAATTCCCCAGAACCCACATAAGCCAGATGCACATGGAGTGAGTTCCAGGTCAGCATGTGCTAGGGTGAGACTCTACCTTGAAAAAAACAACACAAAGGAAACTATAGCAACACTGGGGACTTAGAGGAAATGAAGAGAAAACAAAGATTTTTCTGAGTAGAGGGTAATCCAATGTAACAGATTTTAGAAAAATGGCTGATAGGGCTAAGGAGATGGTTCCGTGGGTAAAGGACTTCTTTTGTTGTTGTTGTTGTTGTTGTTTTGTTGTTTTGTTTTGTTTTTTCAAGGTAGAGCCTCACTCTAGCTCAGGCTGACCTGGACTTCACAATGTAGTCTCAGGGTGGCCTCTAACTCACGGCAATCCTCCTCCCTCTGCCTCTGCTGGGATTAAAGGTGTGCATCACCACGCCCGGCTACAGTACTTTTTTTTAATTTTTTTTTTGGTTTATTTTTATTTATTTATTTGAGAGCAACAGAGAGAGGAAGAGGCAGAGAGAGAGGACATGCCAGGGCCTCCAGCCACTGCAAACTCCAGATATGTGCGCCCCTTTGTGCATCTGGCTGATGTGGGTCCTGGGGACTCGAGCCTCGAACCTGGGTCCTTAGGCTTCACAGGCAAGCACTTAACCACTAAGCCATTTCTCCAGCCCTACAGTACTTTTATATAAGCATGACAATCTGAGTTCGATCCCCAGAACCCACAAAAAGCCTGACACAGTAGCAAATATCTGTAATCCCAGTGGACCTAAAGTGAGATAGGAAGCAGAGGCAGGAGAAGCCCTGGGAGCTTGGAGGCCAGAGAGCCTGGCACACACACAGCCATGAACAAGAGAGCCTGCCTCAAACAAAGTGGAAGGTGAGGACTGACAGCAGAGGTTGTCCTTTAACTATCTCATGTGTGTGCACTGTGGCATGCACACACCCATACTCTCACACGTAGACACACAGACACACGCATACTAAGATGTAAATTTAAAGCCAGGAGCAGTAGTGCATGCCTTTAATCCAAACACTCAGGAGGCAGAAGTAGGAGGAGGATCACCATGAGTTCGAGGCCAGCCTAAGACTACATAGTGAATTCCAGATCAGCCTGGACTAGAGTGAGACCCCATCTTTTAAAAAGAAAGAAAAAGGGGCTGGAGAGATGGCTTAGTGGTTAAGCGCTTGCCTGTGAAGCCTAAGGACCCCGGTTCGAGGCTCAGTTCCCCAGGTCCCACGTTAGCCAGATGCACAAGGGGGCGCACGCGTCTGGAGTTCGTTTGCAGAGGCTGGAAGCCCTGGCGCGCCCATTCTCTCTCTCTCCCTCTATCTGTCTTTCTCTCTGTGTCTGTCTCTCTCAAATAAATAAAAATAAAAAATGAACAAAAAAAATTAAAAAAAAAAAGAAAGAAAAAGGGCTGAGTGCAGAATAGAACAGAATGAGAAAGACCAGCAGCTTGAAGACCAGTGAAGAGGCAAGTACCAGTTGAGAGTGAGATGATAAAGGCTTCAAACAGAGGTTGGCAAACCTTCTACAAGGCTACATAGTAAATACTTGAAGCTTTGCAAGCCATACTGTTCCTGGTCTACTTAACTATGCCACTGTATAACAAAAGCAGCCATAGGCCGGGCGTGGTGACGCACACCTTTAATCCCAGCACTTGGGAGGCAGAGGTAGGAGGACTGCCGTGAGTTTGAGGCCACCCTGAGACTCCATAATGAATTCCAGGTCAGCCTGGGCTAGAGTGAGACCCTATCTCGAAAAACCAAAAAAAAAAAAAGGCAGCCATAGAAGATGTAGTAGATGCGCATGGCTATGTTTCAATAAAACTTTATTTACGAAAAAGCCAGTGAAGTCATCAGGGAAATGCAGATTAAAACTACATTGAGATTCCATCTCACTCCTGTCAGATTGGCCACCATCATGAAAACAAATGATCATAAATGTTGGCGGGGATGTGGAAAAAAAGGAACCCTTCTGCACTGCTGGTGGGAATGCAATCTGGTCCAGCCATTGTGGAAAACAGTGTGGAGGTTCCTAAAGCAGCTAGAGATTGATCTACCATATGACCCAGCTATAGCGCTCCTAGGCATATATCCAAAGGACTCATCTCATTTCCTTAGAAGTACATGCTCAACCATGTTTATTGCTGCTCAATTTATAATAGCTGGGAAATGGAACCAGCCTAGATGTCCCTCAACAGATGAGTGGATAATGAAGATGTGGTACATTTATACAATGGAGTTCTACTCAGTGGTAAAGAAAAATGAAGTTATGAAATTTGCAGAAAAATGGATGGACCTGGAAAGTATTATACTAAGTGAGGTAACCCAGGCCCAGAAAGCCAAGTGCCACATGTTCTCTCTTATATGTGGATCCTAGCTACAAATGACTGGGCTTCTGCGTGAGAATGAAAATACTTAGTAGCAGAGGCCAGTAAGTTGAAAAGGAGACATAAAGGGTGGAGAAAGGAAGGGAGGAGGATACTTAATAGGTTGATATTGTATATATGTAATTACAATGATTGTAATGGGGAGGTAATATGATGGAGAATGGAATTTCAAACGGGAAAGTGTGGGGGTGGGGAGGGAGGGAATTACCATGGGATATATTTTATAATCATGGAAAATGTTAATAAAAATTAAAAAAAAAAAAAGAAAAAGCCAGTGAGGGCCAGATTTGGCTCAGAGACCTCAGTGTGCCTACCCAGAATCTAAAGTAATGATACAACAGTAACTATTTTTTGAAAGCTACAATGCATTAAGCACTTGACAGAATTTATTTCTGGTTCTATAGTAATCTTGCAGTAAGGTATTATTGGCAGGCTGAACGTGGTGGTACATACCACCACATCCCAGCACTTGGGAGGCAGAGGTGGGAGGATCACTGTGAGTTTGAGGTCAGCCTGGGCTAGAGCCAGACCCTACTTTGAAAAACAACAACAACAACAAAATTTTTTTAAGATATTATTGGCTTCCTTTTCCAGACAGTAAGAAAGCTGAGGCTAGGAGATACCGAGTAACTTGCCTAACATTATATGGATGGCACATGGCAGAGCTGAGATTCAAACTCAGGTTTGAGTCCTGAATTTGTCACCTTTCTGTTATTCCATGGCATTCCTGGAAGGGGTTGAGAGAGGATGGAAGCATGTGTGAGGCCCTGGAATCCCCAACACCACACACACACACACACACACACACACAAAAAACAATGAAGAGATTGCTTAGTGGTTAAGGCACTTGCCTGCAAAGCCAAAGGACCCAGGTTCGGCTCCGCAGGACTCACATAAGCCAGATGCACAAGGTAGCACGCACATCTGGAGTTCGTTTGCAGTAGCTGGAGGCCTTGGTGCACCCATTTGCTCTCTGTCTGCCTATTTCTATCTCTGTCTCTCTCTTGCAAAAAAATAAAAAATAAAACATTACAAAAAAAAAAAGGAAGTCAGTACTGTTCATTTGCTCATCCATTCACTCCTTCAACAAAAGTTTCACTTATTCCACATAGAAAGTATGTGTTGAAGCCAGGCATGGTGATGCACGCCTTTAATCCCAGAACTCAGAAGGCAGAGGTAAGGGGATCACTGTGAGTTCGAGGATAGCCTGGGACTATAGAGTGAGTTCCAGGTCAGACTGGATTACAGTGAGAGCATACCTTGAAAAAACAACAGCAATGAAGAGAAAGTTTAAAGATAAGGCATGACTCCTGTCCTTGGGTAGCTTAGACTTTACTGCATAAATCTATAACTCGATACCATAAGGGGTGACAAAAAAATTCTGAGCTTGGGCTGGAGAGATGGCTCAGCGGTTAAGCGCTTGCCTGTGAAGCCTAAGGACCCCAGTTCGAGGCTCGGTTCCCCAGGTCCCTCGTTAGCCAGATGCACAAGGGGGCACACACGTCTGGAGTTTGTTTGCAGAGGCTGGAAGCCCTGGCGTGCCCATTCTCTCTCTCTCCCTCTATCTGTCTTTCTCTCTGTGTCTGTCACTCTCAAATAAATAAATAAATAAAATTTAAAAAAAAAAGAAGCAGAGAGCCTTTAAAAAAAATTCTGAGCTTTTGGAGAGTTATTATTTTTAAACATTTTATTTTTATTTATTTATTTGGGAGAGACAGAGAAAGAGAGAGAATGGGCACACCAGGGCCTCCAGCCATTGCAAATGAACTCCAGACGTGTGCACCTCCTTGTGTGGCTTATGTGGGTCCTGGGGAATCGAACCTGGGTCCTTTGGCTTTGCAGGCAGACGTCTTAACCGCTAAGCCATCCCTCCAGCCCCTGGAGAGTTATTTTGATTTTTGTTGGTTTGAAGCAGTGTCTCACTCCAGCCCAGACTGACCTGGAACTCACTTTATTGTCTTAGGATATCTTCAAACTCACAACAATCTTCCTACCTCTGCCTCCTGAATGCTAGAATTAAAGGCATGTGGTTTTTGTTTTTGTTGACTCTTTAGCATGGACACATAGGCAGGCTTGACTGTGAAACAATTGACCAATATTCAGGATCCCTCACTTTCCCAGACAGGCCGATAAGGCCCTGTGTCTAACTGCATTGGTTTCTCAAAAGTCACCAGTCCTGTAGGGCATGGTGGAACACACCTTTATTCCCAGCACTTGGCAGGCAGAGATAGGAGGATCACTGTGAGTTCAAGGCCACCCTGAGACTACAGAATTCATTCCAGGTCAGCCTGGGCTAACTCGAAAAACCAAAAAAATAAAAACAAAAGTCACCAGTCCCTGGGCATACTGGCACATAGATTAGACTGGGGTTACAGAGTAAGTTCCAGGTCAGCTTTAGCTAGAATGAGCCCTGCCTTGAAAAACAAACAAAAGTCACCAATCACCAGGTAAGTGTCAAGATTTGAAACCTGGAGCCATCCCACTGAGAATATTTTTCAGAGGCTGTAAACATTTTTACTAGAAGTACCAGGTCTTGAGGATCCTGTCTGTGGCCTGCAGAGGTTTCTTCCAGGACAGCTAAGAAGTTGGAGATGACCTCCCAGTCACAGGTACAGCCAATCCCAAGCCCATGGCCAAACAGCTTCTTTTCGCCACACACCATCTGCTCCCTCTTCCTTTAAAACACAGCCTTGGACCCTGTAGTTACTGCTACGAAGAAGCTCCTTGCAATGAGACACTGAGGAATCTAAGGCTTTAAGAGTCCCCTCGCCAGACGTGGTGGCGCAAGCCTTTAATCCCAGCATTTGGGAGGCAGAGGTAGGAGGATCACTGAGAGTCAAAGGAATGGTAGGACTCCTTACAGCGCAATCTTCCACACACAAAATGGCCTGGATATCCATGACCTCGCGCACCTGACGCTACCTACATCAGACCAGTATAAGAGGAGGAAAAGATGATAACATCAAAATAAAAGAGAGACTGATTGAGGACTTCCGGTCAAGATGGCATCCACCTGATCAGGCTTCAGCTCCTGACTGGGAGTGGGACCTAAGGAGATAAACGACCCCAGCTGAAACTATAGAGGTATTGGGGAAATGAGCAAGAGTGCTGCTTTCTCAGTGAACCTGATATCAGCCCAAGGATGAAGGAGATAGACACTGAGGACACTCAACACCTACCAAAGCAAAGATCAGAGGCTCCTAAGTGCCCATCACTGAAGTAGACTTAAAACAAACCCAACATGGCTCAGAGAATTTTGCAGAAGAAGGGGTAGAAAGATTGTTACAGCCACAAGTTGGGACATTCTGCACAGACACTGCCTCTCCCCCATAACTGACTGCTGCCCCCAGAATGCACAGCCCACAGTCCCTATGGGGATGACCTGCATCCCCTAGTAGGAGGGTCCCTTTGGAAAAGGGGTGGGGATAAGAAAAGATTGTACCAACATATGCTGTTTACATCCTAAGTATGTCCATAACTATTTCCTTAAAAAAAAAAAGAGAGAGAGAGACTGAGAAGGGGAAGGGATAGGATGGAGAGTGGAGTAGCAAAGGGGAAAGTGGTGGTGGTGGGGGAGAATTACTATGGTATATTGTCTATAATTATAAAAGTTGTCAATTAAAAAAAAAGGCCAGGCATGGTGACACACACCTTTAATCCCAGCATCTGGAAGACAGAGGTAGGAGGATTGCTGTGAGTTCAAGGCCACCCTGAAATGACATAGAGAGTTCCAGGTAAGAGTGAGACCCTACCTCAAAAAATCAAAAACAAAAAAGGATCCTCTCTGCTACATCTTGGGGGGAGCAATCCAGGTAGGAAAGGGGTGACTGATGTCACACAAGTATTGGGAGCCCACTGAAGGCAGGGCAGTTGGTTTGGTAGGGGACTCAGGGCAGGGAGGCGTTGAGCTCACCCACTGCTCCAGCTTTGTGTTCTGTGTCCAGGGAAAGTCCATCTTTGGGAGAACTGGCTGTTGAACACTCACCCATTTTAGCAGAATGTTGTTAATGAGGGTACAGGAACTCTATTAGCAAAATAATTAACTTGTGTCATTTGCTCAAGAGTATGACACCTTGTCAGGCTAATCCACAAAGCATATGGAATTATAGGTTGGAAATTTGATAAGTAAGCAGAATAACACTGTGACTCTTTCAGGACAGGTACTGTGCCTGTTTTGTTCATTGTGAAATCCCAGACAGCTATATAGTCAGGGACACGGGACACTGTGCTCTATAAAGATTCACTGAATGAGCCAGGTGGTGGTACACACCTATAATCCTAGCACTAAGGTAGAAAACACAGCAGGATCGCTGCAAATTTGAGACCAGCCTGTTCTACATAGCAAGTTAGGCTAGCCAGGGCTTTTATACTAAGACCCTACCTCAAAAAAACAAACAGCTGGGCATGGTAGTGCACACGCCTTTAATTTCAGCTCTGGGAGCATAGGTAGAAGGATTGAGACCACCCTGAGACTATAGTGTATGCCATGTTAGCCTGGGCTAGACCCTCCTCAGAAAACAAAACAAACAAAAAATATAAAAAAAAAAAAAAACAGGGAACTGGAGAGATGGCTTAGTTGTTAAGGCACTTGTCTGCAAAGCCTAAGGATCCATGTTCAACTCTCCTGATCCCACATAAGCCAGGTATACAAAGGTGAGGCAAGCACAAGGTCACACATGCCTACTAGGTGGCACAAGTGTCTGGAGATCCATTTCAGTGGCTGGGGCCCTGGCATAGCAATTCTCATTCTCTCTCTCTGTCTCTCTAAAAACAAAAATTGAAAAAAGATAAAAACAGGACTGGGAAGATGGCTCAGTGTATAAAATACTTGTCACATAGGCATAAGGACCTGAGTTTAGATCTCCAGAACCCATATAAATGCCAGGTGTGATAGCACATGCCTATAATCACTGTGCTGGGGAGGCAGAAACAAGGACTTCTGGGGGCTCACTGGCTAGCTAGTCTAGCCAAACTGATGAACTCTAGGTAAAGAAACAATAGAGGAAGACATCAGAAGTCCACCTCTAGCATCCACATGGAGGTTCACACACATGCATGTACATACATGTGTGCTCCCTCACATCCAAACACACACACACACACACACACACACACACACACACACACTGAATCAGGGTGTAGCTCAGTCAGCCTCTAGAAGGCAAGAGGCTCTGGGTTTGATCCCTAGCAGCATATGAGTGTGGTGGCAGGCACTTGCAGTCTGGAGGAAGGATTAGAGGTTCAAGGTCATACTCAACCACATAGAGAGTTCAAGGCCAACCTGCCTTAAAAAAGAAAATGAGCCAGTATGGTGGTACATGCCTTTAATCCCAGCACTCAGGAGGCAGAGGTAGGGGGATCACTGTGAGTTCGAGGCCAGCCTGAGACTTCACAGTGAATTCCAGGTCAAGCTGGGCTAAAGTGAGATCCTGTCTCGAAAAACCCAAAAACATAAAAAATTTTAAAAACATTTTTTTTAAGTACTGGTTGAATTGTTAAAGAAATGGAATCACTTCTAGGATGTCCATTTCATCTGCATCCTTTTGTCTAGTTCTCTGAATTAAAGGCATAGCCTTTCCCCCTCAGATCAGCAGAACCAGCTCACAAACTCTGAAGGAGTTTGGACTTGGGATCCCTGCAAAAGTTGTTGGAATACCTTCCAGTGAGTTGTTGGCCAGGGATGTCCCTGACACCCTCAAAACATTTTAGGCCATTGCTGAGGCCCTTGGTTTCCCACCAGGAATGGATGGTAAGACCCTATTGCTGAAGATTCCACATACTTGGGCTGCAAGGCCACAGGGAAATCCTGCTGGAGCTGAGCTGAAAACCTCCTCCATCTACACCAGCATACAGAAAGCTCTGGGAAAAGCCATGTTGCATGTAGTTCAATGAAAGAGAGAGAAAAATCATCAGTGAAGATACTCAACAGTGGACACTGCAAGCATTAAATTTGGCCAGCTAGCCGGGCGTGGTGGCGCACGCCTTTAATCCCAGCACTCGGGAAGCAGAGGTAGGAGGATCGCCGTGAGTTCAAGGCCACCCTGAGACTACAGAGTTAATTCCAGGTCAGCCTGGATCAGAGTGAGACCCTACCTCGAAAAACCAAAAAAAAAAAAAAAATTGGCCAGCCAGGCCAAATGAGCCAACGGGCGCAATAATGGCACATCTATTATGGGGGAAAGCAACCACCCTCTAATTTGACTGGAGGCCCGCTCCATGAGAGGGAATACATCCCTGATACTGAAAACCTACAACAGGAATAGTCATGAGCCCTAGGGGTGTAACGTCTGCTGGTGTCCAGCTAAGTGTATGTGCTATGTTCATCAACCTGCCCAGTAAGCACTTCTCTTAATGTTCATACCCATGTATTAATGCAACTCTCACTTTTGGTTAGAGAACCTTCTCTTTTCAGATGGCAGTGACCTTGGGATGACTCAGAAGGCACCATGGTGCTGAAAAGAAGCGACAGAGGAGTGCTCAGCACTGAAATATCTCAATCACACCTTCCATGGCTCAGGGTCCATTGAGGAAGAGGTGGTGGGAAGAATGTAAGAGCCAAAGGAAAGGTAGGACACCTTACAACATGCTCCTCCAGACACAAAATGGTCTGGATATCCATGACCTCACAGTGCCTACACAGTGCATACACAAGACCATCATAATAGGAGGAAAAGATCATGACATCAAAATAAAAGAGAGACTAATGGGGGGAGGGGATATGATGGAGAATGGAATTTCAAAGGGGAAAGTGGGGGGAGGGGGAGAATTACTATGGGATATTGTTTACAATTATGAAAGTTGTCAATTAAAAAATTAAAATTATGGGCTGGAGAGATGGTTTAGTGGTTAAGGCATTTGCCTGCAAAGACAAAAGATCCCGGTTCAATTCTCTAGGACCCACATAAGCCAGATGCACAAGGGGGCACATGCATCTGGAGTTCATTTACAGTGGCTGAAGGCCCTGGCGTGCCCATTCTCTCTCTCTTTCTCTCTCTCTCTGCCTCTTTCTCTGTATCAAGTAAATGAATAAACTATATTTTAAAAAATTAAGAACAAAGTAATAAAAAAGTAGTCACCTTTACAAGAGTCCCACCTGTTCTATAGCAGTTTGGCCTCAGGCGATAGCACAGATCAGTAGGGCTCTGATCCCAGCAGGGGCGAGCAGGCCAGGCCAGGAAGTCATGGCAGAGTAAGATTTTAGGGGGAGTTTGTTTACTTCCAGTAACTGCTAAAGTGTAAAGAATATGGAGTACATATGAAACCAATGGGAGCAGTGGCTAGAACATACCAGTGGCTCATAGAAATGAGGAAACTGAATAAAAATGTGGCTATTTGTATAAAAATCATTCTCAAGATATCTTGGTGGGACCTCCACTATGTAAGATGGAAATTGGGGTTCTGGGGTGTTTCATGGAACCCCAAGCCCTGAGTTCATATCTGCAAACTAATCAAAGAATTGGCAATTTTAGATTTAAGATAATGATTTTTTTTAAATATTATTTATTTATTTATTTGAGAGAGAAAGAGGTAGAGAGTGAGAGAAAGAGAACAAGAGAAGGGGCGCACCAGGGCCTCCAGCCACTGCAAACAAACTCCAGATGCATGCACCCCCTTGTGCATCTGGCTTACGTGGGTCCTGGAGAATCCTTTGGGATTCTTTGGTTTTGCAGGCATATGCCTTAACTGCTAAGCCATCTCTCCCGCCCTAGAATTAGTTTTTAAATACCACATTTTACTCAGATTTTACAAAGGAATGCAGAAAGGGGAAGGCTGGGAGGTAAGGGGAGATAAAATGGGAAGAACAGAAGTACACCATGTGGAGCCCAAAAGCCCATGTGGGTCACATGGAGCCCAGGAGTCCATGTGAGCAGATGCAGATCTGGGGGAAAAAGTGTAGAAAGAGAAAAGAAAGTTCAAGGAGCTCCTATCATGTGGAGAGCTGGAAGGAATAAAGAACCCAAGTGGAGAGTAAGGGATAGGGGGCCCTCTGTGCTGGGCCTGGGCCTGGGCCTGGGCCTGGGCCAGAGCTGAGCCAGCCCAGGCCCAGCCAAGGGAAAAACTCACCCACAGCTGGAAGGTCCCAAGTGATCAGAGAGTGACTGCCCTCTCCTTGCAAAGGTGTTTATAGCCTTAGGGTGATGGGCTATCTTTTGGTCCAGGTGAACCAGAGGGCCAGCTGGTTGGTTAGGACTAGGAACTCTCTCAGGAAGAGATTAGCTCTGGCACCAAGTTCCAGGGGCTGAACTTGGCCAACCACAATGTTTAAACCTTATGAAAAATCTCCCTCCCAGGAGGGGTCCTAACCATGGAAAAACAGCTCTACACAGCTAGGAAAAAGATAAGAAGTCACATGATCTTGGATTTTTTGGCAAGTGCAAACTTCCCTGCCCTTTTTATCTTTAGGAGTCCAATCACCCTAACTCTACCTCCCCTCTTGCCTATGGCAGCAGGGCTTCTGACCCTATTCTTTCATTAATGGGTGGCACCCATGTTTTGAAATCCAGGAGCCAAAATTTCAGATTATATCATGTGATGCATCTGGTGGGTGACAATTTCTCTCCTTCTTGAAAGCTCGTTTTCTGTGATGGGTCTCTTGGTCACCCTTATTCTCAAGCACAGATTTCTCTTGGGTCTCTTTCCCATCTCCTTTCATTATATTAGTTGCTCCCCATAGTCAGATATTCCTCAAATTGTAATAGCCAGTCCTGGTGTCCCCTCCAAGTTGCGGCTTGAGACAGGGCTTCCTCTATTGCCAAGGATGAGCCTGAACTTCTGATCCTCCTATTTCCATTTCCAGAGTGTTGAGATTACAAATGTGAACTACCATGCTCAAATTGGGGCGAGCCCCCTGTCCTGCAGGAGAAGAACGAACACCAGACTAAGATCCTTCTTGATCACACTTTATTGGAGACCTCTTGAAAAGCTGATGGTGAGGGGCGAGGGGCGCAGGAGTGTAGCTGCTTTTATAGGGCAGAATACTACGGGGTGCCTGCTGATTGGCTGCCATAGGCTCACCCGCCCACAGGAGCCACAGGATAGGCTCGGGACAAGGTGCGTCAAGCGCATGTGCAACCTCAAGCGAGGTTGGCGCCAAGGCGCTGCCTAAATAAGGAATTGTTTACCTCAAGACTGGCAGGAAGCCAGCGCCATCTTGTAATGGCATCTGCATTAGCTCCCTACACAAATTATGAGGTGCTGGCAACCAAACCCAGGCCTTCATGCATGTTAGGTAAGCACTGTACCAACTGAGCAGAATTTTAGTCCTCTCCTAAGTTTTACTGAATGAACCACCAGGTTCTCAAAGTTAGTCACTTTTTTTTTTTTTTTTAGAAGTAGGGTCTTGCTCTAGTGCAGGTTGACCTGAAATTCACTATGAGTCTCAGGGTGGCTTTGAGCTCATGGCGATCCTCCTACCTCTGCCTCCCAAGTGCTGGGATTAAGCATGCGCCACCACTGCCCGGCTCAAATTCAGTCACTTTAGGGCTAGAGAGATGGCTTAGCGGTTAAGCGCTTGCCTGTGAAGCCTAAGGACCCCAGTTCAAGGCTCGACTCCCCAGGACCCAAGTTAGCCAGATGCACAAGGGGGTGCACGCATTGGGAGTTCATTCGCAGTGGCTGGAGGCCCTAGCGTGCCCATTCTCTCTCGGTCTCTCTTCTCTCTGTGTCTGCTTGCAAATAAATAAATTATTTTTAAAAAATTCAGTCACTTTAAAAATCAACCCTTCATCTCTCCCAACCCTAACCTGTCCTCTGTGCCTCAGGGGTTTTATCTATAAAAAAGAAGACAGAGGAAAGCCAAGCATGGTGGCGCACGCCTTTAATCCTAGCACTCGAGAGGCAGAGGTAGGATTGCCATGAGTTCAAGGCCACCCTGAGACTACACAGTGGATTCTAGGTCAGCCTGGGCCAGAGTGAGACCCTACCTAGAAAAACCAAAAAAAGAAGGAGGAGGAGGAGAAGGAGACGACGATGACGACGACAGGGGGCTGGAGAGTCGGCTTAGCACTTAAAATGCTTGCCTGGGAAGCGTAAAGACCCAGATTTGACGCCCTAGAACCCACTTAAGCTAGAGGTACAAGGTGACGCATGCGCACAAAGTCATACATGCACACAAGGTGCAGCCCAAGTCTGGAGTTCCATTTCAGTGGCTGGAGGTCCTGGCGTGTCAATTCTCCTTCACACACAAATTAATAATAATCATAGTAATAATAATGACAGAATATACTTGGCATGGTGGCATTCGCCTTTAATCCCAGCACTTGGGTGGCTGAGGTAGGAGAATCATTGAGTTCCAGACCAGCCTGAGACGACATAGTGAATTCCAGGTCAGCCTGGACCAGAGTGAGACCCTACCTCAAAAAAGCAAAAACAAGCCCGGCGTGGGTGGTGGTGCACGCCTTTAATCCCAGCACTCGGGAGGCAGAGGTAATAGAATTGCTGTGAGTTCAAGGCCACCCTGAGACTCCATAGTGAATTCCAGGTCAGCCTGGACCAGAGTGAGACCCTACCTCAAAAAAAAAAAAAAAGAGAATAAAAAGAAAAAAATCTTTTGTTACTTTTATTCATTTGAGAGTGACAGACAAAGAGGCACAGAGAGAGAGAGAATGAGCACGCCAGAGCCTCCAGCCACTGCAAACGAACTCCAGATGCATGGGCCCGTGGGTCCTGGGAATCAAGCCTCAAACCTGGGTCCTTAGGCTTAACAGGCAAGCACTTAACCGCTAAGCCATCTCTCCAGCCCTATTTATTGTACTTGAAAGAGAGAGAATGGGCGCGCCAGAGCCTTCAGCCACTGCAAAGGAACTCCAGACCAGCACCACCTTGAGCATCTTGCTTCCGTGGGTCCTTTGGCTTTGCAGGCAAGTGCCTCACCTGCTAAGCCATCTCCCCAACACTATTATCATTTTTTTTGTTGTTGTTTTTTGAGGTAGTATCATTTTTCATTTGAACAATGTGGGGCTTATAACAGTCTGTAAGGCAAGGAATTGCATTTTCCCCCCACTGCTGGAGTTGAATCATACTCATATTTTTCTCAGAATCCCTTAAACAAAATAAAAATTCTGAAGAACTTTGGTCTTATTGTATTAGCCCAGGCTGGTGTGCAGTTATACAGAACTGGCTGGCCTTGAAATTGAAGTGATCTTCCTGCTTTAGTCTTCCAAATACTGGAATTACAAATGTGAGCCACTATACCAAACCCCTCCTTTTCAATGTGTAGTCTATCAATATTTTTCATATTAGATATTAAAATTATAGCTGGTAGAACAGATGTTTAGCATGCTCAAGTCCCTCTAAATTCAATCTCTGGGTGGGGGGAGAGGGAACAGCCTGTAAAATACTTAGTACATGTTCAATTAAAATAAATAAACTAGTATTTAGCTATTCAAAAACAGAAGAGGGGATATAGTGGAGAATGGAGTTTCAAAGGGGAAAGTGGTGGGGAGGGTATTCCCATGGACTTTCTTTTTATTATCATGGAAGTTGTTAATAAAAATATTAATAAAATAAAATAGCCAGGTGTGGTGGCACACGCCTTTAATCCAAGCACTTGGGAGGCAGAGGTAGGAGGATTGCCATGAGTTCGAGGCCACCCTGAGACTACATAGTGAATTCCAGGTCAGCCTGGGCTAGAGTGAGACCCTACCTCAAAAAATCAAAAAAACCAAATAAATAAATTAAATAAAATAAATAAAAAAACACATATATGTTTAATTTTATTTACTTGTACACATATGGGCATGGGTGCCTTGACACATGTGGAGGTCAAATGACGAAATCAAGGTGTTACATGGGTATTGAGGAATTGACCCTAGGCTGAACAGGCTTTGCAAGCAAGCAACCTTAATTGTTGAGCCATCTCCCCAACATATTTAAAAATATATTAGTTTATTTATTTGCAAGGAGAGAGAGATAGAAGAATGTGTGTGTGAGGTAGAGAGAGAGAGAATGGGCATGCCGGGGCCTCTAACTTCTGCAAACAATCTCCAGATGCCTGTGCCACGTTGAGCATCTGGCTTTATGTGGGTACTGGGGAATTGAACTTGGGTCGTTAGTTTTTGCAGGCAAACATCTTAACCACAGCCTTGCTACAGCCCTACACTTTTGTTTGTTTGTTTGTTTATTTATTTATTTATTTATTTTGGTTTTTCGAGGTAGGGTCTCACTCTGGCTCAGGGTGACCTGGAATTCACTATGTAATCTCAGGGTGGCCTTGAACTCTTGGCAATCCTCCTACCTCTGCCTCCCGAATATTGGGATTAAAGGCGTGCGCCACCATGCCCAGCCAGCCCTACACTTTAACAATATTAATTATTTGCAAGGAGAGAGAGAGAGAATAGGCACTCTGGGACCTATAGCCACTGCAGATGAACGCCTCCTGAAGCGTGTCCCACTTTGTGCATCTGGCTTAACATGGGTACTGGGGAATCTAACTCTGCTTGTTAGGTTTTGCATGAAAGAGCCTTAACTGCAGAACCATTTCTCCAGCCCACAGCCCTACATATTTTAAAAGTTATTTACTTATGTGTGTGCACGTGTGCCTCTTTCCTGGCTAACATTGGTGGCTTGGGAATTGAACCTGGACCAGCAGACTCAGCAGGTGCCTTTTTATTTATTATTACTATTAAATGCCTTTAACCACCTTCTAAACTCTTTTCCATTCCTTTCTTTTTTTTTAAGTTTTTTTTATTAACAACTTCCATGATTATAAACAATATCCCATGTTAATGCTCTCCCTCTCCCCACTTTCCCCTTTGAAACTCTACTCTCCATCATATCCCCTCCTCCTCTCAATCAGTCTGTCTTTTATTGTGATGTCACGATCTTTTCCTCCTATTATGAGGATCTTGTGTAGGTAGTGTCAGGCACTGTGAGGTCATGAATATCCAGGCCATTTCATGTCTGGGGGGAGTCCTACCCTTCCTTTGGTTCTTACATGCTTTCCACCACCTATTCCACAATGGACCCTGAGCCATGGAAGGTGTGATTGAGATACTGCAGTGCTGAGCACTCCTGTCACTTCTTCCCAGCACCATGATACCTTCTGAGTCATCCCAACGTCACTGCCATCTGAAAAGAGAACTGAGAGTAGCATTAATATACGGGTATGACATTAAGAGAAATACTTACTGGGCAGTTTGATGAGCATAGTATATACATTTAGCCAGACAGCAGCAGATGTTACACCCCTAGGGCTCATGACTACCCCTGTTGTAGGTTTTCAGTATCAGGGTTGTATCCCTTCCCATGGAGCGGGCCTCCAGTCCAATTAGAAGGCAGTTGGTTTCCACCATGACAGACGTGCCACTATTGCACACGTTGGCTCATTTGGCCTGGCTGGCCAAATTTAAGGCTTGCAGTTTCCACTGTTCAGTGTCCACTGGTGATTTCTCTCTCTCCCATTGAACTGCATGCAGAATGGCTTCTTCCAGCTTTCTGTCAGCTGGCCTACATGGAGGAGGTTATCAGCTCAGTTGCAGCAGGATTTATCAGTGGCCTTGCAGCCCAAGTATGTACAGTCTTCAGCAATAGGATCTTACCATCTATTCCTGGTGGGAAACCAAGGGCCTTGGCAATGGCTTGTAATGTTTTGGGGGGCATCAGGGACCTCCCTAGACTACAACTCACTGGAAGGAATCCCAACCCTGGCACTGAAAATTTTCTAGCAACAATCTATGGCTCCTGTGGGTTCCATTGTTCCAAAAAGTACATTTCATATGATTTATTTATATCCTCTTATATTTTGATTAGCCCTCCCTCTGTCTTTCCTTACTCAATCTCTTCCCCTGACCTCACTTAGGCCTTTTCACCCCCATTAATCTATTCTTCTACTTACATATATACAATACCATCCTATTAAGTACCCCCTCCCTACCTTTATATTCCCTTTATGTCTCTTTTCTAGCTTACTGGCCTTTGCTACTGAGTTTTCTTCGTAGTCACACAGAAGTCCATTCATCTATAGCTAGGATCCATATATGAGAGAGAACATGCGGCGCTTGGCTTTCTGGGGCCTGGGTTACCAACCCAGGTTTCCAGACCCATCCATTTTCCTGCAAATTTCATAACTTAATTTTTCTTTACCGCTACGTAGAACCCCATTGTGTAAATGCACCACATCTTCATTATCCGCTCATCAGTTGAGGGACAACTAGGCTGGTTCCATTTCCCAACTATTGTGAATAGAGCGGCAATAAACATGGTTGAGCAAGTATCTCTAAGGTAATGAGATGAGTCCTTAGGATATATGCCTAGGAGTGCTATAGCTGGGTCATATGGTAGATCTATTTTTAGCTGTCTCAGGAAGTTCCACACTGATTTCCACAATGGCTGGACCAGAGTGTGTTGCTACCAACAATGTCTAAGGGTTCCTCTTTTTCCACATCCTTGCCAGCATTTATGGTCATTGGTTTTCATGATGGTAGCCAATCTGACAGGAGCGAAATGGAATCTCAACATAGTTTCCCTGATGACTAGGGATGTAGAATATGTTTTTAGCTGCTTATATGCCATGCATATTTCTTCTTTTGAGAACTATTTAGTTCCACAGCCCATTTTTTAATTGGCTTGATTTCTTATTAATTTTTTTGAGTTCTTTGCATATCCTAGATATTCTCTGCAAACGAACTCCAGACGCGTGCGCCCCCTTGTGCATCTGGCTAACGTGGGACCTGGGGAACCAAGCCTCGAACCGGGGTCCTTAGGCTTCACAGGAAAGCGCTTAACCGCTAAGCCATCTCTCCAGCCCTAGATATTAATTCTCTATCAGATGTATAGGTGGCAAAGATTTTTTCCCATTCTGTAGGTTGCCTCTTTGCTTTATTCACAGTGTCCCTTACCATACAAAATATTTGTAACTTCATGAGATTCCAGCGGTTAAATTGTGGTTTTATTGCCTGAGCAATTGGGATTATATTCAGAAAGTCTTTGCCAAGACCAATATGTTGAAGGGTTTCCTCCAGTTTTTCCTCTACCAGTTTCAGAGTTTCAGGTCTGGTATTAAGGTCTTTAATCCATTTGGACTTAATTCTTGTGCATGGAGAGAAGAATCTACTTTCATCTACCTACAGATACATATCCAGTTTCCCCAGCACCATTTGCTGAAGAGGCTATCTTTTCTACAGTTAGTATTTTTGGCATTTTTATCAAATATCAAGTGGCTATAACTACCCGGACTTACATCTGGGTCCTCTATTCTGTTCCATTGATCTACATGTTTGCTTTTGTGCCAGTGCCATGCAATTTTTGTTACTATGGCTTTGAAGTATAAGTTAAATTCAGGTATGGTGATGCCACCAGCCTTCTTTTTGTTGCTCAAAATTGATTTAGATATTCAAGAATTTTTTGTGATTCCAAATGAATTTTTGGATTCTTTTTTCTATTTCAGTGAAGAATGCCATTGGAATTTTGATGGGGATTGCATTAAATGTGTAGATTACTTTTGTAAGATTGCCATTTTCACAACATTGATTCTTCTGATCCAAGAACAAGGGATGCCTTTCCACTTCCTAGAGTCTTCTGCAATTTCTCGCTTGAGTGTTTTAAAGTTTGTATTGTAGAAATCCTTCACTTCCTTAGTTAGGTTTATTCCAAGGTACTTTATTTTGATGCAATTGTGAATGGGAGTGCTTCTATGTGTGTTTATGGTTAGCATATAGGAAGGCTACTGATTTCTGTATATTTATTTTGGATCTCGCTACATGGCTTAGGTGTTTATCAGCTCTAATAGTTTGCTGGTAGAGTCTTTAGGGTCTTTTGTGTATAGAATCATGTCATCTGCAAATGATAACTTGATTTCTTCCTTTTCAATTTGTATCCTTTTTAATGTGTGTCTCTTGCTTTATTGCTATGGCTAAGACTTCCAGTACTATATTAAATAAAAGTGGGAACAGTGAACACCCTTGTCTTCTTCCTGATTTTAGTGGAAAAGCTTCCAGTTTTCCCCCATTTAGTAGTACGTTGGCTGTAGGCTTGTCACAAATAGCCTTTATTATATTGAGGTATGTTCCTTCTATTCCCAGTCTCTGTAGGACTTCTATCATGAAGGGATGTTGGATTTTATCAAATGCTTTCTCTGCATCTAATGAGATGATCATGTGATTTTTGTCCTTCAGTCCATTTATATAATGTATTAAATTTATTGATTTGCATATGTTGAACCATCCCTGCATCTCTGGGATAAAGCCTACTTGGTCAGGGTGAATAATCTTTCTGATATATTCATGTATTCTGCTTGCCAATATTTTGTTGAGAATTTTTGCATCAATGTTCATGAGGGAGATTGGTCTGTCATTTTTTTGTTGTTGTTCTATCTTTGTTTGGTTTTGGTATCAGGGTGATGCTGGCTTCATAGGAGTTTGGTAGGATTCCTTCTTTTTCTATTTTATGGAAAAGCTTAAGAAGCAATGGTATTAGTTCTTCCCTGAAAGTCTTGTAAAATTCAGCTGTGAATCCATCTGGCCTAGACTTTTTTTTAGTTGGGAGATTTTTGATAACTGCTTGGATCTCCATACTTGTTATAGGTCTACTTAAGTGATTAATCTCATTTTGATTTAATTTAGGTAGGTCATATAGATCAAGGAAATCATCCATTTCTTTCAGATTTTCATACTTGGTGGAGTATATGTTCTTATAGTATGTCCCTATGATTTTTTGAATTTCTCTGGTATCTGTTGTGATGCTGCCTTTCTCATCTCTATTGCAGAAGAGGTGGTGGAAAGAATGTAAGAGCCAAGGGAAGGGTAAGACTCCTTACAATGTGCTCCTCCAGACACAAAATGGCCTGGATATCCATGACCTCACAGTGCCTGACACTACCTACACAAGACCATCATAACAGGAGGAAAAGTTGACATCAAAATAAAAGAGTGACTGATTGAAAGGAGGAGGGAATATAATGAAGAATGGAGTTTCAAAGGGGAAATTGGGGTTGGGGGCATTACCATGGGATAATGTTTACAATCATGTAAGATTTTAATAAAACATAAATTAAAAAAAAGACTTAGATTAAAAATAAAAATAAAACCAAAGGAGAAAGTGGGGGGGAGGGAGGGAATTAACATGGGATTTTTTTTATAATCATGGAAAATGCTAATAAAAATTAAAAAAAAATAAAAATGAAACCACAAATAAATATTTAAAAATTACTTTTATTTGTATGAGAGCAAGAGAATGAATGAATGAATATGGGGCCTCTAGGGCTTTTTACCACTGCAAATAAACTCCAGACTCAGGTACCACCTTGTGTCTAGCTTTATGTGGATACTGGGAAATTGAACCCAGGCTGTCAGGTTTTGCAAGCAAGCACCATTAACCACTGAAGCATCTCCCAAGCCCCTCTTTTTCTTTCTGGAGATAGGATATTGCTATGCAGCCCTGGCTACCTGGTACTATGTAGTTCTGCCTGGCCTCAAATTCACAATGGTCCTCCTGCCTCAGCTTCTCAAGTGCTGGGATTACAAGCATAAACCATCCATCATACCTTCCGCAGTTCCTTTTCTTTTGAGCGTGGGTAAGGGTTTGAGACAAGGTTTTATGTAGTCCAGAGCAAGTCTGACACTTCTTATGTTGCTGAGGATGACCTGGAACTTCTAATGGTCCTTATTTATTTGCAAGCAGAGAGAGAAGAGAGACAGAATGGGTGTGCCAGGGCCTCCACAGGCGCTGCAAATGAACTGCAGACACATGAGCCATTTTGTGCCACTGGCTATGTGTGGGTACTGGGGAATCAAATCTGTGTCATCAGGTTTTGCCAGCAGGTACCTTAACCACTGAACCATCCCTCCATCCCTCTTCCTTTTTTTAAAAGTCACTTTTATTTTGTTATCAATAAAAAGTGAAAACAAAGCCAAAGGACCCAGGTTTAATTCTCCAGGACCCAGGAAAGCCAGATGCACAAGGTGGTGCGTGCATCTGGAGTTCATTTGCAGCAGCTGGTGGCCCTGGCGTACTCATTTCCTCTGTTGCTCTCTAAAATACTTTTTTTTTTTTTTTAAGTGAAAACTACTGAGCATGGCGGTGCATGCCTTTAATCCTAGCACTTGGGAACCAGAGGTAGAAGGAGCCCATGAGGTCGAGGCCACCCTGAGACTACATAGTGAATTCCAGGACAGCCTGGGCTAGAGTGAGACCCTACTTCAAAAACAACAAAAGTCAAAACCATCATTTGAATTGTGTAGTTGAGCTTTGACAGATTTACCCAGCAATGAAATGAGAGCATGTTTTCATCATCTCAAAAAGTTCTGCCAGGAGTGGTGGCGCATGCCTTTAATCCAAGCACTCAGGAGGCAAAGGTAGGAGGAATGCTGTGAGTTCAAGGCCAGTCTGAGACTACATAGTGAATTCCCAGTTAGCCTGGGCTAGAGTGAGACCCTACCTCAAAAAAAATAAAATAAAGTTTTTTCTGTAGTAATCCAGCATCTTCCTCCACCCCAACCCTAGCCTCACACAACTGTTGATGTGATTTCTATTCCTGTAGTTGTCTCCCCGGGCCCCCCCCACCGAAGGTAGGGTCTCACTCTGTTCCAGCCTGACCTGGAATTAACTATGTAGTCTCAGGGTGGCCTTGAACTCATGGAAATCCTCCTACCTCTGCTTCCCGAGTGATGGGACTAAAGGCGTGCACCACCATGCCCTGCTACCTATAGTTTAATTGTTAAAAATATCTTATTTATGGCTGGAGAGATGGCTTAGCAGTTAAGGCACTTGCCTGCAAAGTTGAAGGACCTAGGTTTGATTTCCTAGGACCCACATAAGCCAGATGCACAAGGTGGCATATGTGTCTGGAGTTCATTTGCGGTGGCTGGATGCCCTGGTGCACCCATTCTCTCTCTCTCTCAAATAAGTAAAAATATTTTCAGCTGGGCATGGTGGTGCACACCTTTAATCCCAGCACTCGGGAGGCAGAGGTAGGAGGATCGCCATGAGTGCCAGGCCACCGAGACTCCATAGTGAATTCTAGGTTAAGCCTGAGCTAGAGTGAGACCCTACCTCGGGGAAAAAAAAGATTTTATTTTAGTATAGAAGTTGTCAATAAAAATATATATATTAAAAAAAAGATTTATTTGAGAGAGACAGAGAATGGGCACACCAAGGCCTCTACCCACTGCAAACAAACCCCAGACACGTGTGCCACCTTGTGCATCTGGCTTTATGTGGGTACTGGGGAATCAAACCTGGCTCCTTTGGCTTTGCTGGCAAGCACCTTAACCTCTAAGCCAGTAACCCCTATAGTTAATTTTTACTTTGAAGTAACTCAAGGCCAACAGGAAGTTGCAGAATACAATTGGATGATCCAGGTTAGACAGGTTGGCTTGGCAAGGACATTGTTACAACTGGACGCAGAGGAAGAAACAAAGGAACACAAGGAGAGTACTGGAGAAAGACATTTCTGGAGTGGGATTTAAAAAATCAGCACTCGGGAGGTGGGAGAAGGATTAGGAGTTCTAGGTCCACCTGAGGTACATGAGATCCAGTTGAAAGAGCGAGGGAGAGAGAGAAGAAAGAGAGAGAGCTGGACATGGTGGGGCACACTTTTGATGCTAGCATTCAGGAGGCTGGGGTAAGATGGCTGTGAGTTTCTGGACAGCCTGAGGGTACACAGTAAATTCTTGGTCAGCCTGGGTCACAGTGAGAAGGAAAGAAAGAGGAAGACAGGGAAGAAAGAAAACTTACGAGACCAAGAAGTTGGCTCAGTGGATAAAGGCACTTGCTTGCAAAGTTTGATGATCTGGGCTCACTTCCCCAGTACCCACATACAGGCCAGATGCACAAAGTGGCACATGCATCTGGCAGGAGGCCCTGGCAAGCCCATGTGTCTTCTGCCTGCCTCTTTGTCTCCCTGCCAAAAACAAAACAAACATACCCTGAAAATTTAATCATTTGCTGAGTAGTTTGAGAAGGGTTAATCCTTTCTTTTTTTTTTGAGGTAGGGGCGTGCTCTAGCCCTGCCTGACTTGGACTTTACTATGTAGTCTCAGGGTGGCCTTGAACTCACAGTAACCCTCCTACTGCTCCCACCCCCGAGTGCTGGGATTAAAGATGTGCACCACCATGCTGGATTTATTAGTTTCCTGAAACCGTCTTGTTCTATAACCCAGGATGGCCTCAGACTCATGACTGGCCTGCCTATCTCTGGTGTGCTGGGAATTCAGGTGTGTCCCACTATACCAGTCCTCCCTGTTTTTTTGTTTTTTTTTTTAAGGTAGGGTCACCTTCTAGCACAGGCTAGAACTTATCCTATAACCCCAGGCTGGCCTCAAAACTCACTGTGATCCAGCCTACCCAGAGTAGGGACTAAAACCCTGGGCTACAAGCATCCTTTGTTTTTGAAATAATTGTTTTCTTTTCATATGGCAGTACAAGTAAAAGGTTTTGCTTAGTTACTGGTTTTTTTGAAGTAGGGTCTCACGCTAGCCCAGGCTGACCTGGAATTCACTATGTAGTCTCAGGGTGGCCTCCAGCTCAGTGATCCTTCTACTTCTGCTTCCTGAGTGCTGGGAGGCATGCCCCACCACACCTGGTTTACTTAATGGTTTTTTCAGTCTATGAAACCTAGATGGGCCATGAATTCCTTGATCCTACTACCTCAACTCTCCAAATGCTGGGGTTACAACCTGGCTACTCTCTATATTGCCTATGATGACCTGATTCTTCTGCTTTCAGTTACCAAGTGCTAAGATTGAGATTGTGGTACATGCTTTTAATCCCATGATTTGGGAGGAAGAGGTAGGAGGGTCACCATGAGTTCCAGGCCACCCTGAGACTACAAAATGCATTCCAGGTCAGCCTGGACTAGAGAAAACTCTACCTCAGGGGGGGAAAAAAAAGATTGTGGATATGCTTCTTTGTCCCCTTAGTAAGACTTTTTTGTTGTTGTTGTTCAAGGTAGGGTCTCACTCTAGCCCAGACTGACCTGGAATTCACTATGCAATCTCAGGGTGGTCGCGAACTCAGGGCAATCCTACTTCACCCTCCCAGTACTGGGATTAAAGGTGTGCACCACCATGCCTGGCTGTTTTTTTCTTTTAATTGAATAGACTGATTCCTAGTTAAATGAAGGTTATGAAAACCTCATATTTACATGTCCCTGCTTAATCTTATGGGAACAAAGAAAAACAATTACTTTCTTCATTTCCTTTTTTTTTTTTTTAAATTATGAGCTGGAGAGATGGCTTAGTGGTTAAACGCTTGCCTGTGAAACCTGAGGACTGCGGTTAAGGCTCTATTCTCCAGGACCCACGTTAGCCAGATGCACAAGGGGGTGCACGCATCTGGAGTTTGGTTTGCAGTGGCTGGAGGCCCTGGCGTGCCCATTCTCTCTCTCTCTATCTGCCTTTTTTTCTCTCTCTCTGTTGCTCTCAAATAAGTAAAAATAAACAAAAAATAAAAATAAAAAAAATTGAGAAAGAGAGAGAATGGGCACGCCAGGGCCTCTAGCTACTGCAAAGGAACTCCAGATGCATGTGCCACCATGTGCATCTGCCTTACATGGGTACTGGGGAGTTGAACCTGTGTCGTTAGGCTTTGCACGCAAGTGCCTTAACCACTAAGGCATCTCTCCAGCCCTACTTTCTTTTGCCCAATCGAAACAATGAAAAAACTGTCAAAGAGGTGATATTCCCAGGAAGTTTAGACAAAGTTGCATGTTTGCTTCAGTTAACAGAATTAACAAACTCAATATAACAAACCCTTTAGTGTTTTGACGTTTAACATATATTCATTGTACAGAATGAGTTCCATCGTTTTTTGCATGTTTATCATGTACTTTGACCATACTGGACCTAACTCTCTAGTGGCCCCCTTCCTCTTCCTAGACTCCTACTTCCACTGTTTTTGCTGGCTGAAACTCTCCAGGGTCTTAACTGACTGCCTTAATCTTTAATCTACATAAATTCATGTAATTTATATAAAGACATCATTTGCTCAATAGACCAGGAGCTGCAGGCCTCACTTTTTAAAAAATATTTTATCTTTATTTATTTGATATAGGGAAAAAGAGAGAATGGGCATGCCAGGGCTTCCAGCCACTGCAAACAAACTCCAGATACATGCACTGCCTTCTGCATCTGGCTTATGTGGGTCCAGGGGAATTGAACTGAGGTCCTTTGGCTTTGCAGGCAGGCAACTTAACTGCTAAGCCGCCTCTCCAGCCCTCCAGTCCATAGCCCAAGAAATACAGGCAGCTGAATGGTACCCAGGATTATGTGTCAAGAACCTAAAGTGCTGACACAGGGTTCCACCCAGGGTGAAGAAACACTCACTAAATGTTGGCTAGGTCTATTTTTCTGTACCCCACCAATCCCCACTTAGGCCCAGGTTGGCTCTCTTCCTCCAACAATGGAGCTGGACAATGAAACACACAGGAGCCACAGATTGGTACTAGAAAATTTTCAGTGCCAGGGATGGGATTCCTTCCAGTGAGTTGTAGTCCAGGGTGGTCCCTGATGCCTCCAAAACATTACAGGTCATTGCCAAGGCCCTTGGTTTCCCACCAGAAATAGATGGTAAGTCCCTATTGCTGAAGACTCCACATACTTGGGCTGCAAGGTAACTAAGAAATCCTGCTGGAACTGAGCTGAAAACCTTCTCCATGGAGAACAACTGACAGAAAGCTGGAAGAAGCCATTCTACACGCAGTTCAATGGGAGAGAGAGAAATCACCATTGAAGATACTCAACAGTGGATACTACAAGCCTTAAATTTGGCCAGCCAGGCCAAATGAGCAAACAGGTGCAAAAGTGGCATGTCTATTATGGGGGAAACCAATCACCCTCTAATTTGACTGGAGGCCTGCTCTATGGGTGGGAATACATCCCTGATACTGAAACCCTACAACAGGGGTAGTCATGAGCCCTAGGGGTGTAATATCCACTGGTGTCTAGCTAAATATATGTACTACGCTCACCAAACTGCTCAGTAAGCACTTCTCTCAATGTTCATACCCATATATATTTTTTTATTTTCACAATTTTTATTAACATTTTCCATAATTATAAAAAATATCCCATGGTAATACATGCCCCCCCCACACTTTCCCCTTTGAAATTCCATTCATCATATTACCTCCCCATCTCAATCATTGTACTTATACAATACCAACCTATTAAGTACCCTCCTCCCTTCCTTTCTCTTCCCGTTACATCTCCCTTTTAACTTACTGGCCTCTGCTACTAAGTATTTTCCTTCTCACGCAGAAGCCCAATCATCTGTAGCTAGGATCCACATATGAGGGGGAACATGTGGCGCTTGGCTTTCTGGGCCTGCATACCCATATACTAATGCTACTCTCACTTCTGGTTAGAATCTTCTCATTTCAGATGGCAGTGACCTTAGGATGACTCAGAAGGCACCATGGTGCTGAGAAGAAGTGACAGAGGAGTGCTCAGCACTGAAATATCTCAATCACACCTTCCATGGCTCAGGGTCCATTGCGGAAGAGGTGGCGGAAAGAATGTAAGAGCCAAAGGAAGTAAGACTCTTTACAACATGCGTCTCCAGACACAAAATGGTCTGGATATCCATGACCTCGCCATGCCTGACACTACTTACACAAGACCATCATAATAGGAGGAAAAGATCATGACATCAAAATAAAAGAGAGACTGATGGGGGAGGGGATATGAAGGAGAGTGGAGTTTCAAAGGAGAAGTGGGGGGAGGGAGGGAACTACCATGGATATTGTTTGCAGCTATGATAGTTGTCAACAAAACAATAAATAAAAGCCAGGCATGGTGCATGCCTTTAATCTCAGCACTGAGGAAGCAGACAGGAGGGCAGCTGTGAGCTCAAGGCCACCCTGAGACTACATAGTGAATTCCAGGTCAGCCTGAGCTACAGGGAGACCCTACCTCGGAAAACCAAAATTAATTAATTAAAAATATATAGTTTAGGGGCTGTAGAGAGGGCTCAGCGGTTAAGGCACTCATTTACAAAGCCTAAAGACCCTGGTTCAATTCCCCAATACCCACGGAAAAGCCATACCCACAAAGTGGCGTGCACCTGGAGTTCTTTTGCAGCTGCAGGAGGCCCTGACTCACCCATTCTGTCTCCATTCTCTTTATCTCCCTCTCTGCTTGCAAGTAAGGTTAAAAATCTATAGTTTATATATCGCTAGTTAAGACCATATCTAGTCTCTTGGGTAGATAGGAGTGACCTATTACTTTTCTTTAAGATGAGTTAAAAAGTGTCTTTGAAAATAGGAGTCTCACCCTAGGGTGGTGGTGTACACCTTTAATCCCAGGACTTGGGAGGCGGAGGTAGGAGGATCGCCACGAGTTCAAGAACACCCTGATACTACATGATGAATTCCAGGTCAGCCTGTGCTAGAGTCAGACCCTACCTCGAAAAACCAAAAAAAAAAAAAAAAAAAGAAAAGAAAAAAAACCCATAAAACAAAACAAAAATCTCTTAAAATCATATTCTATAAAAAAATGCTAAACTTTTTACTGGCTTCTTCCTCTGGTAGATACTTTATGTAGTAAGTTTTAGCACTAACACTTCCTTTAGTAACCTTGTTATTACGTCCATTATAAAGACATAGAAGTGAGGGCAACGAGGTTCAATCTTTTGATCCAGGTCACACATTCGGTAAAATGGTGGACAGGATGAGGAAAAAAACAAAAAACAAAAAATACCAAAGCAAGCAGTATCCTGGAACCCAATTTCAGTAAATTTTGCCTGGAAACGTGGTTCAGTTTCATGATGGGGCCGGGGGAGGGAGAAGAGGTGCCATTCCAAATGATCAAAAACAAAGTACCAAAATCCCCAAACAGGCCCAGCAAGGTGAAGTAACTAGGCCCGCGTTACACAGAGATATATGGGCACCAGAATCCTACAGCTGCTGTGTCTCAACCCCAGGACTTGACTACTTACTTCACCAGGCCACACCACGACTGACACGTGGCCGGGTATTTGCTGAGTTAATAATGCCCGAGCACAAAGTCGAGAAGGAAAGTGGGTCCAAGTGGAAGGAACGCAGAAAACTACGCCGCAGGTAGGAAGCAAAAGCCACCCCATCACCAGCCAGCTTTCCAGGAGACGCAGAGGCGCCAAACCCGCTTTGCGCGGGCCGCCGGGCCGAGACTCTGAGCAGGCTCACGAGGCCCGGGACTCGGCGGCCCCCGCGGCCCCCGCCCCACCCCGACCCGACCCTCGGGCCCACGAGGCACCGGGCCTGGGGAACACCGGACCACCGGCGGCCGCACCGACAAGAAGCACAGACACACGACCGCAGGCGATCCCCCGCGCGGCTCCCGACGGCCCGGCCCGGCGCTGGGCGGGGACCCTGGGGCCGCGCGCGCGGGCCGGCGGCGGGCGCCGGGGACGGCGGCCGGACACTGGCATTTCCTCTTCCTCCCCACGCGCGGCGCGGCGTGCTCTACCGCGGCCAGCCGGCGAGCGCGGCCCAGCGCCCCGCCGCGCACCGTCGTCCCCGCCGCGCCCCGCCGGCCGCGGGGGCCTCGGGGCGGCTGGGGCGCGGGCAGCGAGAGGCGGGGCCGGCGTGCGGGCGGAAGGAGGCGGAGGAGGAGGAAGAGGAGGAGGAGGAGGCGGCGGCCGGCAGCCGGGGAGAGGGGCGGGGGGCGGGCCGGGGGAGGGGAGGAGCGGGATTTGCGGAGCGCGGCGCCGCTGCCGGGAGCCGGCAGGCCCGAGAGTGACCGAGTCACGGCGGGCGCCGGCGGAGCCGCGGCGTCAGACCCGCCTCCTGGAGGAGCTCAGCCCCGGCCAGGCCCGGCCCCATTCCCGCCCCGCGCCGCCTCCCCGCCGCCGCCGCCGCCGCCGCCGCCGCCGCCGCGGGAGCGCTCCCCTGCCCACCCCGCCCCCGCGGCCGAGCCCGGGAGTCGAGAGGGAGTCGGCCGGCCGGCGCGGGTGACGCCGGGACCCCGCGGGGGACACTGCAGCCGGAGCCCGGGAGGGGCCGCGCCGCCACCGTCTGAACTAGGATGTCCCGACATGAAGGTGAGGAGCCCCCGCCCCCACCGCCTGGGCCTCGGCCTACCCCGCCCGGGCCGGGCGCCGCGGAGGGCAGCGGGCGAGCGGCCGGGACTTTGCTCCGGGCCCCCGATCGGGCCCGAGGCGCCGCGGTCGGCGGCGGGCCGGCGAGCGAGCCGGCCGAGGGTGGGGAGCCACGGCGCCGCCGCCGCCGCCGCCGCCACGGTTGCGGCCGCGGCCCTGAGCTGGGCCTGGTGCCGGAGGCGGGGCGGCCGGGGCGGCCGGAGGGTTTGCACTGTCATGGGGCGGGGGAGGGGGAGGGGAGGCGTCGGGGCCCGTTACCGGCGGGAGCCCGGCCCTCGGGACTGATACCGGACGCCGAGGCCCGGCCGGCCGGCCGGCCCCGGAGCCACGGGCCCCCAGTGCGGCCTAGCTCCGGCCGCCCCGGAAGGGCCCGGCGCGGTCGCACAGCCCGGGTCGCGGGCGGCGGCGGGGGACAGCGGAGCCCGCCCGGGACCTGGCGAGCGCGTCCGGTCGCCGGGAGACGCCGGCGAGTGTCCCCGCCTGGCGGGCGGGCGGGAAGGTTCTGCTGCAGCCGGCCATGGGAAGCCCTCGCCGACTGGAGCCCGCCTGGCCTCGCGGCTAGGCCTCGGCGCGTCCCTGGGCTCGGGTAGCTCAAGTTCCCCGGGGCGGATCCGGCCCGGCCCGGCCGCAGTGAGCAAACTCCCTGCCCAGTCACCCCTCGGGAGCGGAACTCGCCTCGGGGCCCTCACCGGCGTGCACTGCCCACCTAACCGGGTTTAGGTAGATGGCCGTGGCGAGCCCCGCTGATGGTCGAGGGGGCGTTTGGACTTTGTTGTGCGCGGTGCAAACATGCTTGAGGTGCAATTGCAAATAAGCAGACACAACTCGGGTCCCAGACCCTGGGTACAAAGACACCGAAGTGTTCAGGGCCCGTGGGTAGGCGTTGGACTGGTGAAAAATAAGTTAACTTTGACCTACTACCATATGGTCTAGAAAAGGGGGAGGGGGCTGTGTTTTCTTTGTTTCACTACAGGTTTTTAAATAAAAAGTTTGAAACAGACTTGGAGAAAAGTTTATCTCGGTAAGCTAAATGCAAGATTTTAGAACTGACTTGAAAGTATTGTGTACTTTAGATTTTAAAATCCTGTAGAGGTGAGGCGGGAAGTGGAGTCACATTAGTGTGAGCTTCACATTGAGGGAAGGGCATTCTTAGAGAAATACAAGACCTTAGAATTTCAAGGTTGAAAAACTCAGATTGATGAACATTTAGAGCAAGTTCAAACATTTGCACTACTAATTGCAAGGTTGATATTGCCTTAGAACATTTTGTATCCAAAGATTCTGTATTTTAAAAGTTACAATAGAGACCATCACGGAGGATTTATTGAGCATACTAAGGGTTCAAGTGTTGGACATTTTGAAACAGGGTATTTTGTTTAACTTTACTGAAGGAAAGTAGAAAAATATGTGGAAACTCTCTCCTCATCTGCCTAAAGAAAATGTAACCCCTATTTCTGTAATTTGAAAACGTTGTGATTATGGTTATAATCAAATTTTATTTTGAGATATGAAAGCTTGTTTTAGGTCGAAGCCTTTTGTACATTGACCACCTTCAAGACAAAATGAAAGTAAGCAGTGGCTGCAGGCTCTTGCACTGGAGCTGGTAGACTTAAAATTGCAGAATATCAGCCTAGGAAGAAGGGTGTTTGGGATCTGTGCTCTTTGCCTTAAGGAAGTATCCAGATAGTTCCAGACTGAATATTCTAGTTGAACCCTAGCCTGAAAAAAAAGTGCTCTGTTAGAATAGTTAAAATCTCATTGATGTAATACTCTAGTGTAACGTACTTTCTGTAAGTTAAGCCGTTTGGTCCTGTGCATGGTGTAGTTTTATAAAACTTCTGTTAACTTTTAGTTCCTTGACTATTCTTGAAACTTGGAGCACCTTTCTTGGTAACTTACATTAATGCCAGAAGTTTCTGGAAAAGGGACATTTCTGAATACAGCTGTTGAACACTTATTGTGCAATGTTTGATAAGAAATTATTTTTAAGGGTCTAATTCATGGCCCCAGGCAGCAATGATAATTTCAGAATCACATGTTCAATAAAATATTCTTTCAAGCAGCCATTATTTTCATGAGTAGGAATCTGTACAGTTTGACACTAGTGTTTCTCTCACCTTTCTTTTCTTTGGGGCCGTTAATCTAATTCCTTTTAGCCTTTTGTTTTTGTTTTCTGAATCAGGGACTTGATAAGCATCCCTGACTAGCAGTGAACTCACCATACTTAGACCAGACTGGCTTAACTTGCAATGATCCTCCTGCATCTGCCTCCCAAGTACTGGAATTACAGGCATTCCTTGCTACATTAGACAACACTACACCGAACATTTTTTTCAGTGGACTAGTTTCTAAGCTTTTTTAATCATCTGTTGTCCAAATTCTCTGAAATTCTTGGCTTTTTTTTTCCTCTGTAGTGTGACCTAGAACTGGATGTAGTTTGGCAGAAAGGTCAGAACTATGCTGCCTATAATGTCCTTGCTTCTGGCTTGATTTTCAGGACCTTCTTTGAACAAGTAACTTGTTACTTTGTCTTCCATACTATATAATTATATTGATGATGTAACTTTGGACCACACAGCCCCAAGAGGGACACTGATCAGGATTGTAGGCTCAGCCTTATGAAGCACTCAACTACCTCAGAGGAAGAAAGGAGATACAGCCAGGAACGCAGAGAAACACCCTAGTCCAGGTCAGTGCTCTAAAGCGAAGTCAGGTAGTAAACATTGTGGGATTAGCCAGCTAGCTACAAGATCTGTCAGCTCTACAGATGTCATTTAAAGGCAACTAATAGAATGAACATGGTCATGTTCCAATTAAAACCTTATTTATGGACACTGGCATTTGAATATTATATAATTTTCATGTGCCATGAATTGAACTCTGTTACCATCTCCATTTAAAAATGTAAAAGTCAAAAAAAAAAATGTAAAAGTCATTCTTAGCTTGTGGGCTGTACAAGAACTGGTGGTGGTCATGTTTGGCCCAAGGGCTGTAGTTTGCCTACTTCTGGTCAGAATCAAAAGATTTAAATGCAGCAAGTACAATGGATTGTAAGGTTTGGCTTATGAGGGGGAAGAAAGAACTTTGATTGAGCTAGAGGTAGCAGGTATGAGAGACTGTGTTTTTCCTATGTCCTGATAACTTGAGTTGTCCTGATAACTTGAGCAGGATTGAATTTAGAAGAAAGGGACTGGTGTGAGCAGAAAGATAGAGCACAGAAAGAAATGAAAGTTTCAGGCTGGAGTTTCAGTTGCAATTGTTTGAGAGATTGCCACCATTGAGATTGGTCCAGGTGTTCTGCATGGGGACAGCAGAAAGATTCTTTTGAAAGTAGAGGGCTGGAGAGATGGTTCAGCAGTTAAAAGCACTTGCCTGCAAAACCTAAGGACCTGGGTTCGATTTTTCAGTACTGACATAAAACTAGATGACAAAGTGGTGCATATGTATGGAGTTTGTTTGCAGAGGCTGGAGGCTCCGGTGTGTCCATTCTTTCTCTGTCTGTCTCTTTTCTCTGCTTGTAAATAAATTAAAAATAGCCTGGCATGGGGTCACACGCCTTTAATCCCAGCACTGAGGAGGCAGAGGTAGGAGGATTACCGTGAGTTCGAGGCAATCCTGAGACTACATAGTTAATTCCAGGTCAGCCTGGACCAGAGTGAGACCCTACCTCGAAAACCCAAAAAATAAAAATAAAAAAATAAAAACAAATTTTTAAAGAAAAAAAGTAGGTGGCCTGATGCTGAAGGAGGTTTCTTGCTTTTCAAAATTGGCTTTAATCCTTCCTGGATTAGGATTAACACATTTGGCAACTCACTTGTGCTATGAGAATATAACAAATGCAAGTAAGAAAGGGTCATTAAATTTGTAACATTGTTTGGTTTTTGGAAATGGCCGCTGCGTAGTGTGAGGCAGAGTTTTAGATTACCTCTGTAGAGGCCCGATGGAGCCATGAGGGTGAACCATGGGTTGTTGCAATAGAGACCCCAGGAGATGCCAAGACTTTTAGGCTGCCAAAGAGAGTTCCTGGCATAGTATAGATTGTTCCCCAGGCTGTGAGCAGCCTAACTGGATGGGCTGAATTTGGAACCCAGAGACTTCATCAGTGGTTACAGATACCAGACTTGGAGCTACAAGATTTGATATTTGCCCTGTTCGTTTTAGATCTTGCATTGGCTCAGTCTGTTCTTGCAATGCCGTCTTTTGCAATGTGAATGCTCACTCTGTGCCATTATGTTTTTGGTTTTGTGTGTTCACAGTTAGGAGACCTTGGACTATGAGGTGCTTGAACAGTATTGGGATTGAAAAAACTATGGGGACTTTTAAAGTTGGACTGAATGTATTGCATTTTACATTGTGGATGGTCATCAGTTTATGGGGGCCAGGGGTGGAATGTGGTGGTTTGAACCAGATGTCCCCCATAAACTTAATGTGAGTGTCTGTGTGTGTGGCTGGGGGTGGGGGTGGGGAATTGTTGTTTGTTGAGTTTTTCTCAGGTATAGTATCACTGTAGCTCAATTTGACCTGGAACTCACTCTAGTCTCTGGTTGGCCTTGAACTCAACAGTGATCCTCCTACAGCTCTGCCTCTCAAGTGCTGGGATTAAAGGTATGTAACACCATATCCTCCTAATTTATGTGTTCTTAATGCTTGCTCCCCAGCTGATGGCAATTTAGGAGGTGGAGCCTTTCTGGAGGAGGTGTGTTGGGGGGGGTTGGACCTTGAGGTTTATTAGCCCCTAGCTTGTCAGTGTTCCAGTCACACTGCTGCTGCTGGTGGTGGCCACCTGACATTGGCAAGGAAGTAATGTCTAACCTCTGCTCATGCCATGCTTTGTCTTACCATCATGAAGACTCATGAAGACCTCAAGACTGTAAGCCAAAAAGAAACTTTCTTCCCATTAGCTGCTTTTGGTCAGGTGTTTTTTGCCAGCAACAGGAAGGTAACTGCAAAGCAGGCATGGTGGCACACGCAAAAAAAGAGAGAAACTGCCACAAGTGGAAAACACCCTCCCCACCTTTTTAGATTGTCTCATTGAAGGTGGCAATAGGGGCTGGAGAAATGGCTTAGTGGTTAGGGCTCTTGCCTGCAAAGCCAAAGGACCCAGGTTCAACTCCCCAGGACCCACATAAAGCCAAATGCACAAGGGGGATGCACGCATTTGCAGTTTGTCTGCAGTGGCTGGAGGCCCTGGTGTGCCCATTCTCTGTCTATCTGCCTGTTTCTGTATCTCTTTCTCAAATAAATAAAATACAAAGGAAGGTGGCAATATACTACAAGAGCAGATTGTCTTACTTGCTAATAGACTTTTCCAGGGAGGATTCCAAGACTTCTTTTAAATTCGTTTGATAATGTTCTATTTGTGCTAGCAAACATTTTACCAGTATTAATACCTAATCACTATATTCTCCAGACCAACGTTATGTAGTTCTGTTTTATACACAATGGAATATGTGTGTATTTTTTAAAAAGTTTCTTGAGATGTAGCTCATTTGCAAAGTAGATAATTTCTTTTTTTGGAGACGAGATGGGGGAGAGACAGGGTCAAACACATTATCTGAGGATGGCCTTAAACCACTGATCTTCCAGCTTCCACTCCTAAAGTGCTAAAGATCAAACCCAGGGCTTCTTGAATGTTAGGCATTTTACCAAATCATCTATATCATCTATAGTGCGAACTTAACCTGCCTGGGTTCATTCCTCAGCACTTCTGTCCCCACCCCCAAAGTAAGAAAAAGAGCCCAGTATGGTGTCACCTGCCTCTATTACTTTTCAGCTACTCCCATAAAGTGAGGAAGGAGGATCTCTTGAGCCCAGGAGTTCAAGGCCAAGTTGAAGTAAAGACTCATGCTTGTAATGCCAGCACTCAGAAGGCTGAGGCAGGAGGGCTGAGAGTTTGAGGCCAACCTGGACTATATAACAAGAGTCTCACAAAGAAAAAAAGTTTCACTCTCATATTTAAAAAATTGAAATATAATTATGTCAGTCAAAGCTTTAAATGCATGTAATAGTTTTATAAATAAAAATTTATCAGGTTATGCAGTGTTTTCTAGTTAATAGCCTGATTTTAGCACATGCAGCTTTAAATCAGTGTATTGTGTCAGTGGTTATTTTGTATTAGGCTCTGTAAGGTGCTAAGAAAATGAGAAATGGGAGACTGCTTCTCACCTCAAGTCTGATGGGAAGATGCATTTGTAGATAGCTTCCACAGCACATTGTGAGACATGGAAAAACTACATTGGAAAAGACAAGTGGATGGCAAAGTAGTTACTAACTTTATTTGGGGGGGAAGGGGTTCAAGGCAAGGTCTCTTCTATCTAGCCCAGGTTTACCTGGAATTCACTATGTAGTCTCATTGTGGCCCCTAAACTCACAGAAATCCACCTACCTCTTCCTTCTCGTGAGATTAAAGGCATGTGCTGCCACACCCTGCTAAAAAGCTTTTAATTTAATTATTTGCAAGCAGAGAGGGATAGAAGAGGGGCAGAGAGGGTGAACAAACCAGCGCCTCCAGCCAGTGCAGAGGAACTTCAGATGTATGTGCCACTTTGTGTATCTGGCTTTACATGGGTACGGAGACTCGAACTCAGGTTGTTGGGTTCTGTAGACAAGCACCTTAACTGATGAGCTCTCCCTCCAGCCCCAGTTGCTGTAAATTTTTATTAGATTTTACTGTTTTGTGTGTGTGTGCGCGCACACACACATGCATGGTACACACTGCCATGTGGAGCCCAGAGGACATGAAGTGTCTTCCTCTATGGCTTTCTCCTTTATTCTCTTGTGACCAGTCTCTCTCTGAGCCAGAGGCTTGCTGTTTTGTTTTTTTTGAAGCTGGGCTGGCTGACCATTGAGCCTTGTGGATTTATCTGTCTGTCAGCAGCCGCATAGCCACGCCATTCCTTTTAAAATGGGTTCCAGGATTCAAAGTTAGGTCCTCATGCATGCACAGCAAACATTTTTACTTAATGAGCCACCTTTCCATCCTCCTCTTCCCCCCCCCCCCCCCAGGTAGGGTCTCACTCTAGCTCATGCTGACCTGGACTTCACCCTGTAGTCTCAGGGTGGCCTCGAACTCATGATGATCCTCCTACCTCTGCCTCCTGAGTCCTGGGATTAAAGGCGTGCACCACACCTGGCATCCTCCCTTTTTTGAAAAAGTGTGTATGTGTGTAGTGGTATGTGTATGCAGCATATGCACATATGCGTGCCAATGCATGTGCACGCTGCAAAGGCCAGAGTAGCACATCAAGTGTCCTTTGTCATTCTTCTGTCTTAATTCCCTGAGACTTTCTCAGTGAACCTGGAGCTTCCCGTGTTTTGGTACACTGGCTGACCAGGAAGTCTCAGCCAGGCATCCTGTCTGCCCCCATGAGTGCTGGGGTTACAGGCATGCTTGTCCATACCTGATATTTTACATGAGTGCTAGGGATTGAATTTGGATCTTCATGCTTGTTTAGCAAATGCTCTTACCCACAGAGCCATCTCTCCAGCCTCTAGTACTTTCAAACTTTTTTTCCCAAAACTTTTTTTATTAACAATTTACATGATTATAAAAAAAAATATCCCAAGGTAATACTCTCCCTCCCCCCCCTCCCACTTTCCCCCTTGAAACTCCATTCTTCCATCTCAATCAGTCTCTCTTTGATTTTGCTGTCATGATCTTCTCCTCCTATTATGATGGTCTTGTGTAGGTAGTAGTGTCAGGCACTGTGAGGTCGCGGATATCCAGGCCATTTTGTGTCTGGAGGAGCACGTTGTAAGGAGTCCTTCCCTTCCTTTGGCTCTTACATTCTTTTTTTTTTTTTAATTTTATTTATTTGTTTATTTGAGAGTGACAGACACAGAGAGAAAGACAGATAGAGGGAGAGAGAGAGAGAATGGGCGTGCCAAGGCTTCCAGCCTCTGCAAATGAACTCCAGACGCGTGCTCCCCCTTGTGCATCTGGCTAACGTGGGACCTGGGGAACCGAGCCTCGAACCGGGGTCCTTAGGCTTCACAGGCAAGCGCTTAACGGCTAAGCCATCTCTCCAGCCCGGGCTCTTACATTCTTTCCACCACCTGTTCCGCAAAAGATCCTGAGCCTTGGAAGGTGTGATAGAGATATTACAGTGCACTCCTGTCATGTCTTTCCAGCACCATAATATCTTCTGAGTCATCCAAGGTCACTGCTATCTGAAAAGAGAAAATTATACCAAAAGTGAGAGTAGAGTTAATATAAGGGCAACGACATTAAGAAAAGTACTTACTGGGCAGTTTGATAAGCATATACATTTAGCCAGACAGAGCAGACATTACACCCCTAGGGCTCATGACTAGCCCTGTTTTAAATTTTCAGTATCAGGGATGTATTCCTTCCTATGGAGGTGGCCTCCAGTCCAATTAGAGAGCAGTTGGTTTCCACCATGACAAATGTGCCACTATTGCACTCATTGGCTCATTTGGCCTAGCTGGCCAAATGTAAGACTGGCAGTGTCCACTGTTGAGTATCTTCACTGGTGTTTTCTCTTTCTCCCATTGAACTGCATGCAGAATGGCTTCTTCCAGCTTTCTGTCAGCAAAACTTTTTAAAAAAGCTATTTTGTTTGTTTGTTTTTGAAACAGGGTCTCTTGTAGCCCTGGCTGACTTGGAACCACCATGCAGCTGAGGATGGCTTTGAACTCCTGATCCTTCTTCATCTGCCTTCCAAGCTATAGGAATACAGTTGTGCATTGTCATGCTTGGCCTGATTTTATTGAAATAAGAGACTGGTGTTTTCAACTAACTCCTCTCCTTCTGCCTCCACCTTCCAAGGGCTAAAATTATAGGTGTTCACCACTAAGTCCAGCTTCTGAGTACTTTCTTAATTTGTTTGATGGCATTTCACTTTATCAGGCTGACCTGGAATTCACTATGTAGTCTCAGGGTGGTCTTGAACTCAATGCGGGTCTCCTACCTCTGCTTCCTGAGTGCTGGGATTAAAGGTGTGCCCCACCACACTCGGCTCTGTTGGATTTATTTTTTATTAATAACTTCCATGATTATAAACAATATCCCATGGCAATGCCCTCCCTCCCCCCACTTTCCTCTTTGAAACTCCATTCTCCATAATATCTTCTCCCCCCTCAATCAGTCTCTTCTATTTTGATGTCATGGTCTTTTACCTCCTATTATTATGGTCTTGTGTAGGTAGTGTCAGGCACTGTGAGGTCTTGCCTTGCCTCAAGTTTTAAAAGTTTATTTGAGCCAGGAGTGGTGGCGCATGCCTTTTAACCCCAGCACTTGACAGACAGAAGTAGGAGGATCACCATGAGTTGGAGGCTACCCTGAGTCTACAGAGTGAATGCCAGGGCAGCCTGCACTAGAGCAAAACTGTACCTATGGGGGAAAAATGTATATATATTTTTATTTGAGAGATAGAGAGAAGAGAAAATGGCTATGCCAGGGTCCTCCTACTCTAGACACATGCATCAGTTTGTGTATCTGGCTTTACATGAGCTCTGGAGAACTGAACACAGTCCTGCATGGTGGTGCATGCCTTTGATCCCAAGCACTCAGAAGGCAGAGATAGGAGGATTACTTGAGTTCAAAGGCATCCTGGGACTACAGAGTGAGTTCCACGTCAGCCTGGGCTAGAGTGAGATCCTACCTTGAAAAGGACAACAACAAAAATGCATTTATTTATTTATTTATTTTTAATTTTTATTAGCATTTTCCATGATCATTAAAAAAAATCACATAATCCCCCCCACTTTCCCCTTTGAAATTCCATTCTCCATCATATTACCTCCCCATCTCAATCATTGTACTTACATATATACAATATCAACATTTATTTATTTGTAGACATGGTCTTGCTAAGTTAATGAGACTAGCCTTGAGGTTACTCTAGCCTAGGTAGAACTTGAACATACATTCCTTTTCCCTCTGCCTCCTGAATAGCTGGGTTTAAAGGCCTGTACTGCCATTCCTGGCTGTCTTTAGCTGATTTATATTTTACTAGCTTTTTGAAAAATTTTTCCATGTATAACGGTAGTGGATAGACAGATGCTATATTATGTGTTTTTATTTATTTATTTATTTATTTTTATTTATTTGAGAGCGATAGACACAGAGAGAAAGACAGATAGAGGGAGAGAGAGAGAATGGGCGCGCCAGGGCTTCCAGCCTCTGCAAACGAACTCCAGACGTGTGCGCCCCCTTGTGCATCTGGCTAACGTGGGACCTGGGGAACCGAGCCTCGAACCGGGGTCCTCAGGCTTCACAGGCAAGCGCTTAACCGCTAAGCCATCTCTCCAGCCCTTGTTATGTGTTTTTCAGAGATATCTCTAATCCTGTTCGTTTTCAAAGTATAAACTACAGTTTTACATGGGCCAGTAGGGTAGTTATTGCAATTGATCTTATATTTTTGCAATGCTAGGAATTAAACTCATGATCTCAAGCCAGATAAAGTGCTCTGCAGTTGAGCTCCTGTCCTAGCCCCAAACATTTTTTTTTGTATTTATTTGAGAGTGACAGAGAGAGAAAGAGGCAGATAGAGAGAGATTGAGCACGCCAGGGCCTCCAGCCACTGCATACGAACTGCGGACGCGTGCGCTCCTTGTGCATCTGGCTAACGTGGGTCCTGGAGAATCGAGCCTCGAACCAGGGTCCTTAGGCTTCACAGGCAAGCGCTTAACCGCTAAGCCATCTCTCCAGCCCCCAAACATTTTTTTTTAAGGATTTTATCTTTTAAAACAATTACTTATTTGCAAGGAGTGAATGGGTATGCCATAGCTTCTTGCCACTGCAGACAAACTCCAGATTCATGCACCGTCTTCACGCATCTGGAGAAATCAAACCTGGACCTTCAGGCTTTGCAGGCAAGTACTTTTAACCACTGAGCCATATCACTAGCCTCCAACTTTGGTGTTTTTATTTTTTTGTTATTGTTTGTTTTTTCAAGGTAGGATCTTACTATAGTCCATGCTGACCTATAATTCACTATGTAGTCTCAGGGTGGCCTCAAACTCATGGTGATCATCCTACCTCAGCCTCCCGAGGGCTGGGATTAAAGATGTGTGCCACCACGCCCACCCAACTTTGGTTTTTGAGACAGTTTCATACAGCCTAACCTGGCCTTGAATTGACTGTAACTGCTAAAGACTTTGAACTCCTGATCTTTCTGTCTTCACTTCCCAAGTGCTAGGTTTACAGGCATGTACTACCACATCTAACAACTTACCTTTATATTTATTATTTATTATTTTTTTTTTGAGGTAGGATCTCACTCTGGCCCAGGCTGACCTAGAATTCATTATGCAGTATAAGGCTGGCCCCAATCCCCCTGCCTCTACCTCCCAAGTGTTGGGGCTAAATGTGTACACCACCATGCCCAGCCAACAACTTTCTTCTTTAAAGTTAACAAAAGTTGTATATTAAAACTTTATCGTGTAGATCAGGCTGGGCATGGTAGTACACACTTTTAATCCCAGCAGTAGGGAGTAAGGCAGAGCTTGGAGGATAACTGTCAGTTTAGGCCAGCCTTGAACTACAGAGTGAGCTCCAGGGCTTCTTGGGCTAGTGTGAGACCTATCTCAGAGGGGGAAAAAAAACAAAAAAAAAAAGAAAATTATCATGTACATCATGTTTTCACATGTGTGTATTTATATGCATTGTAGCGTGGCGGTCCTAAGTTGTTGAAAAATGCACCCTTCTTTCATTTTTCTGAATGCATGCTGGCTCTAAAAAACACAGAGATAGTCCCAGAGTAAATTGCATTAACTTTAAAGAATTTGGGGATTGCAAAGCCAGGCTTGATAATTAGCATGCAATTTTAATGTAGGCCTTTTACCTTCTTGTAGTAAAGTAAATGGGCTCTCCACTGAAAAGATTGTGCCATTATGCCTTCTTGCAACTCATTTTACTTTAATCTACTAAAAGATTATGGTGGTCTTAAAACATTTTCAGTTTCAATAAATCATGAATTACATTCAGTTTGAAGTAATTTATTTGAGGAAGAGGCAGAGCGAAAGAATGTGCACATCATGGCCTCCAGCTGCTGCAAATGAACTCCAAATGTGTGTGCTATCTTGTATGTCTGGCTTATGTGGGTCCTGGGGAATCAAACTTGGGTTCTTTGGCTTTGCAGGCAAGCACCTTAATCACTAAGCCATCCCTCCAGCCCTTTTTGTTTGTTTGTTTGTTTGTTTGTTTGTTTGTTTGTTTGTTTTCCTCCCAACAGCTAGGTCTAGTGATGTTTATTGCTCAGCCTGAATGGAGTAATGTTAAACAAAAGTATTAGCAGCCCTGGTTGTATGAAGCCTCTGGGCCAGCCTGGTCAGCTGGTTCTGTCCTGGCCAGGGCACCTTGCAGTGTTCTGGGGGAGGGGGAGCCTCAACAACTCCAGACAGTTCAGGGAGGCTGTAGGCACTGGCACTAGCTGGGAGCAGAGCCAGGAAAGCCAGGTCATTTGATGAATGGCTCTGGTGGGGAACTTGCGGCTTTCTGAGGGGGGGGTGAGCTGTTGGGGTCCTGGGAGGTTTTTTTTTTTTAAGGTAGTATCTCACTATAGCCCAGGTTGACCTGGAACTCTCTGAAGTCCCAGGCTGGCTTCAAACTCACAGCAGGCCTCCTATTTCTGGCCACCCAGTGCTGGGATTAAAGGCATGCACCACTACACACCCAGCTAGTTTGGCTTTAAAAAAAAAAAAAAACAACAGGCCTTTACTATGCAGCAAGCTTCTCACACAAACTGCTTCTAGCCCAGTCCATGCAAAGCTCTTTCCCACTCTCATAGTCCATAGTTCTTACTGCATTTGGGTCTTTCAGCTCTGACCAGAATGGCCCATTAAGCTGTACTTACAGCACTGCAAGGCATCTCTTAGGCCAAGGTTTCAAATCCTTCCACATTCCTCTTGAAAATCAGCTCCAAAAGGCCAAAACCACGCGGTCAGGTTTCAAGCAGTAATGATCCCATTCTCCATACCAACTGTACTGTTGTAGACAAGTTCACATTGCTGGCAAAAAAACACCTGACCAAGAGCAGCTTGTGGGGAAAAGGGTTATATTTGGCTTACAGACTTGAAGGGAAACTCCATGATGGCAGGGGGAAACGAGGGTATGAGCAGAGGGTGAACGTCACCTCCTGGCCAACATGAGGTGAACAACAACAACAGCAGAGTGTGCCAAACACTGGCAAGGGGAAGCTGGCTATAATACCCATAAGCCCGCCCCAAACAATACACTTCCTCCAGGAGGCGTTAATTCCCAAATCTCCATTAGCTGGGAACCTAGCATTCAGAACACCTTAGTTTATGGGGGACACCTGAATCAAACCACCACATGTCTTACCTTCTAAGCCATCTTTCCAGCCGCTCATAGTAGAAAAATTTCTGATTAACCAAGCCCTTCATATTTGGCTTGCAACCTTTTAAAAAGACATCTGTGCACTTATGAGTAATGACTTAATATTCAGAACTTCAGCTTTATCATATTTGCCATATACACTTAACTAGTGTGTGTTGATTTGGGTTTTTAGTATTTCTTTTTTGTCTTTGGTGTCTTTGAAACAAGGTCTTTTTGGGCTCGGGATATGGCTCAGTGGTTAAAAGTGCTTGCTTAAGGGCTTAGGGATGGCTCAGTGGTTAAAGGTGTTTGCTTGCAAAGCCTGATGACCTGGGTTTGATTCCCCAGTACCTAAATAAAGCCAGATGTGCAAAAATGGCACATGCATCTGGAATTCATTTGCAGTTGCAAGAGGCCCTCTTGCACCTGTTTTCATTCTCCCTCTCTCCTAACAAATAAAATATTTATTTATTTATTTGGGGGGCAGAGAGAGGGGGAATGGGTGTGCCAGGGCCTCAGCCACTTCAAATGAATTCCAGATGCATGCGCCCTCTTGTGCACTTGTGCAACATTGCATGCTTGTATCACTGCATCTGGCTTATGTGGGACCTGGAGATTTTGAACATCAGTTGTTAGGCTTCGCAGTCAAGTGCCTTAACCACTAAGCCAGCTCTCCAACCCCACAAATAAAATGTTTTTAGAAAGTGCTTGCTTCAGACAAGGTCTCAAGTAGCTAAGTAAGACCTTGAGCTCTGTAGCCAAGGCTAGCCTTGAATTCTTGATCCTTTGACCTCTGCCTAGAGTGCTGGAAATACAGGCACATGTATTCCATATGCCCGGCTCCAAAAGTTATTTATGGTAAAAGTTAAAGTATCACTGAATTATTATAAATTTTTTTGAATTTTATTTTTATTTGAAAAAGGGGGGGAAGATAGAGAATGGGCATGCCAGGGCCCCTAACTGCTGCAAAGAAACTCCAGACCCATGCATCACCTCATGCATATGGCTTTACATGTGTCCTGGGGAATCAAACCTGGGTCCTTTAACTTTGCAGGCAAGTGCCTTAGCCACTAAGCCATCTCTCCAACCCGAAATTTTTTATTACATTATAAATACTGCTAGATTACTTTTCTGAGTAGGAATTCAAAGTAAGTATTTCTTATACTTCATAAAATAAGAACACTATTTGTAATAAAATTTTTTGCTTACAGAAGAGTGATTTTGTATTTTAGTGTTGTGCTAAGGGCCATGTTTGTTTCATTTTCTTAAAATGACATTCGTGTGTGTGTGTGTGTGTGTGTGTGTGTGTGTGTGTGTTTCATTTTTAGTTTTGTTAAAAAAAAAAATCCGATAAACCAGGAATGGGTTTAGGACTGGTAGTGGTGCAAAAGGAAGCATGGGTAGGGATAAGAGTTGTTTTGGGGGCAGTAGTCACTGAAGTTACTCCTTAAAGGTGAGGAAAGAGCCCTGAGGAGGTATATAGAGCACTTTTGTTTGTTTGGTTGGTTTTTTGAGGTAGGGTCTCACTCTAGCCAAGTCTTACCTGGAATTCAGTATGTAGTCTCAGGCTGGCTTCAAGCTCATTGGGATCCTTCTACTGCCTACAGAGTGCTGGGATTAAAGGCATGTGCCACCATACTGGGCCAAAGTGCATTAAAATAAATAAATAAATAAATACACACACACACACACACACACACACACACACACACACACACACATATATATTAGAATGGGCACCCCAGGGCTTCCAGCTACTTTAAATGAACTCTGGGTGCATGTGCCACCCTGTGCATCTGGTTTATGTAGGTCCTTAGGCTTCACAGCAAGCCTCTTAACTGCTAAGCCATCTCCAGCCCAGAGTGCTTAAAAAGCAAACAACAACAAATGAAAAACTTTTCTTGTTCCTGTTCCCCTTCACTCCTACCTTAGCTTTCTTAAAAAAAAAAAATTTGAGGGGCTGGAGAGATGGCTTAGCGGTTAAGCACTTGCCTGTGAAGCCTAAGGACCCCAGTTCGAGGCTCGGTTCCCCAGGTCCCACGTTAGCCAGATGCACAAGGGGGCGCACACATCTGGAGTTCGTTTGCAGAGGCTGGAAGCCCTGGTGCGCCCATTCTCTCTCTCCCTCCCTCTATCTGTCTTTCTCTCTGTGTCTGTCGCTCTCAAATAAATAAATAAATAATTAAAAAAAATTTTTTGAGAGAGAAAGAATGGGCGCTCCAGGCCCTGCAAACTCCAGATGCATACACTAACTCTGTGAATCTGGCTTACGTGGGTACAGCAGAATCAAACCTGGGTCCTTAGGCTTTGCAGGCAAGCACCGTAACTACTAAGCCATCTCTCCAGCGCAGAGGACATTATTTCTTTTATTTGAGATTGAGAGAGAGAAAGAGAGGCAGATATACAGAGACTGGGTGCTCAGCAAGAGTGGGGCCTTCAGCAACTATAAATGAACTCTTAGACACTTGCACCACCTTGTACATCTGGCTTTATGTGGGTATTGTGGAATCAAACCTGGGTCCTTTGGTTTTGCTGGCAAGCACCTTAACTGCTAAGCCATCTCTCCATATCCCAGAGTGCATATTTTAAATATATATTTTATTAATTTATTTGAAAGAGAATGGGCATGCCAGGGCCTCCAGCCACTGCAAACAAACTCCAGATGCATTTGCCATCTGGCTTTATGTGGGTACTTGGGGATTGAACATGGCTCCTTAGGCTTTACCAGCAAGTACCCTAACTGCTGAACCATCTCTCCAGCCTAGAGTACATTTAAAAAAATAATTATTTATTTGTAAGCAAATAGAGAGTGAATGAGAATGGCTGCACCAGAGTCTCGCCAGTGCCAATGAACTCCAAGTGCATGTGCATGTGCATGTGCTTCTCATAGCTTTACATGGGGAATTGAACCCTGGACAGCAGGCTTTTCAAGCAAGCATATTTCACTCCTGAGCTATCTCCCTAGTCCACTTTTTTTTTTTTTTTTTTTTTTTTTTTTTTTGGTTTTTCAAGGTAGTGTCTCACTGTAGCCCAGGCTGACCTGGGATTCACTATGTAGTCTCAGGGTGGCCTCGAACTCATGGTGATCCTCCTACCTCTGCCTCCCGAGTGCTGGGATTAAAGGCATGCGCCACCATGCCTGGCTTCCTTAGTCCATTTAAAAAAAAAATTATTTGAGAGAAGAAGGGAGAGAGGAAGAGAGAAGAGAGAATGGGCACACTGGGGCCTCTAGCCACTGCAAACGAATTCCAGAAGCATGTGCCACTTTTTACATCTGGCTTTACGTGGATACTGGGGAATTGAACCTGAGTTCTTAGACTTTGCTGGCAAGTGTCTTAACCAGTTAAGCCCCCCAGCCTTTTTGAGGGCAGGAGGAGGGTTCGAGGTAGGGTTTTACTCTAGTCCAGGAATTCATTATGTAGTCTCAGGGTGGTCTTGAACTCACAGCAATCCTCCTACATCTGCCTCACAAGTGCTGGGCCACCACACCTGGCTCAGTACACTTTTGGCGGGGGGGCTTCAAGGTAGGGTCTCACTCTAGCTCAGGCTTACCTGGAATTCACTGTGTAGTCTCAGGGTGTTCTCGAACTCACAGCAATCCTCATACTTCTTCCTCCCAAGTGCTGGATTAAAGGCATGCGCCACCACACCCAGCTTCAGCCCATGTTCTGTCAGACACATAAAACCAGCACTCATGCCTTGTGGAATGCTGAGTACCTGCAGGTGTAGAATCAGTGTCCAGTTGTCCAGCAAAATGAACAAGAGATGAACTGCTTTGATGGGCACACTCCACAGGGCTGTCCCTGCACCTGTTTTGTGGCCCCTTGTGCTTAGTAATTAAGGTTAGAGGGTTTTATTTCAGTTGTGGTCTTTCTGAGTTGTAGCAAGGCAGAGCTTTAGGCCCATCTGTTAATATAAGTTGGTCTAATCTTTTCTGTGGCTGAAGTGCCAATTAGCAGTCCGTCAATCTGCTATTGATCACAAGGAGTATAGGGAGAAAGTATAGATATCTTTATTAATCCATCCCTGCTGCTGGGTTAGGGGAGAGGTTCTGAAATCACTAGAGCAGGTCAGTTGTGTCACTTTCAGCTGGGAGGGACAGATGGCAGATTGTGAGTGAAGCTTTTTTTTTCCCTCAGGCAAGGTCTCACCATATTAGCCCAGGCTTATGTGGAGCTCACTTTGTAGCCCCAGGCTGGCCTTGAATTCAGGTGATCCTTCTACCTCAGCTGGGATTAAAGACCTATCCCACCATAGCCAGCTTCCAGTGAAGCTTTTTTTTTTTTAAGGTAAGGTCTCCAATCCAGCCCAGGATGACCTGCAATTCACTATTTCCTTGGCAATCCTCCTAACTCTCCTTCCTGAGTGCTGGGATTAAAGGTGTGCGCCACCACAGTGGGTACTTTTTAAGTACAATTTAATTTTATTTATTTTATGAGAGACAGAATGGGCATGCCAGGGCCTCTAGCCACTTCAAATGAACTCCAGACACATGTGCCACTATGTGCATGTGGGTTTGGGGAATCGAACATAGGTCCTTAGGCTTCAGAGGCAAGTGCCTTAACGAACCACTGAGTCATCTCTCCAGCCCTGAAGAATCATTTTTCTTTTTTCTGAGGAAGGGTTTCAGTCTAGTCCAGTCTGACTTGAATTCACTCCGTAGTCTCAGGGTGGCTTTGATCTCATAGTCGATCTTCCTACCTCTGCCTCCCAAGTTCTGGAATTAAAGGCATGTACCACCACGCCTGGCATCACTTTTTTTTTTAAACAATTAACAACTTCCATGATTTTAAACAATATCCCATGTTAATTCCCTCCCTTTCCCCCCTTTCCCTTTGAAACTCCACTCTCCATCATGTCCCCCCCTTCTCAATCAGTCTCTCTTATTTTTATTTTTATTTCATTCATTTATTTATTTATTGGTTTTTTGAGGTAGGGTCTCACTGTAGCCCAGGCTGACCTAGAATTCACTATGCAGTCTCAGGTGGCCTCGAACTCAAATGTTCCTCCTACCTCTGCCTCCCGAGGGCTGGGATCAAAGGTGTGCACCACCACGCCCAGCTCACTCTTACATTCATGTTATGATCTTTTCCTCCTATTATGATGGTCTTGTGTAGGTAGTGTCAGGCACTGCGAGATCATGGATATCCAGGCCATTTTATACCTGCAGGAGCACGTTGTAAGGAATCTTACTCTTCCTTTGGCTCTTACATTCTTTCCGCCACCTTTTCAGCAGTGGACCCTTAGCCATGGAAGGTGTGATAGAGATATTGCAGTGCTGAGCACTCCTTTGACACTTCTTCCCAGCACTAAATTAGGCGGGTGTGGTGGCACATGCCTTTAATCCCAGCATTTAGGAGGCCCAGGTAGGAGGATTGCCATGAGTTCAAGGCCAGCCTAAGACCACATAGAATTTCAGGTCAGCCTGGGCTGGAGGAGACCCTACCTCAAAAAAAAAAAAAAAAAAGTACTAAGTTGCAAAGTTGACTATTGGGACAGTAACTGGTGTATTTCTTTGTTACAAGTTTGTTTCTTTTAATTGTTTTGTTTTTGGGAGCGGCAGACAGAAAGAGGCAGGGAGCCTTTAATCGCAGCACTCGGGAGGCAGAGGTGGGAGAATCACCGTGAGTTCAAGGCTGCCCTGAGACTACATAGTGACTTCCAGGTCAGCCTGGGCTAGAGTGAGACCCTACCTCGAAAAACAAAAAAAAAAAAAAAAAGAAAAAAGAAAGAAAGAGAGAAAAAAAAGAAAGAGGCAGAGAGAGAGAGAGAATGGGCGCGATAGGGCCTCCAGCCATTGCATACAATCTCCAGACGCGTGCGCCCTTGTGCATCTGGCTAATGTGGGTCCCTAGGCTTCACAGGCAAGCGCTTAACCGTTAAGCCATCTCTCCAGCCCTCTTTTAACAGGTTTTTTTTTTTTTTTTTTTTTTTTTTTTTAAGACTGTCACCATGCCCTTTCTTCCCAGCAAAGTTAAGGATCCTGCCTTATTCTTTAAGTATTGTTTAGTCTTGGCCATCTCCATCAGCAACCTGAAGTGCAGGAAATCCTAACTTTGCATTATACCACCTACCGTAGTACCTGGTATGAGAGTGGCTCTGTGAGCACCTGAGTGATTGTTACATACATTGGGTACTTGTTTTTATTGTGGGGAGCTGACTGTCAGGTAGGTGGTACTGTGGGAAAGAAGACTAGGAATTTTCTTTTTTCTTTTTTTGATTTTATACTTTTATTTTTTACTTTTTTAAATTTTTATTAACATTTTCCATGATTATAAAATATATCCCATGGTAATTCCCTCCCTCCCCACCCCCACACTTTCCCATTTGAAATTCCATTCTCCATCGTATTACCTCCCCATTACAATCATCGTAATTACATATATACAATATCAACCTATTAAGTACCCTCCTCCCTTCCTTTCTCTACCCTTTATGTCTCCTTTTTACCTTACTGGCCTCTGCTACTAAGTATTTTCATTCTCACCCAGAAGCCCAATAATCTGTAGCTAGGATCCACATATGAGGGGGAACATGTGGTGCTTGGCTTTCTGGGCCTGGGTTACCTCACTTAGTATAATCCTTTCCAGGTCCATCCATTTTTCTGCAAATTTCATAACTTCATTTTTCTTTACTGCTGAGTAGAACTCCATTGTATAAATGTGCCACATCTTCATTATCCACTCATCTGTTGAGGGACATCTAGGCTGATTCCATTTCCCAGCTATTATAAATTGAGCAGCAATAAACATGGTTGAGCAAGTATCTCTAAGGTAATGAGATGAGTCCTTTGGATATATGCCTAGGAGTGCTATAGCTGGGTCATATGGTAGATCAATCTTTAGCTGTTTTAGGAACCTCCACACTTTTCCACAATGGCTGGACCAGATTGCATTCTCACCAGCAGTGTAGAAGGGTTCCTTTTTTTCCACATCCCCACCAACATTTATGATCATTTGTTTTCATGATGGTGGCCAATCTGACAGGAGTGAGATGGAATCTCAATGTAGTTTTAATCTGCATTTCCCTGATGACTAGTGACGTAGAACATTTTTTTAGATGCTTATATGCCATTTGTATATCTTCCTTTGAGAACTCTCTATTTAGCTCCATAGCCCATTTTTTGATTGGCTTGTTTGATTCCTTATTATTTAACTTTTTGAGTTCTTTGTATATCCTAGATATTAATCTTCTATCAGATATATAGCTGGCGAAGATTTTTTCCCATTCTGTAGAAGACTAGGAATTTTCTTAAAAGAGGGATGAACAAACTACACCACGTGGAAACAGTTTAGGGACATTCACTCCTGGGAAGAGACTGGACAGTGCTGTTTGTTTGATCTCTGGTTTCTGGTTGACTGCTATGTGTTTTGCTTATTAATTATCCCTGGTGTTTGAGTGTGCTGCTGCTTTCGGTCAGTGAGTACTTACAGACTGCCTACCTGGTACCCCTTAAAGTCCTCCAGTGCTGGCTACACCTCGTTGTCTCCATGCTTGAAGTTACTATTCAGTGGGTTTGAGACACACCTTTGGAAGTTAGATGCTTTCCTGTTGCACTGGCTGTGGTTCTTCCCCATTGTGCTAGAATTTGTCCTTGAAGTTTATATGTTATGTCAAGGTATTTAAGCCATCCAAGTCTTTCAGTTTATTTTTCAGCATGTGCATGTACCCTCTCCCCTTAGGTTTGTTTTCATTGATGTCTCACAGTTCCTGCCCAGCAGTACATGTCTTCCGTGTACTTTGGTGCTGTTCTGAAGTCTTAGAACACATCTGCGTTTAAGTATGGTAACGTAGGCTACCTCATAGGTTTGTACTTATCTTTTGATGTTTAAAGAGAAAAGAGCTCAAGGGATTATGTGCTTAATTTTGTATTCAAAGCACTTAGTTGTTGTTGTTGTTTTTTTTTTTTTCTTTCATTATAGGGTTTTGCAAAGTCCTGATGGTTATATAACTAACACCTGTTAGGGTGAGTGGTTGGACCATACTTCTGTCATTCTCGATCCACCAATATTCCTCTTTGGTGCCATCTATGACTTTTCAGGTTTGGCAGTGCAAACAGATGGGAATCTTTTTACATTAGGAGCCAAGGAAATTGAAGAGAAGCAGGCGGGAATTATGTAAGAGTCATTACAGTTGTGTCTACTGTGAGAATGGCCTGTACAGTAGACCTGGGGATTGTTGGATGGTAACTGGAAGCAGGTAGTTTCCATATTCAGACATCTTGATGTTCAGCCTTTAGCTGCTGAGGATTGTGATACAGTTCATTGCATGTGTGTTTGTGTGCCTATAGATATGGAGATACATAAAAATAATAAAGGTGGGATAAATACATAAAGGTGGGATAAATACATAAAAATGATAAAGGTGCCTAGAAAAACTAGTGACTAGACACTCTAGTGACAGTAGATGAACACTTAGCACACTGTGTTCTTATAGTAGGCCAGGATTAGGTCATTTCATATCTTTTTTTTTTTTTTTTTTTTTTTTGAGGTAGGGTCTCATTCTAGCTAACCTGGAATTCACTATGTAGTCTTGGTGGCCTCAAACTCACGGTGATCCTCCTACCTCTGCCTCCCCTATGCTGGGATTAAAGGGGAGCACCACCACGCCTGGCTCCATTCCATAGCTTAAAATGCAGTGTGTGTGTGTGAGTGTGGGCAGGCACACACTGTGGTTCATGCATGGACATCTTTCTGCGCTTGGCCCTTTCCTTCCACTTCAGGGTTTTTTTTAATTTTTTTTTTTTTTTTACTTATTTACTTGAGAAAGGGGGGAGAAAGAGAGAATGGGTGTATCAGGGCCTATAGCCACTGCAAGCAGACTCCAGATGCATGCACCACCATGCATCTGGCTTATGTGAGTCCTGGGGAATTGAACATGGATACTTTAGCTTTGCAGGCAAGTTCCTTAACCACCAAGCCATCTCTCCAGCCCGATTTTGAGGCAGGATCATTCATGGGTCATGTAGTTTACTATGTTGACAAGTCTAGTTGGCCTTCAGGCTTCTGGGAAATTATCTGTCTCTGCCTCTCATTTCACCAACAGCATGCTGTGATTTCACAAGCCTGCTATGTCTTCTGGCTTTTATATAGGGCCTGCAGTTCTGAACTCTTGGTACTTGGGCTTGTACAGCAAACCCTTTGTCACTGAGCCATCTCTCCAGCCCCCCATTTCTTTTGTCTGTTTGTAGCCCAGGTTGGTATGGAATTCACTGTGTAACCCATTCTGGCCTCAGACTTGCAGCGGTCCTCCTGTTTTAGACTCCCAAGTGCTAGGATTACAGACATGAGCCCCTATTGTAGCTGGCTCTCACTGCAAACTTGAAAAGCCACCTGATGAGAGAAGAGACAGCAAATCTACCTACATAACTGGGATAGAGCGTTGCTGATGTAGGCCATATACTTATTTATTTATTTATTTTGAGGTAGGATGGTAGGGTTTCACTCTAGCCCAGGCGGACCTGGAACTCACTCTGTTAGCCCAAGGCTGGCTTCAACTCACAGTAGTCATCCTACCTCTGCCTCCCCAGTGCTGGAATTAAAGGCGTGCACCACAATACCCAACTTTTGTTTTATTTATTTATGTATTTATTTGTGGCTTTCACTCTTACAGTGGCTGAGGTCTTGGTGTGCCAATTCTCTCCCTCACTCTTGTTCTCGTGATCTCACATTAAAGGGGGAGGGGGTGTAGAGAGATGGCTTAATGGTCAAGGCGTTTGCCTGCAAAGCCAAAGGACCTCGGTTCGATTCCCCAGGGCCCACATAAGCCAGATGCACAAGGTGGCGCATGTTTCTGGAGTTCGTTTGCAGTGGCCGGAGGCCCTAGTGTGCCCATTCTCTCTCTCTCTCTCTGTCTCTCTTCCTCTCTCTCTGTACCTCATTCTCTCTTGCTCTCTCAAGTAAATAAATAAGTTTCTTTGGTTTTTTTTTATTTTTAATTTTTATTAGCATTTTCCATGATTATAGAAAAAATATCCCATGGTAATTCCCTCCCTCCCCCCCCCAACACTTAAGTTTCTTTGTTTTTAAAAGGTCAGTCTGGGGCTGGAGAGATGGCTTAGCAGTTAAGTGCTTGCCTGTGAAGCCTAAGGATCCCGGTTCGAGGCTTGATTCTCCAGGACCCACATTAGCCAGATGCACAAAGGGGTGCACACATCTGGAGTTCGTTTGCAGTGGCTAGAAACCCTGGTGCGCCCATTCTCTCTCTCGCTCTCTGCCTGCCTCCCTCCCTCCCTTTCTCTCTCTGTCACTCTCAAATAAATAAATAAAAATAAACAAAAAAAGTTTTTAAAAAGGTCAGTCTGGGCTTGCCTCAAAAAAAAAATCTGGTCTGGAAGATGGCTTAGCAGTATATAAGGTGCTTTTTGACTCTCCAGGTCCCACATAAGCTAGATGTGGAAGGTGGCACATGTGTCTGGAGTACATGTGTACTGGCTAGAGGCCCTAGCATGCCCATTCTCTTGCCCCCTCTCCTCCTGTCTCAACTTTTTTTGTTTGTTTTGTTTTTTCGAGGTAGGGTCTCACTCTGGTCTAGGCTGACCTAGTATTCACTATGTAGTCTCAGCATGGCCTCCAACTCATGGCAATCTCTGCCTCCCGAGTGCTGAGATTAAAGGTATGTGTTACCACACCTGGCTCTGTGTCTCAAATTAAAAAAAAAAAAAAAGTGGTGAAATTAGCTGGGTATGGTGGTGCATGCCTTTAATCCCAACACTTAGAAGGCAGAGGTAGGAGGATTTCTTTGAGTTCCAGGCTACCCAGAGACTACATGGTGAATTCCAGGTCAGCCTGGGCTAGAGTAAAACCCTACCTCAAAAAAGGTGGTGAAATTAATTTTAATAAATTAATATGCCCAAAATATTGTAGCATGAAACATAAAAATTTTGGGATGGGGCTGTTTGTCTTTATGGTATTTTTTTTCCTGGAAGGTGAGGGGTTTTGTAGAAGGTAAATCTTTATTTGAATATAAAACCCAGGAACCTAGAAATTAGGTTGTCTCTGTTAGCTTTCAGAAACAACACTTAGTAAGAAATGTGTTTTATATTATGATCTAGGAGACATGTAATCACATGCATCTGTACTGAATATGAGTTGTGCAAAGTAGTGCTTACCTTTAGTTTGAAAATGAACTACTTTTAGTTCATTCAAAACAAAAATGTTACTTCACAGAATGTGAAATAATTAGGGATGTGTTGTGTACCACTGGTTGAAACATGCTGGCTTCTCCTGTCTAATCCAAAGTCTTGAGTCCTTGTGTGCAAGGCATTGTGATTGGTAGTACTGGATCTGAGTTATGTAGAAAGTTTTTCCTCTTGAAGGGTTATATGGTTTGGCTGAAGCAGAAAGGGCCAAGTATTCAAAATAAGATAGCCATAGTTTGACTAGGAGAGTAGCAAATTAAAATTACTGCAAGCCCATAGTGTTGGCAGGTGCAATGAGATGGTGTTTATCAGCGTGAATAAAACCCCAAAGGGTGTCATTTAAATTCCAGATGAGAAGAAATACATACACAGACACACTCACACACACACACATACGCACACACATATATATTTAAATATTTTTATTTACAAGGAAAGAGGACAGACAGAAAAGAGAATATGGGCACACCAGGGCTTCTTGCCACTGCAAACTAACTCCAAACACATGTGCCACTTTATGCATATAGTTTTACATGGATACTGGGGAATCAAACTCAGACCATCAAGCTTTGCAAGCAAGTGCCTTTTACTGCTGAACCATCTCTCTAGCCCACAATACTGTATTTTTATAGTAAATGTTGAGTATCTACCAAATGAGAATTATAAAGAGTAAAATGCAGAGCCAAGAAATTACGAGGTTTGTTAAAGAGAGTCAGTGGGCCAACAATGAGAAGACCAGTTTCTCAAACCAAATACGGCTGTATTATAAGTAGGAGGAGAATTAGAAAGATTGAATGACTTGCCTAAGGTTCCAAAGAGGAAGTGAAACAAGGACTCACTTGTTCTGATTTACAGTCCAGTGCTAGGAGTCTGTTTCCTCTCATTTGTAAAATAGGGATAGTAATGCTTCCCTCTGAAGGTTGTTGTGGAAGTGAAATGGCAATTTATGTGAGGATTCTTAAGCACTGCATAAAGAAAGGTGGCATTTTTATCACGGGAGATAAAATCTGGAGATGGAAGCAAGGTAGGTTAGTGTTGGATTTTGATTCCTCCATTAAGGTCAGCTTTGTCCTTTTCCATACAGACTGTGGGATGGAGGCCAGTATAGTGCATCAAATTTGAAACAAGCCAGGCATGGTGGCATACATCTGTAATCCCAGCATTTGGAAGGCTGAGGCAGGCAGAAGGATTGAGAGTTCCAGATGAACCTAGGCTATACATGAAGCCCCATTTCTCCCCTCCCCAACAAAAGGAATTTTAAGCAGAGAAAGGATATAATGAAAAGTGCCATGTTTTAGAAAGATTAATGTGGTGGTATATGATCAGTGCCTTTGGCAGGGAGACTGGCTTAGAGGCTTTTTGCTAAATTAAGCTTGAAATAAAAAGAACCCAATTTAGTCAATGGCAGTAGGAGCAGAAAAGAAAAAGATGACAGGATAAAGTCTCAGTGTGAGAGAATAAGGAATAAATTCTCATTGCAAGACAGCAAGCCAGGGTGCTGGAGGAATAGCAAATTTTTGCTAGTAAACTAAGGGCAAAAAGGGGATGGGGAATGACTTTTCAGCTTTTGACATACTGAATTTAAAGTAATGGTAACCAATCAAACAGAAGTGAAAAGTTGGGAGGTACCACATTGGGACTTGGGAGAAAAATCAGAGTTAAGAGATGAGAATTTTATAGCCCTCTGCAACTGAAGATTGGCTCTTTCTAAGGAAGAAAGCATAGATGCAAGAGAAGTAAGTTCCTATTTAGGAGCAAGGACGAGATAAGCCAGAGTTCAGAGGACAAGTAAAGCATTACTTTGGAAGCCATCTTTTCTAGTAGTGTTTGCCATGTGAGCATTGACTTACTTGCCTGCTTCTTTAAGACCTAGTACTTGGGGCTGGAGAGATGGCTCAGTGGTTAAGACGCTTGGCCTTCAAAGCCTAACAACCTGAATTCAGGTTCCCAGTACCAATGTAAAGCCAGATGCACAAAGTAGTACCTGCATCTGGAGTTCATTTGCAGTGGCTAGAAGCCCTGGCACACCCATTCTCTCTCTGTCTCTCTCTGCGTACAAATACATATTTTTTCTTTTTTGGTTTTTGAGGTAGGGTCTCACTCTGGTTCAAGCTACTGTAGTCTCTGGGTGGCCTTGAACTCATGGTGAGCCTCCTACCTCTGCCTCCCAAGTGCTGGGATTAAAGGCGTGCGCCACCACACCTGGCCTGTAAAAATATTTTTTAAAGTACTATTTTATTTTTGTATTTTTATTTATTTATTAGAGTGATGCGTCACCGTGTGCATCTGGCTACATGGGTCCTAGGGAACTGAACCAAAGTCCTTTGGCTTTGGTTTCTAACTTCAGCCTGGACAAACAAGCTTTTGGCTTCTTTCCTACCTATAATACACTCCTTGTTGGGTTGTTCTGAATTTAACACACCTCCCTCCCCATCCCCCAGGTAGGGTCTCACTCTAGCCCAGGCTGACCTGGAATTCACAATATAGCCTCAGGGTGGCCTCAAACTCACAGCGATCCGCCTACCTCTGCCTCTCAAGTGCTAGGATTAAAAGTGTGCGCCACCATGCTGGGCTTAACACACCTTTTAATTGAAGTTCCCACTACAGGGACCAGTCAGTAAAGTGTGAGGTACACAGTAAAGCCTAAGTGTTTAGAGCCTGGGTCTGGGTTTAAAATTCCAGGTCTATCAAATACAATCACCTTGAATTTGATACTTATCTGTTAAGCTGAGGTCAGAACAGATAACCTCATAGGACTGTTGTGAGAATGAAATGGGTTAGTACATATTAAATTCTGAGAACAATGTCTGACATATAACAAGTACTCCAAAATACTACTGTTGGCATAGCAAATGCTTGGTTAATAATACTAGTTTCCCCACTTGTGCCTCTTCACCTACCCTACTTCCCATTTTGTTGCCAAGTACCCTGCCTCTCTCTTTTTAAAAATATTTTTATTGGGCTGGAGAGATGGCTTAGCGGTTAAGCGCTTGCCTGTGAAGCCTAAGGACCCCGGTTCGAGGCTCGGTTCCCCAGGTCCCACGTTAACCAGATGCACAAGGGGGCGCATGCGTCTGGAGTTCGTCTGCAGAGGCTGGAAGCCCTGGCGCGCCCATTCTCTCTCTCTCCCTCTATCTGTCTTTCTCTCTCTGTCTGTCACTCTCAAATAAATAAATAAAAATTAAAAAAAAAAAAAAAAAAGGTTGACTGCTCTGTGCTGGCCACCTTTAGTTTAAAAAAAAAAAAAAATTTATTGGCCAAGCATGGTGGCACAAGCCTTTAATCCCAGTACTTGGGAGGCAGAGATAGGAGGATCACCATGAGTTTGAGGCCACCCTAGGACTACAGAGTGAATTCCAGATCAGCCTGAGCTAGAGTGAGACCCTAGCGCATAAAAAAATTAATTAAAAAAGATTAAAAATCAATCAATTAAAAAACACACCTGTGCACAATAACTCTAGACTACATACTCACTGTTGGTTTACTTGCCCTTGTAGTAGTTTTCACCAGTCTTCAGACATTTCTTTTTTTCTTTTTTTTTTTCAAGGTAGGGTCTTGCTGTAGCTCAGGCTGACCTGGAATTCAGTATGTAGTCTCAGGGGGGCAATTATTTTATGTATAGGGCCAGATAGCACATGTTGTTTGGGGCCTGCTCTGTCTAGATTGCAGTTACTCCATTCTGCTATTCTAATATGAAAGCAGCCACAAGACTATGTCAGCAGATAAGATGAACATGACTTGAGTCATTAAACCTTTATAGACACTGAATTTTGAATATCAGATAATTTTCAACCACCACTAAGGATTAAATTCATGTGTATGTATGTTGTGTATCTGAGGATTGAACCTAGGATTTTGGGAATGTTGACAAGCACTCTATCATAACCCTGGCTACAAATTGAAATTTTTCTGAATTTTTTTTTCCCCCTAAGGTAGGGTCTTACTGTAGCCCAGATTGACCTAGAATTTACCACCTTGTGCAGTTGGCTCATATGGATACTGGGGAGTTGAACCTGGGTACTTTGGCTTTGCAGGCAATCACCTTAACCACGAGGCCATCCCTCCAGTCCATGTGATTCCTGTTTTAATTAGTTTATCTACTAAATAGATAGATTGAACAATTTGAACATTCGTAATGACCCTTCCAATTGGCCCTGAAGCTGTAGCATGAGAGTGCTTCATTCCTGGACTATGATTTTCAGTGGGAGATGGAAGTTTTTCAGAGAACTGAACTGTGGGAAAACAACCTTTCCTCAACTTGAAGCTACTTTTAAAATCTGAGGGTCTGGACCAAAAGAAGAATATCAAGTTTGGAGTCAAGTGACAGACACGATGAGGTCATGACTAACTCCAAAGATGGCTTTACTGAGAAAGAAAGCATTTTAACATGAAAGAGATCCTGTCAGAAGATCCAGAAAAGTTCTAATTTTCATTAGCAGTTAATAAAGTTACTCATGCTGAAGTATATACAAGAACACTGTTCTTTTTGATTTTATTTGTACTTCTTGGCCTGGGACATGGGTTTTCAATGGACACTGTCTGTACCAGCTTCATGTAAATAAACAATATTTGTAAAAAACTTAAAAAAAGAGTAATTATTGACTAGGCATATGGTTAGAATAAGGTTGATTGAGAAGACACTTTAGGCAAAAGCTTCATGAAGGTGGCTTGAACTGGGGTAAAGGCATGACAGTGATGAGAGAGTGGTCTGGCCTGGGGTGAGGGTATAAAAGAGGCAGGGGAGAAGAAATTAAGCTTCTCTTTTTTTGAGACAATATGTAGCCAAGGATGACCTTGGACTTAGGAAATTCCTGCCTCCTCTGTCTCCCAAGACATACATTTACATTTAAGCCATCACAGATATATTATTCAGACATCTTCATAAACATAATAGACATGACAGATGTTGTTATAAAAGGAACTTCACACTGATAAGAGTAGTTGACTACAGTGTTGATCTGATATATTTTGGAACCAAAAGAGGGCCACTTGAGATATTTCTATTCCTTTATTCTGCTGTAAGTACTGTGTTTGCTTGTGTGTGTGTCTGTGTGTGTGTAATATTGCATGCATGTATATATACCTTTGTGGCACCCCATGTGCTTTCCTGCAGTGGGTTGTTTAACTGCCGCCTGCCTCCCCCCCCCCCCCCACCTGCTCCTCCTCCCAAGGTAGGGTCTCACTCTAGCTCAGGCTGACCTGGAATTTGCTATGTAGTCTCAGGGTGGCCTCAAACTCACAGTGATCCTTCTACCTCTGCCTCCCTCCCGAGTGCTGAGATTAAAGGCATATGCCTACACGCCCACCCATTCTGCCTCCTCTTGTTTGAGCTGGAGACTATTACTGGAAGCTTGCAGCTTTTCCTGGTCTCTACTCTTCTTTGTGACACTGGGATTATGTGCAAACATGGCTACTCCCACCTTTTTTACATACGATCTAGAGGTTCACATTTGGTGGAGTTTCAGGCCCCCATAGGCCATTAGACTTGTTCAGGAAGTGCACTTAACCACTGAGCCATCTTTATAGCCCTGGGTTTTATTTATTATTAATTTGTAAAATTATTTCATTTATTTACTTGAGAGAGAGAGAGAGAATGAATATGGGCATGTCAGGGCCTCCAGTCACTGCAAGCAAACTTTAGATGCATGCACCACCTCATGCATCTGGTTTATGTGGGTCCTGGGGAATTGAACCTAGGTCCTTAGGCTTTACAGGCAAGTGCCTTAAGGCAGGGTTTTACTCTAGTCCAGGCTGCCATGGAACTCATGGGAGTCTTCCTCCTCATCTTCCTGAGTGCTGAGATTAAAGAATGTGAGCCACTAAGTACAACATTTGTACATTTTTTAAAGAACTGAGATTAATACATAATATATTTTATATTCCCTGTTCAAAACATTGCCTTTGGTTGGGACTAGGGTTCCAGTGCTGGGGATCAAACCCAGGGCCAGCATGATAGACATGGCCTTTGACATATACCTGCAGCCCTTTTGCTATGTTTATATCTTTTTGTTTTTGGTTTTTCAAAGTAGGGTCTCACTCTAGCCCAGGGTGACCTGGAATTCAATATGTAGTCTCAGGGTGGCCTTGAAATCTTGGCCGTCGATCTTCCTACCTCTCCCAAGTGCTGGGATTAAAGGCCTGCACCACCATGCCTGGCTCTCTTTGTTTGCGTTTTTCTAAAACCAAGTTCATACTCAGTTTTCCCATTTGTCAAATGTTTAAAAGTTAGTGTGTTGGGCTGGAGGGATGGCTTAGAGGTTCAGGCACTAGCCTGCAAAACCAAAAGACCCAGGTTCAATTCCCCAGAACCTACATAAGCCATATGCACAAGGTACACATGCTTCTGGAGTTGATTTGCAGTAGCTGAAGGCCCTGGCATTCCCATTCTCTCTCTCTCTTTATCTTCACCCCCATCAAGTAAATAAACTAAAAAAAGGTTTTTTTAAAAGTATGTTAAAATTAGGAATCTCATAGTCTATGTACTATATTGGGTTGGTATACACCTTAAAATGCATACTGACTTGTGGGGTAGGGATGCCTGACATTGATCCCCAACACTGTACTCCCCCAAAACAAACAAAAAAAAAACTGTTTGTAATAGTCCTTACATATTTGAGAAAAGTTACAAGTATTGGGAGAGGTCACAGTGCTTATCTTGAGACCTTGAGGACCTGAGTTCTATCCACTAAAAAAGCCAGGTGGTGCTGGAGAGATTGCTTAGCAGTTAGTGCTTGCCTGTGAAGCCTAAGGACCCCGGTTGGAGGCTCAATTCTCCAGGACCCACATTAGCCAGATACACAAGGGGGCACACGTGTCTGGAGTTCCTTTGCAGTGGCTGGAAGCCCTGGCACGCCCATATTCTCCCTCCCTCCCTCCCCCCCCCCTCGGTATCTCTATCTGCCTCTCTTTGTGTGTCAACTCTCAAATAAATAAATAAAAATAAACCAAAAAAATTTTTTAAAGCTAGGTGGATGACACATGCCTTTAATCCCAGAGCTGTGCAGACAGACAGGCAGATCCCTGTGACTCACTCGCCAGCCAATATAATAGGTGAGTTCCAGGCCAGTGAGAAACCCTTTCTCAAAGAGGTAGCCAGTGTTCTGGTTTTTAGTTCATATATACCCCCTTCCACATATAAAAATACCTAGATTTGGGCTGGAGAGATGGCTTAGCAGTTAAGCGCTTGCCTGTGAAACCTAAGGACCCCGGTTCGAGGCTCCATTCCCCAGGACCCACATTAGCCAGATGCACAAGGGGGCACATGCATCTGGAGTTCTTTTGCAGTGGCTGGAGGCCCTGGCGTGCCCATTCTCTCTCCCTCTCTCTCTCTCTCTTTCTCTCTCTCTCTGCCTTTCTCCATCTGTCACTCTCAAATAAATAAATAAAAATAAACAAAATTAAACAATTTTTTTCAAATACCTAGATTTTAAAAAAATTTTAACCTGCGTTCTTTTGTTGTCTTATTTAGTTTCTGTTTTTCTGCTTTGTTTCTTTTCTTTTTTTAAATTTTAGAATGTTTATTTTGGTTTTTCAAGGCAGGGTCTCACTCTAGCCGGGACTGATCTGAAATTCACTACATAGTTTTGGGCTGACCTCAAATTCAAAATGATCTTCCTGCCTTGACCTCCTGAGTAGTGGGATTAAAGGCATGTTCCACCATACCTGGGTAGGAAAATATTTTATTTATTATACAGAGAGAATGAGAATGAGTATAGGCACATTAGGGTTTCCTGCTACTGAAAATGAAGTGCAGACACATGTGTCACTTTGTGCATCTGGCTTTATGTGGTACTGGGGAATCGAACCCAGGCTGGTCCCAAGGCAGTCCTCCTATTTCAGCTAACTGAATACTGGGATTATAGACATGAGATACCATGCCCAGGTAGATCTTTTGTTGTTGTTATTTTTTGTTTTTCCAGGTAGGGTCTCACTCTGGCCCAGGCTGACCTGGAATTCACTATATAGTCTCAGGTTGTCCTTGAACTCCCATTGATCTGCCTACCTGTGCCTCCTGAGTGCTGGGATTAAAGGTGTGCACCACCACGCCCAGCCTTGGAAGACTATTTCTTGGCTACTGAGTATTTTATGATTTTTTTTTTTTTTTTTTTTTTTTTGATGTAGGGTCTTACTCTAGGTTAGGCTGACCTAGAATTCACTATGTAGTCTCAGAGTAGCCTCCAACTCATGGCGATCCTCCTACCTCTGCCTCCCAAGTACTGGGATTTAAGGTGTGCACACCACACCTGGTTTATTTTTTTGAGAAGTCTAGTGTCTGGTTGTCCCTCTACTGGAGTTGATGCTGTGAGCTTCCTGGATCCATTATTTCATAGTGATTGGAAGGGAGTGATTTTCTGATCATCCTGTTCATTCAGTGGAACTTTGCTTATAACTCTTATTCTTTTTGTTTTTTGTTTTGGATTTTGGATTTTCGAGGTAGGGTCTCACTGTAGCCCAGGGTGACTTGGAATTCACTGTGTAGTCTCAGGGTGCCCTCAAACTCAACAGCAGTCCTCCTACCTCTCCCTTTGGAGTGCTGGGATTAACGGCGTGCGCCACCACATTCGATATAATATTTTATTATTATATATTTATTTGACAGAGATTGGGTGCACCAGGGCCTCCAGCCACTGCAAACAAACTCCAGATGCATGTGCCCCTTGTACATCTGGCTGTGGGTCTTGGGGCAATTGAACCTGGGTCCTTTGGCTTTGCAGGCAGTCCTCTTTACCGCTAAACCATCCCTCTAACCCTGATCTTTTTTGGGGGGGGGGATGAGGCTTCTCACAGAATCTAGAACTCATTGATCTGGCTAGACCACCTAGGCAGCAAGCTCTAGAGATCCTGTCTTAACCTCCCCAGTACTAAGATTATAGGTACATATTGATGCACCACTTTTTGTATGAGCTTGAGATATGAACTCACGTCCTTCTATTCAATGCAGCAAGTACTTACTGAGTATCTCTCCAGCCCCATCCTTTTCGTATCTTAAAGATGTTACCAGAAGCTGTAAGGTAAAATGAAAAGTAAATGCCTTTCAAGAGATTAATCATCAGAGGGTGAGAGGTATATAGTCTGTGGTAGAAAGAACACTTGCCATGCTAATATTAATGAGGCACTGGGTTTGATCCCCACTCAAGATATGAGGGTTCTGAAACAATTAAGAAACATGTTGTGTTAGCAATAAATTAAGAGCTTTTTCTATTGGGACATCTGGAAGTTATGAAAAATGGGGCTAATCAGTTGTCCATCAGACTGCAGGTGTCTAGAATTCCTGGCATTGACTTCCTAAATGCTAAGACAATAATCATTCATTGTGACACCTGCCTTTTTTTTTTTTTTCTTTTTTGAGGTAGGGTTTCATTCTAGCCCAGGCTGACCTGAAATTCACTCTAGTCTCAAGGTAGCCTCGAACTCATGGCGATTCCTCCTACCTCTGCCTCCCAAGTGCTGGGACTAAAGGCATGTGCCACCACCTGGTTTGGTTGGGTTTTTTTGCTTGTTTGTTAGGGCCTTACTCTAGACCTGGCTGCCTTGGAACTCTAGCTCCAAGCTGGCCTAGAACTCAGTGATCCTCCTATCGCTGCCTCCCTCTGCTGGGATTAAAGGTGTGCATCACCATGCCACTGGCCTAATCCATCAGTTTGCTCAGACTAGGTAATGGAGATTGGCCTTGAACTTCTGACCCTCCTACCTCAGCCTCCTAAGAGGTGGGATTAAAGGTGTTTACCACAATGCTTGGCTGGCCTTCATGCTTCAAAGAACCAGTGCTGTGTTCGAATTTTGGATTGTTATTGTTTGCTTTTAAGACAGCAAAGGTAAGCCGGGCGTGGTGGCCCATGCCTTTAATCCCAGCACTCGGGAGGCAGAGGTAGGAGGATCGCCGTGAGTTCGAGGCCACCCTGAGACTACATAGTGAATTCCAGGTCAGCCTGAGCCAGAGTGAGACCCTGCCTCGAAAAAAATAAAAAAGACAGCAAAGGTTAAAAAAAAAAAAAGAAAAACTCAAAGAAGTAACTTGCAAAAGACATATTTGTTGGAAGTGAAGAAGGTAAAGCTTCCAATTTAGAGCAGGAAACTATAGGAGGGACGGGTGTGTAAAGTAGATCACAGAGTAAGACTAGAGTGGAACCTAGCTGGGCAGGAGAGCTTTGTGCTGGAAGCTGGACTGGGAGGACCCTATAAAAACTTTTATGAAATAATACCTTATTTGGAATGTATTCTGATAATTTTCAGTTCTCTTTGAGATTCACAGCATTTTGGAGTCAGTGCCTCGTTTGTTTGTTTGTTTGTTTGTGTATATGTGTATCTTCATGTGGTTGGGTATGAGTGGCAGGTGTGCATGTGGAGGTCAGAGGATGACTTTTGGGTTGCTCCTTGCTTGTCTACTTCATTTCAGGCAGGGTTTCTTTGTCTGGATTCTCACTCTGCTGTTCTTTGCTATGCTCTCATGAGCTTACAGGAAATTCTCCTGATCTACTTCCCATCCTTCTGCCTCTGCCTCCCAAGTGCTGGGATTAAAGGCATGCACCACCACTCCCAGCTCACTGTAGCATATTATTGTAATTCTTGAATATTTTTGGTAATTTCATACGTGCATGCAATGTGGTTTGATCATATTCACCCTCTCATTACCTTCTCACCCTCTTCTATCCTGCTGAACCCTTTTTTCCAACTAGTCCTCTTTCTACTTTCATGTCTTTATTTATTTTGTTTTTTCAAGGTAAAGTCTCACTCTAGCTCAGACTGATCTGAAATTCACTCTGTAGTCCCAGGGTGGCCTCAAACTCACAGTGATCCCCCTACCTCTGCCTCCCCAGTGCTGGGATTAAAGGCATGTGCCACCATGCCCAGCTCCTCATGTCTTTGTTTTTGTGACCCACTGAGTTTAAATAAGGATGACAGCTATCTACTGGAGTTTGGAAAACTTACCGGTGGTTACATCAGTAAAGAATTTTTCTCCTGGTAACCCGTAAGTACCAGTAGTTTCTCAGGAAGGGGTGGAGCTCATGAATCTCTTCCCCATTCATGGTAGAATGTTGACGGACCCAATTTTGTGCAGGGAGCCATGATGCTGTGTGCTCATGAGTGCAAATCTGGATGTCATAGCCAGTGTATAGTGTTTTAACACATTCCTCCCCATCTTTTGGCTCTTACATTCTTTAGGCCCCTCCTTTTGGATATTCCCTGGGCCTTGGAGGGAGTGTCACAAATGCTGATTTTAGGAGTGAGCACTCAGCAGTCTTAGCACTGTGGACCAGTTGTGAATCTCTGCATTAACCACCACCCACTGCAGAAAGAAGCTCTTGCCAAAGTTGAAAATATCACTAGTCACTGCTATAAAAATAAATATTGAAAAGGCATTTTAGTATCATCTCCATTTAACAATACAACAACAGTAGATTCCCTCTGTAGGGCCTGTGACCTCCCCAGCTTTTAACCAGGTTTTACAGTACTAGGCAGGAAATCCCTGCTATGGAGCCGGATTCAAATCCAATGAGAAAATAGTTGTTTGCCACCATTAATAATCATGGCAGTATTATACCTTAGGGCATTTCTTGCCTGGCAGGTCAGTATTGTAGCCTGTAGGATCCACAACTGGGTAGGGCCATTTATGATTTCTCCCTCAGCAGCCTGCGGAGCATCTTCGGGCGCTATGAAAGCTAGCTAGTAAGAAGTCTCCAGCTCTCTGTATCCCACAACCTAAGAGTGTGGTGTCTTCAGAAATAAGGTCTTAACCATCTGGTTCTAGTAGGAAACTAACAGCAGTGACAATAGCCTGTATTGTTCTGGGGGTATCTAGGGCCTCCCTTTCCAACAATCATAGGGAGTTATCTTATAGCTAGCACTGAAATTTTATTTATTTATTTATTTGAGGGGGGGATGGGCATACCAAGGCATCCAGTCACTGCAAACAAACTCCAGATGCATGTGCCATGTGGGTTCTGTGGTTTTACAGGCAAGTTCTTTAACCATTATGCTGTCTTGCCAGCCCTAAACTGGGTTTTAAAAAGTATATTTTGTAGTTTTTCATAGGGCTTTTTCATACATTTGTAGTTTTTAGTGGATTTTGTTTGTTTGTTTTCTTGAGGTAGAGTTTCACTCTAGCCCAGGCTGACCTGGAATTCAGTAAGGGTGGCCTCGAACTCATAGCAATCCTCCTGTGTCTGCCTTTTGAATACTAGGATTAAAGGCATGCACCACGCCCGGCTTCATCTGTAATTTTTTTTGTTGTTGTTCATTTTTTATTTATTTATTTGACAGCGACAGACACAGGGAGAAAGACAGGTAGAGGGAGAGAGAGAGAATGGGCGCGCCAGGGCTTCCAGCCTCTGCAAACGAACTCCAGACGCGTGTGCCCCCTTGTGCATCTGGCTAACGTGGGACCTGGGGAACCAAGCCTTGAACCGGGGTCCTTAGGCTTCACAGGCAAGCGCTTAACCGCTAAGCCATCTCTCCAGCAGCCCTCATCTGTAATTTTGATTAGCCTTTCTTTCTATTTCTTCCTTTCCTTCATCTTCCATTTCATCCCAGTTTAAACCTGTCTTCTCTTACTCTCCCCCTTTACTTTTAGTCACATATGTTTTACTATCTTCATCTTAACTCCTCGACCACCATGGCTCCTTCCTTGCTTCCTAACCTCTGCAAACTCTTATTGCACCTTAAACATTGACCGGGTGTGGTGACACTCACCTTTAATCCCAGCAGTCAGGAGGCAGAGGTAGGAGGAGGGTAGACAGTTCAAGGCCACCCTAAGACTATGTAGTGAATTCCAGGCCAGCCTAAGCTAGAATGAGATCTTACCTGGGTGTGTGGGGGGGATCTAAAAATTTTTTTTAATTTTTTTGTTCATTCTTATTTATTTATTTGAGTGACAGAGAGGAAGAGGCAGACAGAGAGAAAAAGAGAGAATGGGCGAGCCAGGGCATCCAGCCACTGCAAACGAACCCCAGATGCATGCGTCCCCTTGTGGATCTGGCTAACGTGGGTCCTGGGGAACTGAGCCTCGAACCCGGGTCCTTTAAGCTTCACAGGCAAGCGCTTAACCGCTAAGCTATTTCCTCAGCCCCTAAAATTTGAAGATAGGAGCTACATGACATTTGATGCCTATTGATTATTCTGAAATAGTTCTTTCTAACTTACCTTTAGATACCTTATATGATACAGTGATATATAGTCGTTATAGTAACATAGTTGATTGCCTGCATCTACTTAAAATAAAGAAGCTCATATTTAGAATATAAAAAGTCACATTCTAGGGCTAGGGAGATGAATCAGTGGTTCAAGGTGCTTGCTTGCAAAGCCTGCTGGCCCATGTTCAATTCCCCAATACCCACATAAAGTGTGATGCAAAGTGATACACACTACTGTGATCCCAAGTCACCTGCAATGGGAGACAGAGCCAGGAGAAGCCAAAAAAGCTTGGGGGCCAGCTAGTCTAACATTCATTTGCAGTGACAGAGACCTTGTCTCAAAAAAAAAGAAAAAAAAGTGGCACACAAACGTCTTGAAATTATTCTGTGACCTTCACACACACTCCTTGTCATGCACACCATATACATACACAAATAAATAAGTTTAAAGTCATATTCTCTTATAAAATGTGTAAAAGTGTTGGACATGATGGTACATACCTATATTCACAGCATATGGGAAAATGAAGCACAAGAATCTTGAACTGAAGGTCAGCTGGGCTGCACAGTGAGTTCCGTAGCAGTGTGGGCTACATAATGAGCAAAGCCCAGTCTCACAAAAATGGGGACATTGGGTAGAGAAGTGGAAGAGCTAGCCATAAGGTTGTTTCTGTATTGTTGTTGCTTGCTTGTTTTGTGTCAGAGACAGGGTCTCTTAGAAGCCAGGCTTGCCCTGAGCTCCCTGTGTAGCTGCTGTGAACTGCAAACTCCTGGTCCTCTTCCCTCAGCCCCTTCCGAGGTCTGAGACTGTAAACCACTACTGTGGCTGACAGGTTTATTTGCTGTAAGGATAACATAAGACAAATTACAGACTGTCAACATGGGGAAGTAAAAGTAATATCCCAGTCACTAACTATAATTAAGTGACCTTACTTGCAGTGTCAGAATAATCCCTTGTAAAATGACCTGACAGGACAAAATTCCTCAGAAAAATGGGTGGAACTATCACTGGCAACCAACATGTAGTTAGTTATAACATTCAAAACCTGGTGAGTCCCTTGATAGGCAAGGGCAAGTAGAGAAAGGATTGGCAGAAGAAATAGTTACAGCTTTGTTGTTACAGACATTAGAGGACCCTATTGGAGTAAAAAAATAAAATAAAATAAAAAGAAAAGAAAACTAGAGCTGGAGAGATGGTTAAGTGGTTAAGGCATTTGCTTACAAAGCCAAAGGATCCCGGTTTGATTCTTTAGGACCCACATAAGCCAGATACACAAGGGGGCACATGCATCTGGAGTTCGTTTGCAGTGGCTGGAGGCCCTGACATGCTCATTCATTCATATTCTGTCTCTCCCTCCCTTTCTCCCTCCCTCTCTCTCTCTCTCTCAAATAAATAAATAAAATATATATATTTTTTTAAAAAGAAAGTGGGCTGGGCATGGTGGCTCATGCCTTTAATCCCCACACTTGGGAGGCAGAGGTAGGAGGATTGCCTTAAGTTCAAGGCCACCTCAGACTACATAATGAAGTCCAGATCAGCCTGGGCTAGAGTGAGACCTTACCTCGAAAAACAAGAAACAAAAAAAGAAAGAAAACTAATGGCAACTCTAAAAGTAAGTTCAATGGTTTTAAAAAATATTTTTATTTATTTATTTGAGAGAGTGAGTTTGGATGTTTTAGGGTTTTCAAATGAACTCCAGGTACATGTGCCACTTTGTGTGTTTGTCTGGCTTTTATATGTGTCCTGGGGAATTGAACCTGGGTCAGCAAGCTTTGCAAGCAAGCACCTTTAACCACTGAACCATCTCCCTAGTCCTTCAGTAAATTTTTTGTTTGTTTTTTTGAGGTAGGGTTTGTCTGTGATTCAGGCTGACCCTGAATTTACAGTTATCCTCCTACCTCAGCCTCCCCAGTGCTGGAATTAAAGACATGTGCCACCACACCCAGCTTTAAGTAATTTTTTGTTTTGCTTTGTTTTTCGAGGTAGGGTATCACTCAAACCCAGGCTCACCTGGAATTCACTATGTAGTCTCAGGGTGGCCTTCAACTCAAGGTGATCCTCCTGCCTCTGCTTCCCAAGTGATGGGCTTAAAGGTGTGTGCCACCATGCCTAGCTCACATTATTTTGATGACATAAATTTCTAGTCAGTGTGTCACAAATAATTAAATAGGGACTGGGAAATGGCTTAGCAGTTAAGGCACTTGCTTGCAAAGTTTGACAGCCTGAGTTCAGTTGCCCAGTTTCCATTTAAAGCTAGATGCAAAGTAAGAGTATGCACCTGAAGTTCCATTTGCAGTGGTATGAGGTTCTGGTGTGCTCATCCTCACTGCTCTCTGCCTTTGTTTCCGTCTCTCCCTCTCTCCTCTCTCTCTGCTGTCAAAAAAAAAAGTAATATTGGATATGTGCAATTTTAATATTAATACAATTTAACAAGAACCTGTGTTTTCTGTTTTGTTTTTGTTTTTCAAGGTAGGGTATCACTCTAGCTCAGGGTGTCCTGGAATTCACCATGTAGTCTCAGGGTGGCCTCGAACTCACGGTGATCCTCCTACCACTGTCCCCCCAGTGCTGGGATTAAAAGTGTGTGCTACCACGCCCGGCTTTTTTTTTTTTTAATTTAACTTGTTTATTTGAGAGCAACAGATAAAGAAGGCAGAGAAAGGGAGGAGGGAACAGGCATACCAGGGCCTCCAGCCACTGCATAGGAACTCCAGACACATGCACCACCTTGTGCATCTGGCTTATGTGGGCACTGGGGATTTGAGCCTCAAACCGGGATCCTTAGGCTTCACAGGCAAGCACGTAACCAGTAAGCCATCTCTCCAGCCCAAAAGAACCTGTGTTTCTATTAAGTTGCTGCTAAATAATAATGTATGGTAATATATTTATTTAGCAGTCATTGCATATTTGGAGGTTATAGCTGTATAAGCAGTCTGATAAAGGTATGTTGTGCTGAAAATTCAGCTACTACAGTTTTGTCATCATTGAGTATGAGTGCTAAATAGTCTTTGGTAAGGGTTTATAAATGAAACAAAATTATCTTGTTGTCTAGAGATAGACTCTTGCTATGTAGCCCATACTAGCCTCTAACTTTGGTATCTGTCTGAGAAGTCCCCTGTGAGACTGTCTGCAAGTTGGAGAATCAGTATACTGGTAAGTGCAGTGCAATCTATGTCCATAGCTTCACAACCAAGGAAGTCACATGTATAACTCTGACCAAGGTTGATTTGAGGGCAACAGCTCAAGTTCAAGAGTCCCAAGGTTAGAGAACCCAGAGTTCTGATGGTGGAGGTGGGGGAGTGGGGAAAGGAGGAGAGAGTCCCAGCTATAGGAGAAAGGAAATCCTTCTCTCTCTTAAATTTCATCTGCACTTCCAACCAGTTATATGGTACACACCCACATGAAGGATCTAGTTCCCTACTTAGTCCATAGACTTACAAGCCAGTCTCTTGTGGAAATGCCCCTACAAGGGCTGGGGGCATTATTTAAAATTAGAACAGTAATCTAATGTGTGCAGACCAGTTTTCTAGGTATTTTGTAATCCCCTCAAGTTGACACCTAAAATAAATATCTAAATAGTAGAATACCTGATTCACTAAAATGGCAATAAAAAAATTTTCTACTTATATGAAAATGGACTTAGATGATATGATTAGATAATTATAAAGTTCTGATTTCACTTAGTTATGATTTTTTTTAATTTCAAGGTAGGATCTAACTCTAGCCCAGGCTGACCTGAAATTCATACTATGTAGTCTCAGGCTGGCCTCAAACTCAGAGTGATCCTCCTACCTCTGCCTCCCGAGTACTGGGATTAAAGGTGTGTGCCACCACATCCGGCTTTTTATTTAATATTTTTTGTTTTTGTTTTTTGTATGTGAGTTCTGGGGAAATCAAACCCGGGTCCTTAGTCTTCCAAGACAAGCGCCTTACCTGCTAAACCATCTATCTCTCCAGCCCTGCATGTTTGTTTTTTTATGTGTATATGAATGCATACATGTACACACACACATTAGTTTTTCAAGGTAGGGTCTCATGCTAGCCCAGGCTGACCTGGAATCCACTATGTAGTCTCAGGGTGGCCTTGAACTCACAGTGATCCTCCTGCCTCTGCCTCCCCAGTGCTGGGATTGAAGGTGTGTGCTACCATGCCATGCTAAAGCGTATACATATATACATATTTTTTTGAGATAGCCTCTTATGTAACCTAGGCTAGCCTCAGACTTGTGTAACCAAGCAGAACTGAACTTTCTTAGTTTTTCAGGGTTTAAAGGTAGGGTGTCACTCTAGCTCAGGCTGACCTGGAATTCACTATGAAGTCTCAGGGTGGCCTTGAACTCATGGTTGTCCCCCTACCTCTGCTGGGATTAAAGGTGTGAACCACCATGCCTGGTGCGAACTGGACTTTTTAAACAAGACAATGCCTTATTGGGATGTATGAAAAAAAAGTATTTCCACTTTTTTTCTTTTTCAAATTTTTTTTAAAATAATTTATTCATTTGAGAGTGAATATGGGCATACAAGGGCCTCCAGCCACAATAAACAGACTACAGACACATGCTCTACCTTCTGCATCTGGCTTATGTGGGTCCTAGGGAATCAAAACTGGGTCCTTTGGCTTTGCAGGCAAGTGCCTGACCAATAAGGCATTTCCCCAACCCTTTCTTAATTTTTTCATTTTTGCTGACAACTTTCATAATTATAGACAATGAACCATGGTAATCTCCCCAACACACACACTTTGCCATTTGCAACTCCACTCTCCCCATCTCAATCAGTATTTTTAAATTTTTTTTAATTTTTTCTCAGTTTTTATTAACATTTTCCATAATTATAAAAAATATCCCATGGTAATACCCCCCCACTTTCCCCTTCAATCAGTATTTTGATATTTGTTTTTTATGTGTATATGACCTATTGTGATGGTCTTTGTAGACAGTGTCAGTCACTTCAAGGACATGGATATACAGGTCATTTTGTGTTTGAAAGAGTGTATTGTAAGGAGTCCTACCTTTCTTTTGGCTCTTACATTCTTTCTGCCACCATTTCTGCAATGGCCCCTGAGCCTTGGAAGGTGTGATAGAAGTGTTTCAGTGCTGAGCACTTCTTTGTCACTTCTCAGCACAGTGGTGCCTTCTGAGTCATCCCAAGGTCACTGCCATCAGAGTTCTGTAACCAAAAGTGAGAGTGGCATTAATATATGGGTATGAACATTAAGAGACATGCTTACCAGGCAGTTTGGTGAGGACAGTATATACATTTAGCCAGACACCAGCAGACATTACACCCCTAGAGCTCATGACTTCCCCCATCATAGGTTTTCAGCATTAGGCACATATTCCCTCCCATGGAGCAGGCCTCCATTCCAATTAGAAAGCCCAGCTGGTTTTCCCCATAACACACATACCACTGTTGCACCATTGGCTCATTTGGCCTGGCTGGCCAAATTTAAGGCTTGCAATGTCCACTGTTGTTGATCTACACAGGTGACTTTTCTCTCTCTCCCATATAGCTGCATTCAGCATACCTTTTTCAAGCTTTCTCTTAGCTGGTCTATACAGAGGACGATTTTTAGCTCAACTCAAGCAGGATTTCTCAGTGACCTTGCAGCCTAAGCATGTGGAGTCTTCAGCAATAGGGTCTTACCATCTATTCCTGGTGGAAACCAAGGGCCTCAGCAATGGCCTGTAATGTTTTGAGGGGCGTCAGGGACCCCCCTGGCCAACAACTCACTGGAAGGTATCCCATCTGTGGTTCTGAAAATTTTCTAATAACAATCTACAGCTTCTGGGTGCACCATTGTCCAAAAAAGTAGGTTTCCATATACCTTATTAATACCTTCTTAGATTTTTTTCTAAAATTTTTTGTTTATTTTTATTTATTTATTTGAGAGCGACAGACAGAAAGAGGGAGAGAGAAAGAATGGGCATGCCAGGGCTTCTGGCCACTGCAAACGAACTCCAGACGCATGCGCCCCCTTGTGTATCTGGCTAATGTGGGTCCTGGGGAATCTAGCCTCGAACTGGTGTCCTTAGGCTTCACAGGAAAGCACTTAACCTCCAGCCCTCCTCTGATTTTGATTAACCTTCCCTCCCACCTTTCCTTTACTCAGTGTCTTCTCCTGACTTCACTTAGGCCTTTCTACCCCCAGTAATCTATTCTTCTACTTACATATATACAATACTACCCTTTTAAGTCCCTCCTCCCCGTACATCCCTGTTCTAGCTTACTAGCCTCTGCTACTGAGTTTATATTTCACTTTTTGAGTCCAGCCTGAGACTACATAGTAAATTCCGGGTCAGCCTGAGCTACAGCAAACCCTAACCTCAAAAAAAAAAATGCCTGGCGTGGTGCCGCACACCTTTAATCCCAGCACTCAGGAGGCAGAGGTAAGAGGATCACCTTGAGTTCGTGGCCACCCTAAGACTATAGAGTGAATTCCAGGTCAGCCTGGGCTAGAGCAAGACCCTACCTCGAAACACCTTAAAGGGGGGGGGGTGCAGATGTAGGACCTTATAAGGTAACTGGGCAAGGGGAATAAAAAGATACTTCTAGTATGTAACTGTGAGAAAGCTTTAAAAAATGTTGTTAACATGTGAGGAAGGCCTTTAGTCCAGCTTCCTTCTGTGGTTGGTACCTAAGGTACAGGCACCAATGAAACACTTTGGTGAGAGTTGAGGGGTGGGCAGATGGTGAGTCATTTACTCAGCATGTAAGCTGATTGAGATTCACAGGATTGTTTCATTTTACTGCTCATGCCTGAGCCTTCTATTTTGAGATTTTTATGAGCTTTGATTGAATTTGACCTTTTTTTTTTTTTTTCTTGTTGTTGTTTTTGTTTGTTTGTTTTCGAGATAGGGTCTCACTATAGCCCAGGCAGACCTGGAATTCACTTTGTAGTCTCAGGATGGCCTGGAACTCACAGCAGTCTTCTTACCTCTGCCTCCTAAGTGCTGGGATTAAAGGCATGTGTCACCACACCCGTCTCAGATTAGACATCTTTAAGAAGAATGTCAAAAATTTTAGAGGACTGTTGGAACACTTCTCTTATTACCAAGGAGGTATTTGAATGGCATACTTCTCTAAAGGAAGATCTAGCTATGTATCAGAATGAAATGTCTATGAATACCTCATGGGGCTGGGGAGATGGCTCAGCAAGTATAGGCACTTGATTGCAAAGCCTGCCTGTCCAAGTTCAATTCCCCAATGCCCATGTAAAAGGCCAGGTGCACAAAGTGGCTCATGCATCTGTGTGTTTGCAGTGGCAAGAGGCCCTGATGTACCCATTATCTATCTCTCCCTGTCTCTCTCCCCTCACAAATAAAATGTTTTGTTTTTGTTTTTTTAATAAACGAGACCACCTCATAGACATCTTCATAACCATGAATTAGATCTTTCTTAGTCATCCTCTGTAGTATTACTCTCAGTACATGTCTTCCTAGCTGGGCCACTGGGGAGAGGGAAAGCACTGCTAGATGACAGTGTTAGGAGAAGAAATCCATGCAGTTGGCCTCCCTGAGAGCTCCTGAGAGGCCCTTTAGAGAAGTCCTTGGGCAGGTCAGAAGTGAACCTTAGATACTAGGCCTACCATTGAGAGAGAGAGAGAGAGAGAGAGAGAGATAGATGGATTGATTGATGGAGATTTGGTTGGCATTAGGACAGGGTGGATTTGCAGCAGGACAGGATCAGAGGGTAGCTGCTCACCATGATCCATTTCCAAGCTCCCAGGTCAGAGCAGGACACTTCTTGGAGTGAATGAACACAGTCCACACCCTGCCTTCTGTCTCTCAGAGGCAGCACAGAACTTCATTAGCACATAAGTGAGACCAACCAAGTCTTCAGAAGAAACATGTCCTGGCTCATGCTCCCTGGATTCAATTCTGTCCCCTAAGTAAAGAGAAAATGTGCTATATGTGCTATCCTACATTGTATGTGTAGTCTTGTTTAGCAAATTTACTACATAGTAAATTCCGGGTCAGCCTGAGCTACAGCAAACCCTAACCTCAAAAAAAAAAAAAAAATGTAAATACTAGTAAATACCAAACCTCTGTTCTTAGAGGATATACAAAGTTAGGTGCCTTTTTCTTCTTCCTGAGAGAGAGAGAAAGAAAGTGGCAGATAGCGAGGGAGAATGGGTACACCAGGGCCTTCAGCCACTGCAAACGAACTCCAGATGCATGCACCACCTTGTGCACCTGGCTTACGTGAGAACTAGAGAATTGAACCTAGGTCTTTAGCTTTGCAGGCAAGTGCCTTAACTGCTAAACCATTTCTCCAGCCCAAGGTTATTTTTTTATGAGCCTCTGGTCACAAACTTTGCATCAATAGATCAATATAAAATTTTGTTTTATGTATATTTCTGTTAAATGACACTAATGGGCTGGAGAGATGGCTTAGTGGTTAAGGCAACTTGCCTACAAAGCCAGGGGACCCAGGTTTGATTCCCCAGGACCCATGTAAGCCAGATGCACAAGGTGGCATATGCATCTGGAGTTTCTTTACAGAGGCTGAAGAAGGCTCTGTCACACCCATTCTCTCTGTCTCTCAAATAAATAAATAAATAAATAAATAAATAAATAAATAAATAAATAAATAAATAAATAAATAAATAAATACATAGCCAAACATGGTAGCACACGCCTTTAATCCCAGCACTTGGGAGCAGAGGTAGGAGGATTGCCGTGAGTTTAAGGCCACCCTGAGACTACATAGTGAATTCCAGGTGAGCCTGAGCTACAGTGAAAACCCTACCTGGAGGGTGGGGGACATTAATGTTTCAGCAGTTCATTAACATTGAACTAAAGGCTGGCCAGTAGCACCATAACTCATGCCTGAGCTCTATTTATCTAGTTTGTCTTAGGAACACCAGGCAACACTTTACACATTGCTGTTAGAAACTGCTTTAGCAGGATCACCAATAAATAGCACAAGGGTTTTTTTGTTTTTTGAGGCAACATTTTTTCACTTCAGCCCAAGCTGGCCTCAGACTGGCAGTGATCCTTCTACCTCAGCCTTCTGAGTGCTGGGATTAAAGACATGAGCCACCCACTTTACAAATAATTTTTTTAGAAGAAAAAAATAACACTTAAGTGAAACATAAAAAATAAACTTGGTTTCGGTCTGGTAGGTTGGTACACGCCTTTAATCCCAGCACTCCAGAGGCAGGGGCACATAGTGAATTCTAGGTCAGCCTGGACCAGTGCAAGACTCTACCTTGCAAAAAGGTAAGCATGAAGGCAAAACTTAACTCTAAGCACAACTCAACCTTTTAAACTACACTGTGTCTATCTACTTGTATGATTCTCAAAGCACTGCAAATATTCATGTGTGTGTATATATACATAGACATAAATCCAAATAAGTCTAGGATGTTTGGGGTATTGAATTGGGGTAGTTAATAGAACACATTGTAGGGTAGACCTTCAGGGTTCTGGTCTAGAACATTGATTGCATAGGACATGTTCACTGTGAAAACCAAGCTTTGCATTTATTATTTGCATCCCTCCTTTGCTTCCTTCTTCGGTCCCTCTCTCCTTTCTCCATTCCATGTTTGGGGGAAGGCATGCCCCAAAGTACCAATGGTATCTTGATATTGCAAAAGAACACCAGGCACATGTGCCACATTTCTTTAACGTGGGTTCTCTGCTCTCCCTGTGAGCTAGCTATAGTTACTGTCCTCTTCCACTGTACAACTATCATCTGTTCCTTCTGTCTTCCTGTGGTTTCATTTTTTTCTTAACATTGGCTCTGTGGAGTTCTACTTCCATTCACACCCCTTTCTGTAGTCTGGAGAGAGCACACAAATTTTTTTTTCTCTGAAAAGGTGTACTACTCTCATATTTGAATGATAACTTTTCTATGTATAAATTTTCAATTTGGAGCCTTATTAGTGCATTATCTTATTTTTTAATGTTTTTATTTGTGAGGAGAGAAAGACCGGGGTGGGGCCACACCATGAGCATGCCAGAGCTGCATGACACTGCAAATGAATTCCAGATGTATGTGTTACCCTGTGCATCTGTTTTTACCTGGCTACCAGGGAGTCAAACCTGAGCCAGCAGGCCTTGTAAGCAAGTGCCATTAGCTACTGAGTCATCTTCCAGCCCCATTTATTTTATTTAAAGGCAAAGTCTCACTTTAACCCAGGCTAGGCCTCCTGAATGCAGAGGTGTTTTAGCTTATAAAATTTTGCTATTTAGGGGCTACAGAGATGGCTTAGCAATTGAGGCACTTACCTGTGAAGCCTAGGGACTCAGATTCAATTCCCCAGAACCCACAAAAGCCTGATGCATAAGGTGACACATGCTTTTCCCCAAATTCTGGGGTTATCCATTTCTCTAAGAAGCCCAGGTTCCTCCTAGTGGAGGATACTGTTCATTGAACAACAAAAATTGGTTGGGGATTGAGGATGTAGCTCAATTGATAGAGTATTTGCCCAACACGCCCAAAGCTGTGGGTTAGATCTCAGCACTACATGCATCAGGTGTGGTAATGTATACCTATAAAACCAGCATTTGGGAGATGGAGTTAAGAGGCTCATAAAGTTTAAGATCAGGAGGTACGGAGATAGTTTAGTCGGTAAAGTGCTTGCCTTCCAAGTATGAGGGAGGACCTGAGTTTGATCCCTAGAATTCATGTCAAGAACAAAGGGAGCCGGGCATGGTGGCACCTACCTTTAATCCCAGCACTCAGGAGGCAGAGGTAGGAGGATTGCCGTGAGTTCAAGGCCACCCTGAGACTCCATAATGAATTCCAGGTCAGCCTGGGCTAGAGTGAGATCCTACCAAGAAAAAAAAAAAAAAAAAGAACAAAGGGACATAGTGGCTTGCTCTTAGAGCCCTAGCACTGGGGAGGTCAAGATAGGATAGGATACCTGGGGCTCACTTGCCAGCCAGTCCAGCCTCCTTGGCAACTTTCAGGCCAGTGAAGGACAACTGTCTCAAATGATGGGTAGCACCTGAAGAGCAATGTCTGAAGTTGTCCTCTGCCTTTGCATGCACATGCCCTCTACCAGACACACACACACAGAGAAGTTCAAGATCATCCTGAAGCTGTGTAGCCCAGTCTGGCCACATGAAATCCTCTCCAAAACAGAGAGAGAGAGGACACTGGGTGTTTGCTTGGTGTGCTCTTTGCTAGCTATTGCTAAGGCCCTCTTATCTGCCAACACTCTTTGATTGCTATTATTACTTTGAACAATACAGATATAGAGATTCTATCCTTGTGAAAAGGAGAACACTGGGTTAATAAGATTTACTCAGAGGACCTCTGGCTCATCCCTATACTAAGTTGGTAATTGGCCTTTTGAGCAGTTGCAGCTGGCTAGTGGTGAGAGTGCCCAAAGAAGCTGGCACCAGAGTCCCTCTACTGCCCCCTCTTCTCCTTTGGACCTCCCATTGGCAGAATGTAAACAAGAAGGCAGCTGCCAGAGGAGTCTGAATAACTGAGTTGGCAGATGCTATTCTATAGCTTCTTATCCTTAACATCATTGACATGGCTAGAGGGATGTTTTAGAATGTTTAATAACAGATAACAGTTTATGCTCCTGCTCACTTGATGCCAGTAAGTTCACCTAGCCCTCAGTTGTTACAACTAAGAATATCTCCTTACATTATTAAATGGCCCTGAAGTGTCCAGAAGCAGGGGGGGGGGTGCAAATGGCAGTCCAACATCTTAGAACAAATTATAGAAGGGTGGTCTCTTGGATCTGAGCAATAGGGACTAACAGTAATGAATATCCTACTTCACACATGTCCTAAGGAAGGCAGGGGAAAGAATGTTTACATGCCTACGATAGCCCCACAATGTAAAGATTACTATTTTTTCCATCCCCCCCCCCCAATTACAGGCATATGTCACCATACCCACTGTTTACTTATTAATTGATGCAGAAAATGAAAGACAGTTAAGCAGTGTGTTCATACTCTATGTTGATTATTCTTAGCCCTGTTCAGAGTTTTATGTCTTCTATAGATCCCTTTATTTTTAAAATTGGTGAAGAAACAGGAGCAGACAAAGTCATGTAATGGTAAAGGAGCCATTTTGGAACTTGTTAGAAGTCAAATTGGTTATACCTACAATAGAGAAGAAATTGCTTTCTGAACAAGTGGGATGTGAAGGGGTGAGATTAGCGCTGCCAAGGACGTGGGACTCCATGGATGTCTTGAGCCCCTGCGCACCTTCCTGTCTGATAAAACGGCTTGAACGCAAAAAGAAAAATAAAATTATTAGGTGTTATTGGTAAGCTTTTTTTTTATTAGTTTATTAACTTGTGTGTATGTGTGGTGTGCATGTGTGCAATTGTGTGTGCCCTTCATGCACACACATGCAAATGCCAGTGAAAGATGGTAAACTAAGGTAAACTCAGTCACTAAACCTAGAATTTGCATTATTTTTGACAATACTTTATTTATTGATTTATTTGAAAGAGAGAGGGGAAAAGGCAGAGAGAATGGGTGCTCCAGGGCAAACGAACTCCAGACACATGCGCCCCCTTGTGCATCTGGCTTATGTGGATCCTGGGAAATTGAACCAGGGTCTTTAGGCTTTGCAGGGAAACACCTTAACTGCTATTTCCCCAGTCTTAAATAAATAAATAAATAAATATGTATATACATATTTATTTATTTGAAAAAGAGAAAGAAGAGGCAGAGAGAAAGAGAAAGTTTAGCCACTGCAAATGAAATTCAGACACATGCACCACCTTGTGCGTCTGGTTTATATGTGTCCTGAGGAATCAAACTGTGTCCTTAGGCTTTGCGGGTAAGTGTCTTAACCGCTAAGTCACCACTCCAGCCCACACAGCATATTTTCTGCTACCTGCTTGGACAGCTAATGGTACATCAGTATTTCTGCTTTTTTTCCTTTTTCCCCAAACAGTACTATAACAAACAACAGTGTAAAAATATTTGAGTAAAGCCTGGCATGGTGGCACATGCCTTTGATCTTACCAGCACTCAGGAGGCAGAGGTAGAAAAATGACCATGAGTTCGAGGCTACCCTGAGACTACATAGTGAATTCCAGGTCAACCTAGACTAGAGGAGAGAAACCCTACCTCGAAAAACCAAAAAAGAAAAAGAATTGTTTTTTTGTTTTGTTTTGGTTTTTTGTTTTTTAGTAATAAGCCGAGAAGTTCCATACAGGGATAGGTGTCCGAAGTGTGTTTTCACCTTTAGTTGTTTGAGATGACGTTCATTCTTCTTTAATAAATGTACCTGACCTGACCTGACTGACTGACCACTCTCATTCCGTAGGACTCCTACATCTGGACATTTTTAGACTGTGAATGGGAAAGCATTCTAAATAGTTCTTAGACCTGTTTTCCAAGCCCAGTCATGCAGTCTTCATATTGCCTGTAGGTCGTCTAGCACACCTAAATCACACTGTGCTTGGAAGAAGTCATTTGGTGAGCTCTTGGCTGGAAACTCAGTGACTGCTTTATTTTATTTTTTTATTATTAGATATGGACATATTTTGTATGTAAACATCACACGTTGGTACCATCCTTTCCCTCCTCCCTGCCCCTTTTCTGAAGAGGCCTTCCTCATTGGGAATCCAGTTCAACCCCATGGGGATTGTGGGTCATGCATTGTGGAGGCTGCAGTCAGTTGTGGGGGAGAAGCAATGTCTCTGTGCAAAGTGTCCCAACTTGTGGCTCTAACAATCTTTCTGTCCCCTCTTCTGCAAAATTCCCTGAGCCATTCAATGACTGCTTTCTATGGAAACTAATAAGTATAGGGTACAGGACCTAATTCTGATAACAACAAAAGGGGTAGTTCTTTGTTGTTGTTGTTGTTTTAATACAACCAGTCGTCCTGTCACCAACAATCACCTCCTTGGCATGCACTAAGCCCTGAGCTCCATTCCTGGCACTGCAAAAGCAAAACATCCTAAATGCCCCTTTATACTGAGATGAGGTTCTGTCCATTTGGTTTTATTTCTTGTTAGTGAAATATTCTAAGCATTTAGAAAGAAAGAGGCATTGCAGATTTGGGCTGATTCTACCTTGCACTCTTTTTTTTGTTAGATGAAGACTGAACCTAAGGCCTCTTGCATGCTACAAAAATGTTCTATCACTGAGCTACATCACGAAGTCTTACACACTTTTTTTTTTTTTTTAGTATTTTTATTTATAAAAGAGAATGAGAATATGGGCTCCAGGGCCTGTTACTTCTACAAAGGGACTCCAGATGCATGTGCCACTTTGTGAATCTGGCTTTATGTGGGTTTGGGGGAAATGACTTCAGGACATCAGGATTTGCGTACAAGAGCCTTTAACCTCAGAACCATTTCTCCAGTCCCCACTCTTTCAAGGTAGGATCTTGCTTTAGCCCAAGCTGACGTGGAATTCACTCTCAGGCTGGCCTCAAACTCCCAGTCATCCTCTACCTCTGCCAGTCCCTATTGTTGATTTCATTCCACCCCTCCCCCCACCTCCCAGTGGTTATCACGTTTTGCTACTGGTGGTATATGTTTCCACCCACATTTTAGTATGTTTTCTACATGTGTTTGTGACCATAAGCAATTAAAAAATATTGTTTATTTTAAAATTGACATGCATGGTTCCATATTGCAGGTCTTTATCACACCTTGTTTTTATGGAGACTTACACATATTTATTTGTGTAAATCTAGTTTCTTGGAGTGTATGGAGTGTTCCAAAATTCCAACATGTGATTATGTCATGTGTCATCATTTTTAATTCTCATTTCTAAACAGACACTTATCATGCCAGATTTCTTTATATGTTTGAGAATGCTAAAGTTAATATATATATAATATATATATATATTTGGGACTCCTACTGGCTATTTATTACTCGCTATGGTGATTTGAAGGGGTGAGCTTATGTGTTTCCTACTTAGAAAGGTTTAGATACAGGAGGTGGCAAGGGTTTGAAGCACTAGTAAAGGGACAGTGGCTCAGTGGTTAAAGGTGCTTGCCTGCAAAGCCTGCTGGCCCAGGTTTGATTCCCCACTACCCACATAAAGCCGGACGCCAAACTTGTCACATGCATCTAGAGTATGTTTTCAGCAACATGAGGTCCTGGTGCATCCATTCTTTCATTGTTTCTCTGTCTTTCCCTTTCTCTCCTTTTCCCACTCCCCTCACTATTCTTGAATAAATCAATAAAATATTTTTTTTAATTAAAAACAAAAAGAAAAAAAAATGCCAGGTGCCTTTGTTCCCACCACTAGGGAAGCTGAGATTGGAGAATTGCTGTGAGTTCAAGGCCATCCTGGGAGCTATGGAGTAAGTTCTAGGTCAGCCTGAACTAGAGTGAGACCCTGCTTGAAAACTCCAAAAGAAAAAAAGAAAAAATACTACTGTAGAGTACAAGCTAACAAAATAGTTTGATCAGTTACTACATTCTGAAAAGATAGTATATAAGGAATTCTTACCTAGCCTTATAATGTAATCCCAGCTACTTGGGAGTCTGAGGCAGGAAGATTGCAAGTTCAAGGCCCACCTGGGCAACTTAGCAAGACTACCTCCAAATAAAAGAAGGTAAAAAGAGGGCTGAGAGATGCCTTAGTGGTTAAAGTGCTTGCCTGCAAGGCCAAAGGACCTCAGTACAATTCTCCAGGACCCACGTAAGCCAGATGCAAAAGGGGTTGCATGCACCTGGAGTTTGTTTGCAGTGCCTGGAAGCCCTGGCACACCCATTATTTCTCTCTCCCCCTCTTTCTCTTTCTCTGACTCATTCTCTCAAATAAAATAAAAATTAAAAAGATACTTTTTTTAAAAAAGAAAGTAAAAAGAAAGAATGGGATGTATGTATATCAATGGTAGTACTGACCTATCATTTGTGAGACCCTGGGTTCAATCCCCGGTACTGCCATAGAAATAATTCTGTAGCCCAGAGTTTCATTGTAGACAAATTACATAATTGGTAAAGTTAAGGTATCAAAATGCAAAATGTTGAAAAGAAAGCAATAAACATAACATTAAAAAATACATATATATATATATATGCCATAGCAAATAAAGTTATAGAAAATGTGTACTTTTCATTTAAAAAGATACCTGTCCCCCCCTTTTGTTTGCCAAAAGATGTGATTCAGTAGGTAATTTTTCATCACTAGTTTGCCACCTACTCCCACATGCCTTTGGATCAAATTACTTATAAGGGGAGGAGAGGGAGATAGTGGGCATGCCAGGACCTCTAGCAAATGAAACTCCATATGCAAGCACCACCTTGTGCATCTGGTTTACATGGGTTCTGAGGAATTGAACCTGAATCCTTAGGCTTCTCAGGCAGGTGCCTTAGCTGCTAAAGCCATCTGTCTTTCCAGCCCAAGGTTGATTTTATTTTATTATTATTTTTTTTTTCCCAAGATACTTACTCTAGCCCAGGCTGACCTGGAATTCACTATGTAGTCTCTGGGTAGCCTTGAACTCATGACGATCCTCCTACCTCTGCCTCCCTAGTGCTGGGATCTAAAGGCATGCACTATCATGCCTGGCCTAAGGTTGAAATTTAATGGACTTTTTATAATACTTTTCCAATCTGCAAAATATTCCAGTGAGCAGTACATATTTTCACAAATATTATTATCTTTTTTCCTCAAGGTAGGGTCTCATTTTTACTTTAGGCTGACTTGGAATTCCATAACTCCAGGGTAACCTCAAACGTACAACAGTTGGAATGGAAGGTGCTTTTGTCTTTTAGGTGACTAAAGCCTGAAATCTTCAAAACAGAGTTTCTATGTATGTGCATAGTTGATGCTCAGCTAAATGGATTGTGTATGCATATGAAAATCCTAGGTGTTTGGATTGGGCTGCTTGTTGCAGTGCTTGGGATGAAACTCCAGGTGCATGCTAGGCAAGTGCTCTGTCTACCACTGAGCTCATCTCTCAGCCCCCAAAACACTATTTTTTATACTTTGGGTTTGTTTGTGTTTATTTTGTTGTTGTTGTTGTTGTTGTTGTTGTTGCTTTTGAGGTAGGGTCTCCCTTTCCCCCAGGCTGACTTGGAACTTACTTTGTAGTCTAATGGTGACCTTGAACCAAAAAAAAAAAAAAAAAAAGTCTGTTAAGAGCACACATTCATGGCTTTTTCTCTTCTCACCTTTTGTGTGTGTGTGTGTGTGTGTGTGTGTGTGTGTGTGTGTGTGTGTGTGTGTTTTGTTTTTTGAGGTAGGGTCTCACTCTGGCTCAGGCTGACCTGAAATTCACTATGTAGTCTCAGGGTGGTCTCGAACTCATGGTGATCCTCCTACCTCTGCCTCCCGAGTGCTGGGATTAAAGGCATGTGCCACCACGCCCGGCTTCTTCTCATTTTGATCTTTTACTTGGTTATTACTTGAGGAAAATGTCCTTTTTTTTTCTTTTTTCTTTTTCTTTTTTGGTTTTTCAAGGTAGGGCTTCACTCTAGCTTGGGCTGATGTGGAATTCACTACATAGTCTCAGGATGGCCTAGAATTTACCGTGATCCAACTGCCTCCTGAGTGCTGGGATTAAAGGCGTGCACCACCATGCCGGAGATAATGTCCTCTTTTCATTCAGTTTTCTCACTTAACAGGTATTCACTGAATCCCTTTATACATCTCTTCCCCTGCCCCCTCTTTTTTTGTTTGTTTTTAGACAAAGTCTTACTATGGATCCCAGGCTGACCTGGAATCTATGATCCTCCTACCTTAGCATTCTGAGTGCTGGAATTACAGGTATGCACCACCACCCCTAGTTTCTTCCTTTGAACTGAAAAACTGCTTTGATCATCACTTAGTATAGCAGTTGACTAATACAGAAACTTGTCTATTTTCACGTAAGAGATTCTAAAAGGATGTTCTAAGCTCACTCACTCATGAGCAAGGCCATTCATTGTCTTCTAAAAAAAATCTTCATTATGCAGGCCACACCTGCCTTTCTGTGGACAACCAAGAGTGTGAATGAATTCTTTTTATTATTATTTTTTTTTATTTTGTTTTTCGAGGTAGGGTCTCACTCTGGCCCAGGCTGACCTGGAATTAATTATGTAGTTTCAGGGTGGCCTCAATCTCAAGGTGATCCTCCTACCTCTGCCTCTCAAGTGCTGGGATTAAAGGCATGTGCCTGGCTGTAGATGAATTTTTTATCTTTAAGACCTTGCAAATGGGCTGGAGAGATGACCCAATAGTTAAAGATGCTTGCTTGCAAAGGCTGACAGCCCAGGTTTAGTTCCCTAGTACCCATGTAAAGTCAGATGCATAAAACCAAGCAAATCAGGGCTGGAGAGATGGTTTAGCAGTTAAAGCACTTGCCTGAGAAGCCTACAAATCCAGGTTCAATTCCCCAGATTACACATAAACCAGATGCAGTTGGTGGCACATGCTTCTAAGGTTCTTTAGCAGTGGCTGGAGGCCCTTGCACACCTATATTCATATTCTCTCTCTCTCTCTCCCTCTCTCCTCCTCCTCCTCCCTCTCTCCAATAAATAAAACCTTAAGAAAAAAAGTTTAAAACAAAAGCAAATCATTCAGCTCTAAAATGGACGTCAACAGTGAAAACTCACAGAATTAGTTAAACTTCCGTCTTTGACATAATTCATAAGGAGTTCCTCAAATGCAGTGTCATCCCTTTTTATCCACTTTTGTTAGGGACATTGGAACTGGCTTTCAATTATCTTCACTCAGAGAAGTCATCGTATTTTCTACTTACTTTGTGACTTTGTAAAAATTGATAAAAGCAGTTTATATAATCATCTAGGAGCAGATTGTAAATAGTGAAGCAAGTTGCTGATGATAATACTAGAATATAAGCTCTATATTATAGCAAACTTTGTTCTTTGTTGTGTCACTAGGGAGAAAAAATTGTGCTAGGATCAAGTCCAAGGTTTTGTGTATGCTATGCACACTTACTGAGCTACACGACCTCAGGTGCCCCTAACAAACACTTTGGATTTATTTATTTATTTATTTATTTATTTATTTATTTATTTATTATTTATTTATTATTTATTTATTTATTGGAATAGAGGTAGAAAGAGAGAATGGGCATTCCAGGGCCTCCAGCCACTGCAAATGAACTCCAGATGCATGTACCACCTTGTACATCTGGCTTCCAAGGTCCTTTGGCTTTGCAGGCAAATGCCTTAACTGCTAAGCCTTCTCTCCAGCCCAATACTTTCGTTTTTGTTTTTCGAGATAGGGTTTCACTCTAGCCCAGGCTGACCTGGAATTCACTGTGTAGTCTCAGGCTGGCCTCAAACTCAGGGCAATCCTCCTACCTCTGCCTCCTGAGTGCTGGGATTAAAGATGTGTGCTACCATGCCTGGCTCAACAAATATTTTTGTTCGCTCTTTTATCTTGGCACACACAGATACTCAGTAAGGAAAGGCTGGATGAATACTCCTCATTCATTGTCACATGTCACAAAACTTGCAGAATTCTATCTTGGCAGGGGTGGGAGGTGAGGATAGAGCCAGGTCTCTTGGCATATGCCAGTAGTCCTAAGCACTCAGGAGACTGAGGCAGGAAGATTGTGAATCCAAGGTCAGCCTGAGTTACATGATCCTGTCTCAAAAAAGAGAGGGGGAACAGCATGCTTTAATCCCAGCACTTGGGAAGCAGAGGTAGGAGGGTCACCACAAGTTCAAGACCAATCAGAGACTACATAGTGAATTCCAGGTCATCCTGGGCAAAAGTGTGAGACTCTACCTCAAAAAAAAAAAAAAAAAAAAAAAATCCAGGCATGGTGGCACATGCCTTTAATCCCAGCATTTGGGAGGCACAGGTAGGAGGATCACCGTGAGTTAAGGCTATCCTAAGACTATATAGTTAATTCCATCCAGGTCTGTCTGGACTAGAGTGAAACACTACCTCAGAAAACCAAAAAGAAAGAACTGCCATATGATCCAGCTATACCATTCCTGGGTACATGCCTGAACAATATAAGTCAGCATACAACAGAAGTGCCTGCACATTCATGTTTTATTGCAGTAATAGTCACAATGGCCATAATATGGTACCAAGCTAGATGCCTATAAGCAGACAAATGGATATGGAAATGCAGAGTTTAATTCAGTCATGAAGAAGTGGGAAGGGCTGGGGAGATGGATTAATGGTTAAGGTGCTTGTGGGCAAAGCCAAAGGACCCAGATTCGATTCCCTAGTACCCACATGAAGCCAGATGCCCAAGGTGGCACATGGAGTTCTGGAGTTTGTTTGCAGTGGCTAGAAGCACTAGAAGTGCCCATTCTGTCTATCTGCCTCTGTCTTAACTAAAAGAATAAAATATTAAAAAGAGAAGAGGTGGGAAATGGATGGAACTGGGGATCATTGTGTTAAGTGAAATAAGCCAAACCTGACTTTAAAAGATTTATATAAAAATGGATAAGTGTGTGTGTATACATGCATTTATGTATAAATAAAAGAGGGGGGATAGGTGGGAGAAAGAGGGGATCTCAGAGAGAAGGTGGTGTGAGAATGAGGGTGTTGTCAGAAACTTTTCCCCTGCAGAGACGTGAACACGTGTATTCACCCCAGATCACACTGAGATGACAGATACAAACCAATGAGTTTATTGGGGCCACTTACAGGAGCATGGGTGACTTGAGTGGCTATGTCACCACCAAGTCCCACCACATCATGGATGGTGACCTAATGGAAGCTGTGTCATGAAATCCCATTTTTTTGTTTTGTTTTGTTTTGTCTTTCAAGGTAGGGTCTCACTCTAGCTCAGGCTGACCTGGAATTACCTATGTAGTCTCAGGGTGGCTTCAAACTCTGACAATCCTCCTACCTCTGCCTCCCGAGTACTGGGATGAAAGGCCTGTGCCACCACACCCAGCACTGGAATCCACTTCTAACTAACCCTAACCTTACTCTTCTTGTTTTGGTTTTGGTTTTTCAAGGTAGGGTCTGCTCTAGCTCAGGCTGACCTTGAACTCACAGTGATCCTTCTACCTCTGCCTCTCAAGTACGAGGATTAAAGTTGTGCACCACCATACCTGGCTCTGTTTTCTCTTTACTCTTTCTTGAAAATATATCATAGTTTGTTTGTTTTTAATCAGTGTAGTTATGTGTATCAATTAATTATTTTTTGAAGGTGGAGTCTCACTAGCCCAGGCTGATGTCAAGTTCACTATGTAGTATCAGGGTGGCCTCAAATTCATGGCAGTCCTCCTATCTCTGCCTCCTGAGTGCTGGGATTAAAGCCATGAGCCACCACCCTTGACTTTTAAGTAATTTTTTTATTCTTTTACTAATTCTTTTTTTTTTTATTTTGTTTATTTATTTGAGAGCAATAGACAGAAAGAGAGAGAAAGAATGGGCACTCCAGGGCCTCCAGCCACTGCAAACGAACTCCAGATGCATGAGCCACCTTGTGCATCTGGCTTATGTGGGTCCTGGGGAATCAAACCTAGAACCCAGGTCCTTAGGCTTCACAGGCAAGTGCTTAACCATTAAGCCATCTCTCCAGCCCTTTGTTACTAATTCTAAAAGTAAGTTCAGTGCTTTTTATTTTTTTCAAGGCTTGATTGTTTTTATTTCCTCTGTAATTCTTTTAAATAGAAAGGGGAAAGCTTTTGGCTTCTAGTTAGGCTCCCTAGCATGCAAAACACAATTTCACTTCTGGAAATACCCTTTGACTATCTTCCTTAAGTAAAATTATCATGGCTACTTCTGCTTTTCACTTTACTATAGTTCAGTTCCTTTATGTTCATCTAAGGTCCTCTTCAAAGGATTGCACTGTTTTTTTAATATTTTATTTTTATTTATTTATTTGAGAGAAAAAGAGAATAGCAGAGAGGGAGACAAACAGAGAATGGATGCTCCAGGTCCTCCAGCTGCAGCAGATGAACTCCAGACGCATGCGCCACCTTGTGCAACTGGCTTTCGTGGGTCCTGGGGAATCTAAGATGGGGTCTCTCTCTGAAGTTGCAGCCTGTTTTCAGTCAGCCCCGGTGATTCTTCCATTTCGGCTCACCACAGGCAGGTGTTACAGACATGTATGCCTTTTTAAAAACATGGGTTCTGAGGAGTGAGCTCAGGCAGTTCCAGGCCTTGCAGGCAAGCACCTTAACACTAAGCCACCTCTCCAACCTGGATTGCACTCTTTTTTTAATTGCCTAAATGCAAGGGCCTTCTTGAGGGGATAGCCTTTATCGTTGGAATGTTGTTTTACTAGTCATTTATTAAGTTTCTTGTGCTGTGTGATGGACATGCTTTTCAGAAAAGTTAACACTTGGAACGATGAAGAGATAATACTGATTATTAACTTGGAGTTTTCCTCACATAAAAAGCTTTAAAAGAAAAAAAAAAAGTTTAAAAGACAGGTGGTTTCACCGGTTATCCCAAGCAGAGACAAGTGGATCACTTACAAGTTCAGGGTCAGCCAGATACCATCTGGTGTTTTGGGAGAAGGTCTGAGAAGGAGGGCCAGAGAGCAGATACATTATGAATCAAAGCACTTGATGAATCTACCCCTAATTTGGAGCTGAGCTTTAGCTTTGGAAGCAGGGGGAAAGGAGGAAAGAGGGAGTTGGAAAGCTGCCAGCAAGTGTGCTATTGTGGACTGGCTAGGGAGACCTGCAGATACTAGCAGTTGTCTTGGAGGAGGGGGGCAGGGAAGCAGAGCCTGGGTGAAGTGGGGCAGTGTGCTCAAAGCAGATGTGCCACACCGTAAGGCAGGTGACAGATGTACCACAGGACCCGCAGCATGGTGAGTGAAAGAGGGGCTGCAGGGCAGAGAAGGGGGTGGACAAGAAGAGGTTGAGGGAAGCTTGAGGGGAAGAGGAAGGATATCAGGGCCAGCTATGGGCACACATACCATGAATGGGGTTGAGAGAATAGAGTTGGGGATGAAAGAAAGGAAAAAGGGACTGGCAGGTACCTACCTGGGCAGGGGAAGAGACAGAAATACATGCACCTGGGGCCAGAAAGGAAAGCAAAGAGAATGCAGCTAGTAGCAAAGGAATTTTTTTGGTGGCGGGGGATGGGGGGGAGGTGATGGGGCTTGTCAGTAGGTGGTTGCTAGTGGCAGTGGAGATGAAGAAGCCAAGTGGTCAGGGTCGCTATGGGGAGTGCACTGTGAGGCCCTTATTGGGGAAGAGGATGAAAGCTACCTAACCAGACTGCCCCAAACAGAAAAGGAAGGACTGGGGAGATGGCTCATCAGCTTAGAAGCACCTGCTGCTTAAGCATGAGGGCCTGGAACTGCCTGAGCTCACTCCTCAGAACCCATGTTTTTAAAAAGGCATACATGTCTGTAACACCTGCCTGTGGTGAGCCGAAATGGAAGAATCACCGGGGCTGACTGAAAACAGGCTGCAACTTCAGAGAGAGACCCCATCTTAGGAAAGAACTTGGGGGACCCAGATAAGCAATAGAGCTCTGGCTTCACACATGTGCACACAACACATTATATATACTCTGCACACAGAGAAATGCAAAGAAAGCTATAAACAGTACTATTTTTTGACTTTTTGTTTTTTTGGTGGGGGTTGATGTAGGGTCTCACTTTACCTCAGGCTGACCTGGAATTCACTATGTATTCTCAGTCTAGCCTTGAACTCACAGCATTCCTTCTACCTCAGTCTCCCGAGTCCTGGGATAACAGTTATGAGCCACTACACCCAGCTGTTTAACTTTTTTAATGAAAATGGTTTGTTGCATATTATTTCAGTGGCTTTAAAAAATCTTTTTCCACTAGAGGGCATTCTTTCCCTTGTGACTTTTTGTCCATAACATTTATCCATTTGTTTTCCACACTTGCTAAATAAATATAGAGCTATGAACATGATCAGTTACAACTTTCAGGTGAGAGTTGTAAGATTGACTCTTTCCTATGGGTTTTACAGGTGTCGGTATGCAAATTGGAGTTAAATTCTTATTTCCTCACATTTTTTAAAAATTTTTTTTGTTGTTGTTCATTTTTTATTTATTTATTTGAGAGCGACAGACACAGAGAGAAAGACAGATAGAGGGGGAGAGATAGAATGGGCGCGCCAGGGCTTCCAGCCACTGCAAACGAACTCCAGACGCGTGCGCCCCCTTGTGCATCTGGCTAACGTGGGACCTGGGGAACCGAGCCTCGAACCGGGGTCCTTAGGCTTCACAGGCAAGCGCTTAACCGCTGAGCCATCTCTCCAGCCCATTTCCTCACATTTTTAGCTTACTGGGTGAACTTGATCAGATAAGAATCATACATATCCTGTCATCACCTTATAATGTGGCTGAAGTTAATTGTCATTTTTACAAACCAGTGATTGACTTTTAGGACCCAGTATGACTAAAGTTAGATTATTCAATGACAAATTGCATATTTGATTATTTGGTTAGCTCAGTTTTTTATAATACCTATACACAGAAAAGTTATACATATATAATTAATTAAATGAATAACTGAACTATTTTCCCATACTATGTATCGAACTTCCCTCACACACGTTAAGCCCATGTTCTACCACTGAACCCTAGTCCTAAACATTTTAATGATATTTAGGACTCATTTATCCCAGACTGGCTAGGAAATTGCTTGATAGCACATGATATCAAACATCTGATCCTCTTGCTGTTATCTCCCAAGTGCTGGGATTTTGCAGGTGTGCAGTACCATACCCAGTTTATGCCATGCTTGGGGATATATCGAACAGCCGTTATACATGTTAGGCAAGCAATGTACCAACCCAGCCCATAATTTTTTTGGTTTTTCAAGATAGGGTCTCGATATAGCCCAGGCTGGCCTTGAATTCACTATGTAGTCTCAGGGTAGCCTCAAACCCATGGTGATCCTCCTACCTCTGCTTCCCAAATGCTGAGATTAAAGGCGTGCACCACACCCAGGAAATACAGTGCCTGTAGTTCACACTAAAGGAGAAAGTTTTGTTACTGTGTCATAAAATGTTGTAAATTCTGACATAACATGTAAAAGATACTCTAGATTTTTCATTTTGTTTTTAATTATTTGGGGCTGAAGAGATGGCTTAGCAATTAAGGCATTTTTGCCTGCAAAGCCAAAGAACCCAGGTTCAGTTCTCCAGGACCCACATAAGCCAGATGCACAAGGTGGTGCAAACATCTGGAGTTTGTTTGCAATGGCTGGAGGCCCTGGTGTGCCCATTCTGTCTCTTATTTGTCTCTTTATCTCCCGCCCCCCCATAAATAAATTGGAAAAAAATTATTTATTTGTGAGCAGAGAGAGGTAACGGGGATAGGCGAGGGAGAAAATGGGCACACCAGAGCCTATTGTCTATTGCTACTGTGAACTCACTCCAGATGCAAGTGCCACTTTGTGCACCTGGCTTTATGTAGATACTAGATATTTGAACTTGAGTGGTCAGGCTTTGCCTTAATCACTGAGCCATAGCTCTAGCCCAGGAGTTCAGTGTTGAGTGGGGAATATATAAGACCACATACTAGATAGTATTTGACTCTTACTTTGTCAGACTTACTCATTAAATAGATACATTATTCAATATTCTCAGTGTTATGCTTAAAGTATTCACATGCTTGAAAGCTATTGGCAAATTATGTTGGCTTTTGTTTTTTAATTTTTATTTATTTGTGAGTGGAGAGAGAGAAGGGAGACAGAGAATGGGCACGCCAGGGCCTGTAGCCACTGCAAATGAACTCCAGACACATGTGCCCCTGGTGCATCTGGCTTACATGGGTCCTAGGAATCGAACCTGGGCCCTTTAGCTTTGCAGCCAAATACCTTAACCACAAAGCATCTCTCCAGCCCTTTTGTTTGTTTGTTTGTTTCTGGTTTTGGTTTTTGTTTCAAATTAAATCAGCGTCTTGCTCTGTGACCCAGGTTGAGCTCAGACTTTCCTTCTGCTTCAGCCTCTTTACTGCTGGGATTACAAGAGTGTGTCATATATCTGAAAATCTTTCTTTCTTTTTGCATAAATATTATCCTTTTAAATGAAGCTTTCATTGTGTACACTAATGGTCTAAATTTTTTGTTCATAGCCCTTACACCTTCTAATATGCTCTAAACTTTTTTTTTTTTTCTTTGGTTTTTCGAGGTAGGGTCTCACTCTGGCTCAAGCTGACCTGGAATTCACTATGTAGTCTCAGGGTGGCCTCGAACTCACGGTGATCCTCCTACCTCTGCCTCCCGAGTGCTGGGATTAAAGGCGTGCGCCACCACGCCCAGCTCTAAACTTTTTTTGTATCCTGATCTTCGTTCACTAAAATGTTAGCTCCACCAAGTACAACACTCAAGAGGCTAAGGCAGAAGGAGCATGAGTTCAAGGCTACCCTGGGCTACCTATTACGCTACTGTCTCAAGACCAAAACAATGGAGAATTAGCATTTAAACACTTGGATCCATTTCTAACATGAACTCTGACTGTGCTGTTGCTCTTTGTTCTCAGTGTGTATATTGGATTTTATTCCTCTTAGATGTTTGGTGGGAATCATAACTTAAGACCACATTAAACTAAATTGTTGGCCCAGGTTTTTGAAATCTTTTAGTAAAAATTGGACTATGAGCCTGTAGGAGGACCTTTCTGGAATTTGTGTTTTTTCCCACCCTGCTCTCCAGCCAAGGTTGGGGCACTGCCCTAGGAGTTTTGTAATTTCCTGGAAGGTGTTCCAGCTCATCCCTACATTGTAGGTAGGTATCCTGGGTCTCAGGATGACAAGACAGTCATGTTAGATTTCCCACCCATTGACAGTCTTTGGTCTGCTTCCTGTGCTTTGTCCCACAGTGCTGTGGAAATCTTGATTTCAGATTTGTACCTGCTTTGACAAATACCTTTGCACTAAAGGCCACAACACTTTCAGTGCTTTCGGGTACCAGTTCCTCTTCCCTCTTCCCAGCCTATCAAGGTGTTTTTTACAAGGGCTTTTACATTTCTTGAAACGTTTGAATTTTGATGGTTTGGTTTTTTTGTTGTTGTTGTTTTTTTTTTCTTTGTTTAGGTTTTTTGGTGGTAGTCCCACTGTGCTGTATAATGTGCTATGTGAACCAGACTGGCCTGGAACTTGCTACAGTCTTCCTGCCACTGCCTCCTTAGTGTTGCTGTCATGCCCAGCATGAAGTTATTTTCATTTCACCAGACTGAGAATGAATCCACCATACTGTTTGGAAATTCCCATAGCATTTCACTGTGCTATTGCCTTTTAGAAAGACTATATAACATTAAAAATGAATCCATAAGCTGGTCGTGGTGCCTCACGCCTTTAATCCCAGCACTTGGGAAACAGAGGAAGGAAGATCATTGTGAGGTCAGGGCCAGCCTGAGACTGCGCAGTGAATTCTAGGCCAGTGTAGGCTAGAACAAGACCCTACTGCGAAAAATAAACAAAGATGAACCCTTAAACATTTATAAAGAAATGGAGAGTGGACTTTTAGAGCTGCTAATTAAAGATATTTCTTTTTTTGTAGGTGTCAGCTGTGATGCATGTTTAAAAGGCAACTTTCGAGGTCGCAGATACAAGTGTTTAATTTGCTACGATTACGATCTTTGTGCATCTTGTTATGAAAGTGGGGCAACTACAACAAGGCATACAACTGACCACCCAATGCAGTGCATATTAACAAGGGTAGATTTTGGTAAGTATGTAATGAAACCTTTAATGAGCTATCACTTAGAATTTTGTATATGTGTGAAAATGTAAAGGCATAACATTCTAAAATTATCCTCAGTAGTTAAAGCCCAAATTCATTAAAATAAAAAGCTAGCCCATGTTCATTAAAAATAAAATGATCTTTACTAAATATTTCTTCATTATAGTTTATAAAACCTTTCTGAAAAGTCAACAGTTGGTAATGGATGAAATAGCAGGAAAAAAGTGGTGAAATCAGGCTAACAGTTCTTACTAACAGTACACACAAGTGCTAGATAAAGTACATCTCAATTTTTTTGTTTGTTTTTCAAGATAGGGTCTCCGTTCTAGCCCAGGCTGGCCTGGAATTCACTTGGTAGTCTGAGAGTGGCCTTGAACTCATAGCCATCCTCCTACCTCTGCCTCTCAAGTGCTGGGTTTAAAGGTGTGCACCACCACGCCCGGTAACATCTCAGTTTTTAATAGAGTCCATTGTCAGACTGTAAGAAGAGCTGTGTTTTGTGCTATAATTCTTTTAAGTAGCCAACACACTTGTTACTATCTTCCTCATTGTCTTCCTTTCTGATGGATGTGAAGTACTTTTTTATTTATATATCTTCCCCCATGGTTACTGATCTGAGCATTTTATATTTATTAGCCAATTGTATACTTTCATTGAAGAAATGTCTCTTCAAAACTTTCTCTCAAATTTTATATATACAATAACACTTGTGTGAAGGTGATAGACAACCTTGAGGTGTGTCTGCATTCCCTTCTTTGACACAGGGTCTCTTGCTGTTGGAAACTGCCAGACTGCAAAAGAATGTCAGAATAGCTGCCCCTGGGCTGTTTATCTTGGCTCCACCTCCCATTGTGGGGATACATGCCCCACAGGGCATCTGAGTTTATGTACATGCTGGGAAATTGAACCCAGGCCCATAGGCTTTGTAAGCAAATACCTATAATGATTGAGCCATGTCTCTACTCATGCTTTTAAGTTAAATATGGTGCCATTATTATTGAATTGGAATAGTTGTCTTTTTTTTAATTTAATTTTATTTATTTATTTTGGGGGGGAGATAATTGGCACCAGGGCCTCCAGCCGCTGCAAGCAAACTCCAGGCTTACAGACGCCATGTGACACCTTGTGTACCAGTCTTATGTGGGCCCTAGGGAATTAAACCAAGGTCCTTTGGCTTTGCAGGCAAGCACCTTAACCGCTAAACCATCTCTAGACCTTTTTCAGGTAGGGTTTCACTCTAGCCCAGGCTGACCTGGAATTCACTATGTAATCTCAGGGTGGCCTTGAACTCATAGCAACCCGTCTACCTCAGCCTCCTGAGTGCTGGGATTAAAGGAGTGCCTTACTATGCCCAGCTATAGTTAGTTCTTTTTTTGTAATAGTTCTTATATAGTTTATGTGCATGGTCCTTATCAGATTAATTTGTAAAAATGTACTCTCATTCTGTTGTCTTTTCACTTTCTTTTTTTATTATTCATTTGAGAAAGGAGGGATGGGGGGGTGAGAGAGGAAGAGGCAGATAGAGAGCCAATGGGCACACTAGGGCCTCCAGCTACTGCAAATAAACTCCAGACATATGTGCCACTTTGTATATCTGGCTTACATAGGTACTGGGGAATTGAACCTGGGATCCTAGGCTTCTCAGGTGCACCTGAAATGCTAAACCATTTCTCCGGTCACCTGTCTTTTCGTTTTCTAATGCTGTACTCTGGAGCACAACGTTTTGATTTTAATAATAATCAGCTTATTATTTTTACCTGATGTTTTTTCAAGATAGAGTTTCACTGTAGCCCAGGCTGACCTGGAATTCACTATGTAGTCTCAAGGTGGCCTCGAACTTACGGTGATGCTCGTACCTTACCTCCTCAGTGCTGGGATTAGTGTGTACCACCATGCCAGGCCTACCTGGTGTATTTTTCATGTTGTATCCGCAGCTTAATCTAAGATCACTAAGATTTATGTCTGCTAAGAGTTTTGTAGTTTCACCTCCACATTTAAAAGATTTTTCAGGGCTGGAGAGATGGCTTAGCGGTGAAGCGCTTGCCTGTGAAGCCTAAGTACCCCAGTTCGAGGCTCGGTTCCCCAGGTCCCACGTTAGCCAGATGCACAAGGGGGCGCACGCGTCTGGAGTTCGTTTGCAGTGGCTGGAAGCCCTGGCGCGCCCATTCTCTCTCTCTCCCTCTATCTGTCTTTCTCTCAGTGTCTGTCGCTCTCAAGTAAATAAATGAAAAAAAAATTTAAAAAAAAAAAAGATTTTTCATTCATTCTCTTAGCATTGATATTTTTATATGGAGTTGAGTGAGAGAGGGTCTACTTCATTTTGCCAAGGGTATATATTTGAACTCCCAGTCTATTTCTGTTTATGTCAGTCCTTTATTATTTGTGTTTCTATAGCTTAGTAGAAAGTTTCAAAATTGTATGATTCTTCCAACTTCTCTGAATTTTTATTTATTTGCAAACAGAGAGAGAGAGAGAGGAGCAGGGGGAGAATGGGTACACCAGGGCCTCCAGCTGCTACAAACAAACTCCAACTCCAGGTGCATATGCCACTGTGCATCTGGCTTTACATGGGTACTGAGGAATTGAACCCAGGTCGTTAGACTTTGCAGGCAAGTGCCCTAACCACTGAACCATCTCTCCAGCTCCTCAGGATTGTTTTAAGCATTCTGGGGCCCTTGAGTTTGTGAATTTGAGTCAGTTTGTTCACTTCTGCAAAGACACCAGCTTGGATTTTATGGTAGTGATTATGTTGAGTTAGTAGATGTATCCAGAGAATACTTCCATCTAGTAATAAATCCAGCAAACCTCGAACATAGAATATCAGTTTATTTAGATCTTTAATTTCCTTTAGCAAAATTTTATAGTTATCAGAGTATATGTTATAAATGTCCTTCTGAGTGTTTTTCCATTGTAAGTGAATGTTTATTTGAAGATTATTTTAACTGTATAGAATTATTTTTTGTATATGAATCTTCTTTATGTTTTTTTTTTCTTTATATTTACTTATGGGAGAGAGGGAGAGAAGAGATGTGCCAGGGCCTCTAGCCATTGCAAACGAACTCCAAATGCATTCACTCCCATGTGCATTCATCTGACTTACGTGGGTACTATGGAATCAAACCTGGGTTTTTAGGCTTCGCAGGCAAGTGCCTTAACAGCCAAGCCATCTATCCAGCCCTGAATCATCATCTTCTTTGGGGGGGGGGGTGCGCTTTCAAGGCAGGGCCTTACTCTAGCTCAGGCTGACCTGGAATTCACCATGTAGTCTCAGGGTGGCCTCAACTCACAGTGATCCTCCTACCTCTGCCTCCCAAGTGCTGGGACTAAAGACATGCGCCACCACACCCGGCTGGAACCTTTATTGTTCATGTTTGGGGTAGGTTCTCACTGTAACCCAGACTGACCTAGAACTCACTCTGTAGCCCATGCTGGCCTCAAACTCTGTGATATTCCCGGCCTTGTATGTAAATCTTGTAGCCTGTAGTATTGCTGAATTTATTAATTGTAATAGTTTTCTGGTGTATTCCTTAGGATCTTCCATTACAAAGTAATGTTGTCTGCAAGTTTATAGATATTTTACTTTTCAGATGGCTGCATATCTAGTGGGTAATTTTTTAAAATATTATTCGTTCACTTATTTATTTGTTTTTTTCTTTATTATTTGAGAGAGAAAGAAAGACACTGGTGTGCCAGGTCCTCTTGCCAAGCTCCAAATACATGTTTCACTTTGTATGTGCATCCAACAGGCTCTGCCTTTTTAACCATTGTGCCATCTTGCCAACCCCTAGTGGTAGGTTTTTGAGATAGGGTTTCACTGTAGCCCAGGCTGACCTGGAATTTACTCTGCAGTCTCAGGGTAGCCTTGAACTCATGGTGATCCTCCTACCTCTGCCTCCTGAGTGCTGGGATTAAAGGTGTGCCCCACCATGCCCAGCAGGTAGTTTTATATAATGTAGTTAAGATTATTCTGAACAAAGCTCAGAGGTTAAAGGCATTTGCTTACAAAGCCTGCTGGACAGGGTTTAATTCCCCAGGGCCCGTGTAAAGCCAGATGCAAAAAGTGGTATAAGCATCTGATGTTCATTTGCAGTGGAAAGAGATCCTGGCACACCTATACACACATGTGTGCACACATGTGCAAAGAAATAAAATTTTGTTCTTTTATTAATTTATTTTTTATTGACAACTTACATGATTGTAAACAATATCCCAAGGTAATTCCCACCCTCCCCTCCCCCCACTTTCCCCTTTGAAACGCCACTCTCCATTATATCCCCTCCCCCTCTCAATCCATCTCTCTTTTATTTTGATGTCATCATCTTTTCCTCCCATTATGATGGTTTTGTGTGTAGGTAGTGTCAGGCACTGTGAGGTAATGGATATCCAGGCCATAAATAAAAACTTTTAAAAATTAGTCTGAGCCAATGTATTATGCAGTGAAGGTCTTAATTTCTGTATTTTCTCTTTCTGCTCATGTCTTTCTAGGTTACTTGTTCTGTGTATGTTTGGTTTTGTTTGCTATGCAGCCCATTTGGCTTTCCATCCATCACTGTGACAAAAAACCTAAGGTTATCAATTTGAAAGAAAGATGGGTATTTTGTCTTGTGATTTTTTTTTGGTTACTTGACTGTGTTGCTCTAGGTCTACAGTGGTATAGTACACTATGGTGGACGCATGGGTCAGAGGAGGCCTGTTCATCTCACAGCAGGCAGTTGGCAAGCAAAAAGAGACAGTGGGACTAAGGTCCCAATATCTTCAAAGGCATATCCAGAGACCGAATCTCCCCCACCCCCAAGGCAAGTTCTCTAGCCCAGGCTGACCTCAAACTCTCAGCAATCCTATCTCAGCTTTCTGAGTGCTGGGATTAATAATATTCTCCACCAAGCCCAGCCACTTAATCTTTTTTTTTTTTTCTTTTTTCGGTTTATCAAAGTAGGATCTTGCTCTAGTCCAGGCCAGCTTGGAATTCACTATGTAGTGTCAGGGTGGCCTTGAACTCATGGCAACCTTCCTATCTTTGCCTCCTAAGTGCTAGGATTAAAGGTGTATGCCACCTCACCGGGCCCCTTTAATCTTTTTTTTTTAAATGTTTTTATTTATTTGTAAGCAGAGGGAGATAGGAGGGAAAGCGAGCGAGCATGGGTGCACCAAGGACTCCAGCTACTGCAAAGGAATTCCAGATGCTTGTACCATTGTTCATCTTGGCCTTATGTGAGTCCTGGGGAATTGAACCCAGGTTATTAGGTTTTATAGACAAGTGCTGAGCCGTCTCTCCAGCCCCCTTTAGTCTTTTTTCTAGGTGGCTGCTTAGGAAGGGTGGGCCACATCCCAATAAGTACTATAGTCTAGGGACTGTATCTTCAACATCTGGGCCTTTGTGGTACATAATAAAGTACAGCTAGAGAAAATGGGATGCTTTGTTTTCATAGTTATCTGGAAACAGAATTTGAAATGGTATTATGCACTCCTTGTAAAAATTAACTCATTAGACATGTAAACAGAGAGCCAGGCATGGTGACGCATGCCTTTAATCCCAGCACTCAGGTGGCAGAGGTAGGAGGATCACTGTTTAAGGCCATCCTGAAAACTACATAGTGAAGTCCAGGTCAGCCTGGGCTAGAGGGAAACCCTACCTCAAAAAACCAATAATAATAATAAAATAAAGAAAGAAAGGTAAACATTAAAGGTATTAAGGCCTCACTTGATGGCCTTGATATTCTAGACCTCACAGTGGCTGACACTACCTACACAAGACCTGTATGTAGGAGGAAAATAAATGACATCCAAATAGAAGAGAGACTAGTTGGAAAGAAGAAAAGGTTCCGTAGAGGGGGAATTTGGGAGGGGAAAAAAGAGGGTGGTGGAAGGGGATTGTGATCATAGTATATTGTCTATATTTATGGAAGTTGTCAATGAAAAGGTTAAGGAGGAGCTAGGGAGATGGCTCAGAAGTTAAAGACACTTTCTTACAAGGATTAACGACAGCCCAGGTTCTATTCCCCAGGGCCCACATAAGGCCAGATGGGCAAAATGGTACATGCATCTGGAGTTCTTTTGAAGTGGAAGGAGGCTCTGGTATGTCCATTCTCCCCACACCCCATGCAAATAACTATTTTTTAAGTTAAAAAAAGACTTCACTTGACTGAGATGTTTGACAAATATTTCAAGCACACTTTTTTCTTTACACGATTGCACCCTATTTCCTCACTGTGATTTCACTTTATTTTTCAGATTTGTACTATGGTGGGGAAGCTTTCTCTGTAGAGCAACCACAGTCTTTTACTTGTCCCTATTGTGGAAAAATGGGCTATACGGAAACATCTCTTCAAGAACATGTTACTTCTGAACACGCAGAAACATCAACAGAAGTGGTACGTGAAGCAGCCTTGTGCTAAAATGATGTATATTATTCCTCACATTGTTACAGCTAGGTCACTATCCTATCCTTGCTTAATAGAATACTGCTTGCATAATAATTAAAATTCTCTTTTTACAGCAAATTTTACAATGCTAGGATGCTACATTTCTAGAAGACATTTTATGTTCACACTAGCCTTTCTTGCTTTCTTACCCTGTTGTTTACAGTATAGTATGAAGTCTTGACCACATTCAAGGGTGCTCCCTAAAGGAATTACGAGAAGTCTTCTTTGCATCTCTCTTTTTTTTTTAAGTGTTTTAGTTACTGCTTTGTGCTTAATTTTTCTTCTACAAGGAAACTTTGAAATCTTTGGCTGTGTATTAAGCAGTAATGACACTATATATCGTTGACCTTTCTTCATTTTTACCAGATCAGATCTTTTCTTGCTTGCTCCCTAGGTCAAAGTTCAGGGATTACTAGAAGTTCTTCCTTACCAGGTTTTCCCCCCAATGGCAAAAAGTCAGAGACCCATAATAATATACACAGTCTTGCCTTGAAAACTTTATGAAGTTTTTTTCTTTTTACTTGACATGTGAGTCACCATATACCAGCTTTTAAAAAATAATAAACCTGTACTGGAGAGATGGCTCAGCTGTTAAGGTGCTTGCCTATGTCTGTTTTTTGTTTTTCCATGGGATCTGAGGATCAAACTCAGGTATTCAGGCTTGAGGAACAAGCACTTTATCCACTGAGCATCTTCCCGACCTGAGGTAGGTACTAGTTTTTAAAGAAAAGGAGGGAGTGGGGCAAGGCTGGAGAGATGGCGTAACGGTTAAGGCGCTTGCCTGCAAAGCTCAAGAACCCAGGTTCGATTCCCCAGTACCCACATAAGTCAGATGCACAAGGTGGCACCTGTATCTAGAGTGTATTTGCAGTGGCTAGAGGCCCTGTTCCCTCCTCCACCCCCCCTTTCTCTCTCTCTCTCTCTTTCTCTCTCTCTCTCTGTTGTGCTCTCTTCTCAAATAAAGAATTATTTTTTAATGATGGGTACCTTTAATCCCAGCACTCGGGGGTCCAAATTAGGAGGATCTCTGTAAGTTCAGGCCAATCTGAAACTAGTAGTGAATTCCACATCAGCCTGAGCTAGAGTGAGACACTATCTTGAAAAACAAAAAGAAAATTAATGGAGGTATGTACTTAATAGTCTCAGTAATCTTTATGTAAACAAAATATGACAAATGTTATGATTTTGAAATTAAGCCTCAAACTGTAGAAAATAAAATTTATTGGTTGGGGCCACTGACTCACGCTGAGGGGAAGTAGCAGTGTATGTACTTACCAGACCTATTAGTCGGATAGAAGTGTGAGCAGAGGAGGCCAAAAAGGATCACAAATGTGAAGATCTATCCATGAAGTGCCAGGTTTGTAAGAGATGCACAAGCATGGCAGGAACTGTTCCTTCCTTCCTTATGTCCTTGTTAGAATAGAGTGGCTCCTCAGTTGTTGTTTTGTGCATTTTATATTTGATCTCTACCACACACAAGGCCCTGGGTTCAGCCCCCCAGTACCACTAAATAGGTAGGTAGATAGGCAGGCAAGTAGGTAATCTTATGTTTGAACTGACTTATGGCAACTAACTTGAAAGTTTTGGGGATTTTGCTTTGCTTTTTTGAATGAAATGTGTCTGCTCTTTTTTTAGTTAGGTCTTGTTCTTGTCAGGCTGACCTAGAAATCACTCTGTAGTCGAATGGCCTTGACTTCACGGTGATCTTCCTACCTCGTCAACCTGAGTGCTGAGATTAAAGGTGTGTGCCACCACACTTGGCCTGTGCCTATGCTTTTAATTAGTAACTAATACTCTTCCAGTTATTTTGTTTAACAAAGCTCTTCAAATTTATACGAAGAACATTACAACATTATGCTTCACTACTTGAGAGGTGGAGACAGGAGGGCAGGAGGAAGTTCAAGGCCAGGGAAATCAGGAGTTCATTACATAACAAGTTCAAAGACAGCCTGGGCTACATCAGACCTTGTTTCAAAAAATAAAAATAGGGGCTGGAGAGGTGGCTTAGCAGTTAAAGGCTCTTTCATGCAAAGCCTGACAACCTGGGTTCACTTCCCCAGGACACACATAAAGCCAGATGCACAAAGGGGTGCATGTGTCTGGAGTTGATTTGCAGTGGCAAGAGTCCGTGGTGTGTCCATTTTCTCCTCAAAAAAAAATTTTTTTTTAAGACTTTAAAAAAAAATTAATAGTGGGGGCTGGAGAGATGGCTTAGTGGTTAAGCGCTTGCCTGTGAAGCCCAAGGACCCCGGTCGAGGCTCGATTCTCCAGGAACCATGTTAGCCAGATGCACAAGAGGGTGCACGCATCTGGAGTTCGTTTGCAGTGGCTGGAGGCCCTGGCGCCCCCATTCTCTCTCTCTAACTGCCTCTTTCTCTCTGTCTGTTGCTCTCAAATAAATAAATAAAAATAAAACAAAAAAATTAATAATGGACTGAGCCAGGCATGGTGGCATACACCTTTAATCCTGAACTAGGAAGGCAGAAGTAGGATTGCTCTGAGTTCAAGGCCACCCTGAGACTACATAGGGAATTGCAGGTCAGCCTGAGCTAGAGTCAGACCAGACCCTACCTTGAAAAAAGATTAAAAAAAAAGGGGGGGGGGCTGTAGGGATGGCTTAGTGGTTAAGGTGCTTGCCTGCAAAGCCAAAGGACGTAGGTTCAACTCCCCAGGACCCACGTAAACCAGATGCACAGGGTGGCACATATGTCTGGAGTTCCTTTGCAGTAGCTGGAGGTCCTGGTGTGCCCATTCTCTCTCTCTCTCTTTCTATCTGTATTCCTTTCTCTCAAATAAAGAAATAGAAAATATATTTAAAAAAATAAACATGTGTGCCACCATGCCCGGCTCAGTTTTAAATAATAATAATAATAATAGACTGGAGAGATGGCTTAACAGTTAAGGACCCAGGTTTGATTCCCCAGTGTCCGCATAAAGCCAGATGCACCAGGTGGCACATGTGTCTGGAGTCCATTTGCCGTGGCTAGAGGCCCTGGCGCACTCGTTCTCATATTCTTTCTTACCTGCGCGTGCTCGATCGCTCGCAAGCTCTGTCTCTCTCTCTGCTTCCAAATGAACAAAATACGTTAAGTTAAAAAAATAATAATAATTAAATTAAAAATTTTTGAAGCAAGAACACTGCTTATGAAGTAAAATCAGCTTCAGTTTACTAACACTCTAGAACTCTAGGTGGGTGTCTGTTGATAGGGTCTCTTAGAACTACCAACCTGCAATCTTCCTAGCTCTGGCTCCATCTTCTACTGTTGTAGATATGTTGGGAGTCACAGATTGATGCTTCACTTTGCATCTGGCTCTGTGTGGGTGCTGGGGAATTGTACCAGGGCCAGCAGGCTTTCCAATAAGTGCCTGTAATCCCAGCCCCCTCACTGGGTTTGGTTGGTTGGTTGGTTTCATTATTATGTTTTTGTTTTTGTTTTTCTGGGTATGGTCTTGCTCTGGCCCAGGCTGATCTAGAATTCACTATGTAGTCTCAGACTGGCCTGGAACTCATGACAATCCTCCTACCTCTGCCTCCCGAGTGCTGTGATTAAAGGCGTGTGCCACCACACCCAGCTCTCACTGTTTTTTTTGTTGTTTTGAACCAGAGCTTTACTTTAGCCAAGGCTGCCTCTCTCTATCCCAAGCTGTCTTTGAACTTTTGGCAGTCCTCCAACCTCAGCCTCCCAAGAGCTGGTATTAAAGATGTGAGCCACTATGCCTGGCTAAAATTTTCTTTCTTTTTTTTTCTTGTGTATGGTATGTGAATATCTATGGGGGGGGGTGCATGTGTGTGCATGGCACACCTGTGGCAGTCAGAGGATAGATTTCAGGTGTCAGCACTCACCTTCCTCCTTGTTTTGAGGCAGGGTTCCTTGTTCTCCTTGTTCTCCTCTGCCTTGGCCAGTCTAGCTGGTCTGCTAGCTTCTATGAAATTCTCCTTCCTTCACCTTCCGTCTCCTCATCGGCATGCTGAGATTACACGCTATGGGAATCTCACCACAGCTTCTGGAGTCTACATGGGCTCTGGTACTCACACTTGCACAGCAAGTGCTTTATGTCCTCTAAGCTATCTCCCTAGCCCATTCACTCCCATATCTACACGTTGGTAATAAATTGAGTTTAATTTTGAAGTAGTGTAAAGGTATTGTGTTTCAGATAAATAAGTTAGTAAACAAGGCAAAGGGCTTTGGATGCGCTTTGGTGGTGTGCTTGCCAGCATGCACACAGCCATGAGTTTGGCCTGGGGTGCTTCATTGCCAGTCATCCAGGCGCAGTCCTATAATCCCAGCACTCAGAAGATGGAGACAGGAGGATCAGAAATGAACTTTAGTGGTGTTAGACAGTGTGTGTTCATTTCTCCTTTCTCCCTCCCTCCCTTTTTTGGAGATCATACATTCTATTTTTTAAATGTATGGACAGTTTGGTACCTATATATAATGTATTTTGATCATATTCATTTACATTATTTCTCTTGCCCCCAACTCCCTCCCTCTAAAACTCTCCTTCCCAACAATTATCACCTCTATTTTGATGTCTCTTTTTGGTTACCTACTGAATATAATTGGGGTTGCTTGCATGAGCATTGGTGAGGAATTATTTAACCAAAGTATAGGCTATACCACTGAAGAAAATGTCTCTCCTTTTCCCAGCCACCACTGTCAATAATTCCTCAAGGGGATGGCAGTTCTTGAGCTCTTCCACCATATGACGGGCCCATTCTTGTACAGTTGATGACAGCTGCTGTGAGCTCATGAATTCAATGACGTTCTTTCCATCCCGGCTTCTGCATTGTTGCCTGTGTCCCAAGTAGTGCTGAATGTTCATTTCTGAGAGTGTCTTTCTACCTCTTTCTCTCTGTGTCTATTGCTCTTAAATAAATAAATAAAAATAAACAAAAAAAAATTTAGAGAAAACAGAGAGAGAGACTGGAGGAAATCTGAGCCAGCTTTATAAAGACTGATTAATAATTGTATGGGTTATCTTGGCTAGAGCAAGACCCTACCTCAAAAAGAAAGGGAAAAGAAAAAAAAAAGAATTGTATGGGGAAGACTATGAAACTCTTACTTACAAATAAGAAACCAACCATGCTGACTACTGGCTTTTGATAGTTTTCTATGGGGTGGCAGCTTGAGCCATGCGGAAAATTGGCATATTCAGTTGTGACATAGTATCTGCATATGGAATAATGACTTGAGAAGATATGTTGAGAACAAAGCTGTACTGAAATGTGCACTGACTGAGTGCTTGCTGGCAGCTGTGCATGGGGACCACATGGACAACGGGGTACACAGTACACTCTTGAATGGGTCTTGTCTCACTTGGTAGAGGCTTGCAAGAGGGCTGCAGCTGCAAAGCAGGACTGGACTGACGGTGACCCTCAGTGACAAGATGAAGCAGAGGAGGACAACTCCATCAGTAGGAGAGTCAACACCCAAGAATAACAAGGCATTTTATGAACAAAAATATTTTTGTTTTGTTATGTAAGCAATAATAGTATTTGGTATTTTGTGCAACAGGGAAATATTTTCTATATTTGTTTAAGTTGTTCTTGCCAAACTTACTCAATTACAAGAATCACCTGGGGTCCTTGTTGAACACTACAGATCTCTGCTCAGGCCCCCTCCACTGCCCATCTTTTCCAAGGCCTAGAGAACAGTAGTTTAACAATGCCCCAGATGATTTATATTCTTAGCCAAATTTAGGAAGCATTGACTCATGAGCCAATTCAACTTAGTGTTAAGTTGTCTTAATTTTAAGCTAACATGTTATATGGAATTTTCCTGTGTAACAGATACTGCTGGTGATGTGGCGGTGAAAGTATGATGCATACCTGCTGATAGGTTGTCAAGGGCAAATGACATGTCCTTTATGTAGAATTTTTTTGTCTTGTAAAGGTAGTAATGAAGAAGTAATAATAATAATAAAGAAGTAAAGACATACTCAAAGCTAAGCAGTGTTTGTGCCCCTTAGAGACAAAGGGCTTTGCCTCCCTCTTCCTACTGCACTCCACCTTTTTTCTGCTTCTCCTGTTCTGCTTTGCTCTGATTTTTCTTTCTCATACTCTTCTCCATTGCCTGTTAGGAAATACAGCCTAAGTGAATCTTGGGCCTCTTACAAGCTCAGAGTTTTTATTGTTATTTATTTGTTTGAGGTAGGATCTTGCTCCAGTCCAGACTAATCTGAAAGTGATACTCTGTAGTCTCAGGCTGGCCCCCTCGTCCCGCCCCCTCTTCCACAAGAATTTCATTTTTGGTCTGCCTCAGTGGCTTGGTGTTGGGAGCCTCTGTGTCTCTGGATATCTGATTTGATAGGAGTTGATTGTTCTCTGTGTTGATCTTCTTCACCCTTGTGCTGGTACCTGGTTCACCAAGTAAAGAGCACCCTTGCTTGTTTCGCCAATTTTTTTGGAGGGGGGTTGGTTTTTTCGAGGTAGGGTCTCACTGTGATCCAGGCTAACCTGGAATTAACTAGTAGTCTCAGGCTGTCCTCAAACTCACAGATCCTCCTACCTCTGCCTTCCCAGGGCTGGGAGTAGTTATAACTACTTTTCTTTTTTTTTTTTTTTTTTTAACTTTTTATTGACAACTTCCCATAATTATAAACAATAAACCCTTATAATTCCTCCCCACCCCCACTTTCCCCTCACAAATCCACCCTCCATCATTTCTCTTCCCCCTCTGTCTTATTTACTTACTTACTTACTTACTTACTTACTTACTTACTTATTTATTTATTTATTTATTTTGATCTCGCTGTAGCCCAGTCTGACCTGGAATTCACTATGTAGTCTCAGGGTGGCCTCAAACAGCAATCGTTCTAACTCTGCCTCTCAAGTGCTGGGATTAAAGGCATACACTACCATGCTTGGCACTCTTTTATTTTGATGTCATCATCTTTTCCTCCTATTATAATGCTCCTATGTAGGTGGTTTCAGGCACTGAGAGGTCATGGATATCCAGGACATTTTTGTATCTGGAAGAATCCTATCCTTCCTTTGGCTCTTATATTCTTTCCACCACCTCTTCTGCAATGAACCCTGATCCTTGGAAGGTAGAGGTATTCCAGTGCTGAGCTCTCTTCTCTCACTCCTCAGCACTATGGTGCCTTTTGAATCATCCCAGTGGTCTTTGCCATCTGAAAAGAGAAGCTTCTCTAACCAAAAGTGAGAGTAGCATTAGTATATGAGTATGAACATTAGGAAAAGTGCTTACCGGGGCTGGAGAGATGGCTTAGCGGTTAAGCGCTTGCCTGTGAAGCCTAAGGACCCTGGTTCGAGGCGCGGTTACCCAGGTCCCATGTTAGCCAGATGCACAAGGGGGCGCACGCATCTGGAGTTCGTTTGCAGTGGCTGGAAGCCCTGGCGCGCCCATTCTCTCTCTCTCCCTCTATCTGTCTTTCTGTCTGTGTCTGTCACTCTCAAATAAATAAATAAATAATTTTAAAAAAATAAAAAATTTAAAAAAGTGCTTACCAGGAAGTTTGGCAAGCATAACACATACATTTAGGCAGACACCAGCAGGTGTTACTCCCCTAGGGCTCATGATCTCCCCCACCATAGGCTTTTGACTAGGTTTTCAGTACCAGCCAGGTATGTATTCCCTCCCACGGAGCAGACCTCCAGTCCATGGTTTCCCCCATAACGGACATGCCCCTATGGCACCCATTAGCACGCTTATCCTGGCTGGCCAATCTTAAAGCTTGCAATATCCACTGTTGTTTACCACCATTGATGACTTCTCTCTCTTCCATGGAGCTGCAGGCAGTGTAGCTTTTTCTAGCTTTCTATCAGCTGGTCTACACGGAGGATTTCAGCTGATCTTCAGCTTGATTTCTCAGTGACCTTGCAGCCCAAGCATGTGGAGTCTCTAGCAATAGGGTCTTACCATCTAGTTCTAGTGGAAAACCAAGGGCTTTAGCAATGGCCTGTAATGTATTGGGGGCATCAGGGCCCTCGCTGGCCAACAACTCACTGGAAGGAATCCCATCCCTGGCACTGAAAATTTTCTAGTAACAATCTGTGGCTTCTGGATACAATTATTCTTAACTGGGGTGAGCACCTTTTGCCATCTTCTGCAAAGGCCATGAGCATGTTCTATTTGCCCCTTAGACACATTGCAGTTTAGCTTTTCTAGTTTCTTCGTAACTGCCATATTTTGCTGTTATTTCTTTTGAGAATTTTTTTTTTCTGGGGATTTTTTAGCATCCTGAGCCATATAATCAGGGCAGCTGACTGGTATCCAATGAGAGACAAACTCTGAGGATATTTGTCTCTCATCACAGAAGATGGGAAGCTGTGTTTGTGTAGGCTCTCAGAGTCAGATTCATGCTTTCCGCTCTGTGCTCCAGTGTTGGCTTTCTAAGTCTCATCTTTCGGATCTCCTCGTGACCTCTGTAAATAAGCATTAAAATCAGTTGATGGCCAGAATTGTACAAGTGGCGCATGTACTGGTGAGATGATTCACACACCCCATGTCACCTGTGGAGAGAGACATGCTTGGACTTGTAGCTGCATCCCTAGGGCTCCCTTTGGTCATGCCCCTTTGCAGCAGGCCCTATTCTTTGGCCTTTTTGTTAGGATTAAAGTTCTTCCTATTGAAAGGATTGGGCACTACTGTTGGGCTATCTGTCATTTGAATTTCTGGACAAATAAAAATAAAATCCTTAAGCTGGGCGTGGTGGTGCACGCCTTTAATCCCAGCACTTGGGAGGCGGAGGTAGGAGGATCACCGTGAGTTCGAGTCCACCCTGAGACTCAACTGTGAATTCCAGGTCAGCCTGAGCTGGAGCAAGACCCTACCTTGAAAAAACAAAAATAAATAAATAAAGCCTTTATTTTTATTTTTTATTTTATTTTCTAAAAAATATTTTACTTATTTATTTGCAAGGAGAGACAGAATGGTTGTGCTGTGGCCTCTAGCTGCTGTATGCACCACTTTGTACATCTGGCTTTACGTGGGTAGTGGGGAATTGAACCCAACTTGTTAGGTTTTGCAGGCAAGTGCCTTAATCACTGAACCATCTTTTAAACCTGGCCTCTCTTTTTATTTGTTTGTTTGTTTGACAGAGAGAGAAAGAGAGAATGAACACTCCAGGGCCTCCAGCCACTGAATGAACTCCAGATGCATGTGCTACCATGTGCATCTGTCTAACATGGGTCCTGGAGAACTGAACCTGGGTCCTTTGGCTTTGCAGGCAAACACCTTAACCACTAAGGCATCCCTCCAGCCTCCAGCCTTTCCTCTTAACATTTCCCCCTTATACCTTCCCTGCCCCCATTTCATTGATCTGTTGAAACTACTCTTTCAGATACTACCTTCCCAACCTATTAGGCCTCCTTTGAGCTCTACCTGGGGACACAGTTTTCTTATTCTCTACTTCTGTCTCTTGTTATAAGGCACAAAAGGAAGTTGGTCATCTTCTCCTTGAACTTGACCTAGTCACAGACTTCTGCCATACTGTCCATCCCTCAGGGAAATAAGATTGTAAAATGGAATCCTATCCTTTTCCCCACTAAGTTGCATTCACAAATCAACAGAGTACATATGTGTATTACCAGTAACCCTTGTCTTACTGTTATTGTCAATGGATGTGTATATGTGCATGGCTACATTTTACTCAGACTGTCTTGTTTGGGGATGGATGTTAAGCCTGTTCTGGAGAAGTGTGCCCTAAATTTATGTCTGATATTACCACTCAAGACTTAGGTAAAACTGTGCATTAAGAAACATAATTTTAAAGTTTTTAATGGAAGCTATTTTCCTATACTATATAAATATGAATCAGCCAGGCTATTAGAAGGCCCTGCCAGAGATTGAAATAGAACTGCTGTGTGTGGTCCTCAAAGATGCTGTTTTACTTGAGAGGCATTGATATAGAATAGTACTTGTTCCAACTTCTGCTAATGTTCACTAGTCAGGCTCTCCAGTGGTTTTGTTGGTTTGAAACTTATAAAACTAAAATTTATTGCCAAAATTATAGTTCAGGAAATATCTTATTACTCTCTATGTGTTTAACCTGCTTTCTTTATTTTCATTTCAGATTTGTCCAATATGTGCAGCATTGCCTGGAGGCGATCCTAATCATGTCACAGATGACTTTGCAGCTCATCTTACACTTGAACACAGAGCCCCTAGAGATTTAATATCCTTTTAAGAGGCATTAAGTGGGGGGGGGGGTTGTGGCAGGGACTTGGGATATGGCATAGTTTGCATGTTTATCTTACATGAAGCCATGGGCTCAATCATTAGCACTTTGGGGTGGGGGAGTTGTTAGCAGCATTTATACTTTTGATTTTTTAAAAAATATTTTTTATAGTCTTTATTTATTTTTGAGAGAGAAAGAGACTAGGTACACCAGGACCTCTAGCCACTGCCAACAAATGCCAGTCCTATGTGCCACCATGTACATCTGGCTTACGTGGGATCTGGGGAGTCGAACCTAGGTTCTTAGGCCCTAGCCACTGCAAACAAATGCCAGTCATATGTGCCACAGTGGGCATCTGGCTTAGCAGTTAAAGCACTTGCCTGCAGAGCCTAAGAACCTAGGTTCGACTCCCCAGATCCCACGTAAGCCAAATGCACAAGGGGGATGCATGCACAAGGTCATTCATACATGTGCACAAAAAGATGGCACATATGTCTGGAGTTGATTACAGTGGCTGGAGGCCCTAGTGCGCCAATTCTCTCATTTAAAAAAAAAAGCAGTTTGTTGGGCTTGCCTCAAAAAAACGAGAGAAATATTTTTGGTTGCAAGCAAAGATAGAAGAGAGTCAGACAGAGAGAATGGGCACATCCAGGCCTCTGGCTCTGCAAATGAACTCCAGATGCTGAACCCCTTTATGCATCTGGCTTTACATGGGTAGTGGGGGATCGAACCAGGGTCATTGTGCTTTTCAGGCAAGTACCATAACCACTAAGCCATCTCTCCAGTCCTAGTTCTTTTTTAAGGAGAGTAGCCCCCAAAAGAAAACTGATCTTCAAATTATTTTTATTTGTTTCATGATTTTATCAAAGTGAGTTTAGGCTCATTCTTGGGCTGGGCAGATGTCTCAGTGGTTAAGAGCACTTCCTTGTAGACACACGCTTCTACTTTCAGGTTATGAATTGGCTTTCTAAAGCCGTCATCCCTTAGGAGGGCATTGCTATGCCCGTTTGTGTTTGTTGCAATTTACAAGTTATTCAAACCGTCTCTATCTCTGCCTGTCAGACTTTAATCCAGCCTTAAACCTGTTGAGGAACACAATAGTAGTTTGTCAAAGTTCCTAGCTTCTTCATTGGAAACACAGCTCTTTAGATGAGGGGAAGATGGGAATTAATGAAAAGATGAAGATGCAGAAAAAGCCTGAAGTTAGTAGCCTCAACCATTTGGCAGTCAGTGAACAGAAGACACCAGTACCACCTCCCTCTTAAAGAGGATGAAAAACTTCAAATGAGATAGAAATATTTAAGCAGTTGAGTCCTGTACATTTTATAAAAAAGGATTCTTTGAAGCACCCACATGGGTTTTGCATGATTCCTAGTCTATCTTCAGAAGGAAATTAAACAAATCATTGAAAGCCAAGATGACAACCTGAGTTGGTGTTTTGGTTTTTTGTTGTTGCTGTTGTTTTTGAGGTAGGGTCTGACTCTAGCCCAGGCTGACTTGGAACTCACTATGTAGTCTCAGGGTGGCCTTGAACTCACAGCGATCCTCCTACCTCTGCCTCCCAAGTGCTGTGATTAAAGGCATGCGCCACCACACCCAGCGAAGCCTAGGTTATATATAATGAGATTCTGACTCAAAAATCAAAACAAATGGGCCTAAGGAGATGTTAGATGCTCTAGCAGTTAGAGGCACTTAATTGCAAAGAATGCCAGTCTAGGTTCCATTCCCCAGTGCCCACATAAAACCAGATGCACAAAGTGGTGCATGTGTCTGGAGTTTATTTGCATTGGCAGGATGCCCTGGCATGTGCTCTCGAATTAATAAGATAATTTTTTAAAAATCTAACAAAAGCAACATGTTCATATTGTGCATTTCTGTGTGGGTTTGAGAAATTTCTTCCCAGGTTCCAGAGTAACACTACCAGATGTAGTCAAAGGAGTAGTGGCCTGGTCAGATATCCAAAGTTAACATTCCCTTATCCTGATCTCACTACTGGGTTTCACACATTTATATCCAAGTAGCCATAGTTAATAGGTGGCATGGGGAGGGTGAGCTGTATCATCTGGCTAATATGGAATCTCGATGGATAGGCTCCACAGGCAAGCTAAGCCATCTCTCCAACCTGATAAAGGCCCCTTTTGATGATTAGTTTTAATATGTGTCTTCAGGTTTTTCTTCAATGGTGTTACTAAGCACAAAAGGTTAAGTTGTGACAGTGTTATGTAGATTAATATGACATTTTTCAAGAGGTCAGTCATCTTTGAGAGCTGAATGTGAGTCAAATGGAAGTTCATGTGTGAGCGTAAGGAAGCAAAATACTATTGAAGAAGCTTTTCTTTCAGAGTAGCAAGTAGAGTAACTAACTGTATAATGTAGATTGTTTTGTTGGGTGCCCATCTTTTCAGTTGATGGTTTTATAGTCATTTAAAGGTAGAGTGGGGCTAGAGAGATAGCTTAGCGGTTAAGGCACTTGCCTGCAAAGGACCTAGGTTCGATTCCCCAGGACCCACGTAAGCCAGATGCACAAGGGGCACATGCATCTGGAGTTCGTTTGCAATGGCTAGAGGCCCTAGTATGCCCATTCTCTTTTTATGTGTCTCTCTATCTCTCTTCTTGCAAATTAAACAGGAAAAAAGAGAGACAGGGAGAATAGCTTTATAAGGTGTCACTGCAATGTGGTTTCCTAATCAAACTCATGATGATGATTTGGGCTCTACAGAAGCTAATCAGTGTATGTTGCTTTTAGAAAGTAGATAGGTGTGAAATGCACTTTAGGAAGACATTCATCAACACAGTAAAGAAAAAAATCTGGTGCTTAAAGGCCTAAAAGATTCCCTTGTTGACCAACTTACTACACAGTGACAGTAGAAACATTTGAAAAATTAATGTTTTCAGATACTTCAGCTATAGCAACTTTTTTTGTCTTTGTCTTTTAGAAATTAGTGGTATAACATGCTTTTCATATTCCAATATTTTTCATAATTTAATTTTTTCTTGATAACCAAAGATATTTATAGAAAATGTGTGTAACTGACTCATACTGTGGGATAGTATACTGAAGTAAATGTCAACATCATTGGAACCCAGAACTTGCTGACAAAACTCAGGTTGTTGGCCTGCCATGGTGGTGCACACCTTTAATCCCAGCACTCAGGAGGCAGAGGTAGGAGGATCGCCATGAGTTCAAGGTCAGCCTGGGCTAGAGTGAAACCCTACCTCGGAGGGGGGGGGGACAACATAGAACCCAGGCTGACCTCAAACACTCAAGTCTTTCTTCCTTAGCCTCCTAACCGTTGAGATTACAGGCTGTTTTAGTACTAACAGGCCCTATAGACTTGGGATATTTGCATTCTAAGATAAATGTGCTATTTTAAATTACTTATAATTTGGAATTCTCTATATTGAGCAAGGGCTCAAGTGATCTGTTTTCTTTTTGTGAAATACTTGGGTGTTATTTCTTAACTTTTGGATTATGATGAATCGAGTGGTGTTCGACATGTACGTAGAATGTTTCACCCTGGTCGGGGATTAGGAGGTCCTCGTGCTCGTAGATCAAACATGCACTTTACTAGCAGTTCTACTGGTGGACTTTCTTCTTCTCAGAGCTCATATTCTCCAAGCAATAGGGAAGCCATGGATCCCATAGCTGGTAAGTTACAGCTTCATAAAGGAAATGGTGGGGGGTAGGCACTCCTTTCAGAATGTTCTTTGAGGTTGTGATTTTGCTTTTACCTCGCTTTTCTGTGCTTGTGTTCCTTTAAAAAATTTCTAAATATATTAGGAATATGGAATATTGTAAGTGAACAACGTATAGTGGTTCATGTGGTTCTGCACTTCTCTGAGTAATTAGGGGCACAAAGTAATATAGAAGGACTTGATTTGACATTTATGGCCTCCAGTGAATCCCAGGAAAATCATGAAAAAAATTCTAAAGAATGGAAGACCTAGAAAATTGTGTGATTCAGCCTCCTTACTTGAGAAAATCTACTAAAAACAGTACTTGAACCTTTTGCTCATGGCCAAGTCTCTGTATGCATGACGAACAGGAAGCTGGCCTCAGAGCACATGTCACTGCAGCCTGAGGTTCTGCAACATGACCCAAGCACATAGGTGGAAAAGCTCCCAAAAGTGTGCGCAAGCTTAGAGTGACCGTGTTGAAAGGTGTTCACATAAGTGGATGTGCATCTAGAAGCCATGATGTACCTTGTAAAGCACCTGAAATGCTAGTAAATCTAAACCTGTAAAAGACACTCAAACAGTTTTACAGCTGGATGTGGTAGTATGCGCCTTTAATCCCAACACTCAGAAAGCAGAGGTAGGAGGATCACCAATTGTTCAAGGCCACCCTGAGACTACATAGTGAGTTCCAGGTCAGCCTGAACTAGAGTGAGACCCTACCTCAAAAAACAAAACCAAACATTTAAAAAAAAAAAAATTAGAGCCAGGCGTGGTGGCACACGCCTTTAATCCCAGCACTCAGGAGGCAGAGGTAGAAGGATCGCCAAGAGTTCGAGGCCACCCTGTGACTACATAGTGAATTCCAGGTTAGTCTGAGCTTGCGTGACACCATACCTCAGAAAAAAAAAAAATTAAAAACATTGATTAATTTGAGAGAAAGAGGCAGTTAGAGAATGGGAACACCAGAGCCTCCAGCCACTGCAAACGAACTGCAGACACATGTTTTTAAATGTAAGACGTACAATATGAAATTTTAATTCCAAATGTATTGGAAATAAGCATCTTCAATAGAAATAAGCCCACTAATTGAATTTTGGGGAGTTAGAAAAGCATTTTTGTATCCATAAACTACTTACCTAGTATTGAGGCTCTAAAAGGTAATTTCTAGGGGCTGGAGAGATGGCTTAACAGTTAAGGTGCTTGTCTACGAAGCCCAAGGATCCAGGTTTGATTCCTCAGTACCCACGTAAAGCCAGATGCACAAGGTGGTGCATACATTATGTTTGAAAAGTAATTTCTGGGGGCCGGAGACATAGCTTAGCGGTTAAGGCTTTTGCCTGCAAAGCCAAAGGATCCCAGTTCGATTATCCAGGACCCATGTGATGCACAAGGGGCGTATGCATCTGGAGTTTGTTTGCAATGGCTGGAGGCTCTGGTATAACCAATCCCCCCCCCCTTTTCTCAAATAAATAAATAAAAACATTAGCCGGGAGTGGTGGCTCCCACCTTTAATCCCAGCACTTTGGAGGCAGAGATAGGTGGATCACCATGAGTTCAAGGCCACCCTAAGATTATATAGTGAATTCCAGGTCAGCCTGGGCTAGAGTGAGGCCCTACCTCTGAAAAAAAAAAATTTGAAAAATTTTAAAGTAGTTTCTGGCAACAAAAATCAGAAATTCTCTCCATAACTTTTGTTTTCTGTTGGTATGAAGTTTAGTGATGAACTGTATGTGATATTAAAGAGTTGTATAATGATCTTTAGGATTAACAACATTGCAAGAAAACAAACAGCTTCTTGATGAGTTTTAATGATAAATCAGACCTTTCCCTGACCTGGGAACAAAAATCATCGTTCCCTCTCTATACCAGGCAGACTCTCTACATGGTAGACTTCAAGGCCAGTACCTTCCTTAGATGAGAGCAAGGAGGGATAAAGGTCTACAGTGCTCTTGATGAATATAGTCTTGGTGATACCAGGGTTTGAGTCATAACAAGCCATTTCACAAGCCACAGGTTTGAAGGATCAGCCTTGATCCATAGACCACCAGTGGCTCTCTGAGACAGCAGTACCAGAGAGAATGCAAAGTGAGTGTGCAAGGGTTACAGTCAGAAAAGATCTGGGCACTTGGATTTAATCTAATAAGTTCTTCAGTCACTTAATGAATTTGAATTCCTACTTTGTGTCACCCTGTTCTGAAAACTAAGAGTAAATACTAAACTTGATCCCTGTTATAATGGAGCGTTTGCTAAGAGGCTTATATTATGATTGGACCAGCAGATGTATCACGTCTCCTGAATCAGAGGAGGTCTAACTAAATGTATACATTATTCCTTACAGAAGGAAAAATTGTCCAGAGTACCAGTAGAGCTCCTGCCTCTAAGAATCATTCGGAAAGGCACTGAGCTCTTAGCTGAATCAGATGTGAAAGGCACCTAAGTGTTCACAACACTTTAAAAAAAAAAAAAAAAAAACTTATTTATTTGAGAGTGACAGAGAGAGAAAGAGGGAGAGAGACAAGGAGAGAATGGGTGCACCAGGGCCTCCAGCCACTGCATTGCAAACGAATTCCAGATGCATGCACCCCCTTGTGCATCTGGCTAATGTGGGTCCTGGGAAATCAAGCCTCGAGCAGGGTTCTTAGGCTTCACAGGCAACCTCTTAACCGCTGAGCTGTTTCTCCAGCCCTCAAAACACTTTTGATTTCCTCCCCTGAAAGAGTGATCCTGTAGCATTTGGTTTTCCTTGGTGTTAAATAGACTTTGATCATCTTTGTTTCCATTGGCAGAGCTTTTATCTCAGTTATCAGGAGTGAGACGTTCTGCAGGAGGACAGCTTAATTCTTCCGGCCCTTCCGCTTCTCAGTTACAACAACTGCAGATGCAGCTGCAGCTAGAACGGCAGCATGCCCAGGCAGCCCGGCAACAACTGGAGACCGCGCGCAATGCAAGCCGGCGCACTAACACAAGCAGCGTCACCACTACAATCACACAGTCCACAGCAACAGCCAACACAGCAAATACAGAAAGCAGTCAGCAGATGCTCCAGAATTCCCAGTTTCTTTTAACAAGGTAGTTCATTTATTACTAGAACTTGACTGGAAGACAATGTTTCATTCACACCATGCGGTCTTTTTTTTTCTTCTCCAAGCGCCTTAACCACTAAGCCTTCTCTCCAGACCCCTAACATATTTTTTAATGTAAATATAAATATATGCTGTTGAAAGCTCTTCTGTGCCAGGCATGGTGGTACACACCTTTAATCCCAGCACTCCAGAGGCAGAGGTAGAAGAATCACTGTTTGAGGCACCTTGAGACCACATAGTGAATTCTGGGTCAGCGTGAACTAGAGTGAGACCCCACCTTGGCAGGGGAGGGGGTACTCTGCCTTTGTGGGCCTGGGGATGTGACTCTGTGGGTATAGTGACTTCTTCGCATGCACGAAGGCTTGAGTTTGATCACCACCACGACATAAACTGGGCATGGTGGGAGTTCAAGGTCATTCTCAGCTGTGAAAAAAAATCATAATTTTAAAGTGAAAACACTGGTTGTCATATTCTCTAAACATGAATGTCTCCTCCTGTACTACATAAAGCTTAAACACCATCTCATTAGATAGGTAGATGAGAGTTATCTCCAAAGTATAGTGTGTTACAACAATTCATGAGAACAAGAAGCTATTGTAATTTCTACCTACATCTTTTATTTCATAGTTTTCAGTATCACAGAATAGTAGTACATACTCATACATACAGTGCTCATAGAATGAAAAATGTTTGAGGACCCCTGGTCTGGAGCCCCAGTTTTGCTGATTAATAGGTTTGGTCTTTAGAAAGGGTTGGGTGGATATATGGACGGATGGAAAAACTGACAGACAGACAGACAGGCTACTTCTCCAAATCTCAGTTTGGTCATTGGTATTCCAGGTGTTTTGCAATATGAGAGACAGACTTAACAGGGATTAAATACAATACTGTACAGATTATCATTTATGTAGGAAGTTTCAAGTGAGGAATTTATCTTTGAATTATCTTGGTAAAGTCAATATCTACTTAGTGCCAGGAAAGGTTGCTTCAATGCAAAGAAATCAGCCCCTGATGACTCTGCCTGCTGCCAGTGTCCCCGTCCTACAGGGACTGACTAAAGGCAATCCTGTGATTTGCCAGATCTAGACATCTACCTGTCATACTCCTTTCAGTGTTTGTTCCCTGAAAGTTCATTGTACTGTGGGTGGAATGTCTTGCCAGGGCACTTTGAAAAAGACACCTTGCAGCCAGATGTGGTGGGACATTCCTGTATTCTCAACACTTGGCAGGCTGAAGTCAGAGGATTGTGAGCTCAAGACCAACTGGGTTACATAGCACAGGATCTTGCCTCAACATAACAAACAAACAAAAAACAGAAATAGACATCTACCCCACTTTATTTTACATATGTGTGAGGGGTAATATACTTTAACCCCAAACTACTCAGTGGGCTTAATATGGGATTTTTTTTAAATAATTTCATTATTTGTAAGGAGCAAGAGGGGATAGGGACACACCAGGACCTCTTGCTGCTACAAATGAACTCCAAATGCATATGCCACTTTGTACATCTGGCTTTATATGAGTACTGGGAGATTGAATTTAGGCCAGCAGGCTTTGTAAGTAAGTGCCTTTTACTGCTGAGCCGTCTTCTCAACCCTTAATCTGGGATTTTTTAAATAATAATACTTGCATACACATGCACACACACACACACACACACACACACACACACAGCATGATGTTAGTGGCCCCTGAGTGCTTTGCTTCTATTCAGATTGTAGTTTCTGGAAGGGTCTCCTGCCACCTGAAACTGTTTAGCGCATAGTACCATGCAGTTTGCATACCAGTTTCTCCCCCTTTGGCGGGGGGGGGGGGGACGACGACATGTGGTACGTGTGCATGTGTATATGCATGTTTGTGTATGCTGGTGCCTGTGTGTGTGTGTTGGTCAGAGGTTGATACCAGATCAATCCTCAGTCACTCTTCATCTAATTTATTGAGACAGAATCTCTCTCTGAACCCAGAGCTTGCTGATTTGGCTAGTCTACCTATCCAGTTTGCTCTGGGGATCTTCTGTCTCTACCTCCTAAGTACTGACATTACAGGCAAGTGCCACCACACCTGCTTTCTGTGGTTGTTTTAATTTTTATTATTTTTTATGAAAGAGAGAGAATTGGCACACCAGGGCTTCTAGCTATTGCACTTGAACTCCACCTTGTGTGTGACCTTGTGCACTTGCATCACCTTATGCATCTGGCTTAATTGGGATCTGGAGAGTTGACC